>NW_027526335.1:21091435-21526379 GCF_048455015.1 Haemaphysalis longicornis | reverse complement strand
TCAAAGTATCACACATGTTGCATGGTTAAAGTACGTTAGTGTAGCCAGACTAAATTCACACGCACACACAAAAAACATCAATTTTGCCCTTCAACGCACCGGATTAAGATGAAGGTTCTGGATTAACTATAATCCTTTGGGTATAATGGCACGTGCGCGTAATGACGTGTACATACGCGGGCAGGCTCTCTGATGCAATGAACGAATAACTAAAAACTGTTGCTGCAGGGATGTTTCGACCAAGTAAATTCAGGCGTAGCAAAATAACTGTTTTTTTATTTTCCCAGGCTAACACAGCTACACGAGTTCGTCGTACTATTCGGCGCTAACACATGCCCGCGCGTACACACACACACACACACATGAATGACATGAAAGGCTTCTTTGTTAAACGCAAACCCGCAAAACCAAAAATACCAGACCTCCTACAGCGCTTGATTTGCGGGACCATCAAGCAAAGGGACTCGTGACTCTGCATGGGACGCAAATATTATAAAAAATCAATTATAGTCTTATCAGTGGCGTGTTTATTACCTTCCGCTCTATCTCTCTACTCTCTCTGATTATTTTGGTTCTATGGTTGCGCAGATAGCATTCAGCTTTCACCTGCGAGCGTATATGTTATCTGAGCCCGGCTGTCGGATGAAATCCCCCCCCCCCCCCCCCCCCCCCCATCATGCTTCAACAGACGTTTATACAATCACGTTTTTCAATCCACCGCAGCTGCGTTCACGAGCAAAACCAGCGAACTGAACGAACCAGAGCACATGTTTAAAAGCAGGCAAGAGACGGGCGCGTAGCGTATCGCATATTAGTAGTCACGCGGAAACGAACCAGGCAAAAGAACTGATTCGCGACATGGATCGACGGAGAGAAACAAAGCGAGGTATAACAAAGGTTTTATCCGAACACACCGGGACTTTTGTCTCTCTTTTTCCCTATTTTTCTTCTGAGTGCGAGACTCGATACAAACGAAAAAAAAAAAAAAAAAGGAACTACCTCCTAGAAGTTTTACAGTAAACAGATCGATTGTGGCCGGTTGGTGAATGCCTTGAGTGCATAGACGCACGCCGAGTCGGTGTCATCCGCTTTGTCTCGTCTTGGATGCTTAAAAAAATAAAAATGAAACAAGTGAAAAGGTTGCTGGCAAAATGGAACCTCGGATTCGAAAAGAGACAAGGTATAGATCCGGTTATAGAGCGAGCTTCGACTGTTCGGAAGATGTGTACCGTGGATGACGATAGTGATAGAGCCATCCAGCGGTGCACTAAGATTTGCAGCCCGATTTGTTGCGCCGGGCTCGCGACAGCAGTACGCGCTCCTGCAGAAATATTGGATCCATTTAACTTCTGTTGCTACAGGAGATATCAAGGAGAAAGTAGCGAGGTTAAGTTAGAATCGTCTCTCTCTCTCTCTCTCTCTCTCTCTCTCTCTCTCTCTCTCTCTCTCTCTCTCTCTCTCTCTCTCTCTCTCTCTCTCTCTCTCTCTCTCTCTCTCTCTCTCTCTCTCACTCTCAGAGCTAGCCGCTTGGTGCGAAAGCTGACATAGGTTATCTTTTACGTGGATGGGATTTCGGCGTGGGTGGAGCTGGAGTCCAATCCACTTTTGAGGGAGTGACGTAGAAAAAAAAAAAAAGAAAAGAACAGCAGCTAGTGATTGAATTGAGGTGCATATACAATAAATTGCCAATGCGTGTGGGTTTGAAGTAGTGGTATGTAGCGAAGCAGAAATTTTTAAAATATTTCATCATGAAAAAGCGCAAAGAAATCTCTACCTTCAGACGTCCGTGGGAGCCGCATGACAGAGTTAAGGCGTCAAATATGTGTGCTCCTTGCTCCATGCATAGATATCTCCATACGTTTGTACGCCGATTTGTCATTATCTGGAGGACATTATGTGTATGCTCGACATATCACTTATGCGCTCATAAAAGAGGGACCAAAATTGGAGCTTTCATTCTCTCTGAGAGTCGAGCGAGTTCAGTCTTAGAACAGACACTGGATATTTAAGTATACCCGAAGACTCGCTGGTTAATGCAGTTTATACGAAATAGTCGTGTTTACTCACATCCCCTTAGATTTATACAAAAAAGAGCGAGCCTGAGTTGGAAGAAATGACCTGACCTTAGTGGTATTATTGAGTTGATATACTGCTTGAGGTGTAGAAGAACAGAAAAGAAAAAGGTTTAAGCGCACTGGATTATGCATGGACGTCTGGACACTGTCGTTCATCCCATATCGGCGGCCTCTAAAAACCTAGAAGTAAAAATAAGTGCGCAGACAGGCAGCGCAACCACGTGAAAAAAGAATCAATAGTCCAGGCGGAAGGGCTGGGGCGGAGCATATGGTGAGCGACAAACGGGCCTTCATTTATATTGTACGCTGTTTTGAGAGTCGCCGCACAAAGAAATAAGCTGCAGAAAGAACAAAAGTGCGGCGATGGAGGCAGCGTGGTATTTTGGTCATCGAACTTTCATGCCGGTCATATAAGCCGTCCGTCGTCGTAGCGCGCGTGGACGAGCTGGCTCGCGAAACGGCCTCATAGGCGCTCTCGACCACTGCGTTCTGCTGACTTAAACGAGTCATGCTTCACTCTCGAGAGAGGGAAGAGACTTGAGTGGGCATAAGACGCAATATTGTTCTACGTCGCAGCTTCTCTTCGCCGTTGTTGCTCTGTTCGTTCGCTGCTCTCGCCGTGTCCGTTTGTTTGGTGCCGGCCTGTCGGAGCTAAAGGCGCGCAGATAACGGGACGCGCGGAGAGAAAGAGGCAACGAATTGGCACATCCGTCGCGCCTGGGGAATCGTAAACGAATGGCCGTCACGTCGCGGCCCCCAGTGCATGGCTATCCAGCGCCAGGCGGTGTGATGCCGGCGCCTGGAGCGGCGGCCCCCGCAATTGAGTGGGCCGCTATCGCCAGGCAGCTACCTAGACGGAAGAACTTAAAAACTGTAGATAGTACTGGATTGTAGCGGCTAATTATAGTATCGAATAGTAATAACGCGTACTTGCTGCTGTCGCCCTGTTTTACTTACCACAGAAATCTTGGTCCGCAGGGACGGTGTGTTTATCCGCACTTATGTTAGGTGGCGTCACGTGCCTATGGTCTTCTTCGTTGTTTCCGTCATTGTTGTCATCATAATCACCACCATCATCGTCGTCAGTATGGACATCACTACCAACAAAATCTGGTAGACCGGGCTAGACAGGCAGCTAGGACACAGGACTTCATGGACTAAGGAGATCCCCCACCTGCCGGTCAGCCCAACAACATTGACTGCTCGATTACACTTTTATTCCTCCTCCTCCTCCTGCCATCATGTAACCATCATGGACAAGAAAAACAGTGGGCACGATTCGCCTCGACTGCCTGTGAACTTTCGGGCCGCAATGAAACCGCGTGTCCCCTGTTCGGCGCTCTCTCTCTCCTCCAGTACACTGTCGTTCATTCTCCCCTGCTTTGTGCTCGCGCCACAAAGGTTTTTCTGCCCACGGACACGAAGGATCCCGGGGTCCGAGACATACATACCTTAACGTAAAAAGTTGACACAACTTCAAGGATGAAGTCAGCGGTGGAGCTATTACGGCGGAATAATCAACGCAAATGTGCTGTTTTCGAGCGGGCTAATAAGAGAAATAATTAGAAAAACCATTAGATAAACACAAGAGAATAATTAAATAAACAATTACGGCAGTAATGAGAGACAGTGTACTCAAGTGAAATAGGATTTCACTTCGTGAAACGACTGTTTCGTCTTTTTTGATTTGAAGACCAAATACGAGACCCCAAAAAATTTCAGTTCACTGACCCGTCCAAGGACATGTTTAAACATCAACATATAGTAGCCCTTAAAAAGGGGGATATAAGCGTCAACATTCAAATTTACGCTCGAAAAGCAAATGCAACGGTCGACCCCCCAATGTCCGTCTTGTGCAGCCACCCGTTTGGTCTGTGGAGGGACTCTTTCACCACCGCTGCGGGAAAAAAAGACTACGCTGTGGGACCGTAATAGCTGCTTTTTAGATGCGACGCTGAGAGGAGCATCTCTTGCCGGCGGCCCTGTCCTGCGTCCGTCGTCGGCGGCGTCCGCGTCCGCACAGCTGCGTCTCTCCTCCGCTCACCCCCTCCCCTCTCTCCGATAGCGAACACTCTCGCCCAACATCTGCGGGCGCGTGGCGCAGCGCACTCTCACTCCGCCGGTGGGCGGCGCTGCGCGCGGCGCAAGCGCGCTGTGTGCATATGCAGCGCCCTCTCTCTCCGCGGTCTCCTCTCCTTCGGGCGCGCTGCGCATATAAGCGGAGTGCCGCGCTGCGGCCGGTCTCTCAGTCGACGGTCGTCCGCGCTACGTTTGCTCTCTCTCTCTCTCTCTCTCTCTCTCTCTCTCTCTCTCTCTCTCTCTCTCTCTCTCTCTCTCTCTCTCTCTCTCTCTCGCATTACCCGACAATTCGAGTAATCGATCCAACGGAAACGCACAATGGAACCCCCTTCAGCGTCGCATCCCACCAGGGTTCCCGCGAGGGGAGGTGGGCGTAATTTTTTGTAGTTTAAAGCCATTGTGTAAGTGTCACGATTCCATTCGTGTGTTTAAAGCCCTGAGCGAAAAATAGGAGGAAAAATCCCTCCCAGCTGTAAATAAGGCAGGTCTGCTAGCATTAATTCAACGCAAAGTGGAGAGAGAGAGAGAGAGAGAGAGAGAGAGAGAGAGAGGAGAGAGAGAGAGAGAGAGAGAGAGAGAGAGAGAGAGAGAGAGAGAGAGAGAGAGAGAGAGAGAGAGAGAGAGAGAGAGCAGCTCAGACCATCCGCCGTGGTCTGGTGAAAGACCTATTTGTGTGTATAGCAATGTTTTTCGCTGAAAAAAGGAAAGAAGATAAGATTTTAAAAAAATCGAAGCCCCTTTCATAGCAGAAAGATGGTTAAAACACGAAGCTTTTCCTGAAGCAACTTGAGTCCAAAATCCAAATGCTTCCACTGTGTCGGAGTGGTGCAGTGTATAGACGTCGGCTTCATGACGCGAAAGACCGCGGTTCGATTCCGACCACGAGAAGCGTTTCTTTATTCTTAATACGCTTGATGTGTCTTTTAAGGCGAAGTGTAAAGTTGGCTTTCCTGTAGTGCGTTTTGCGCGACGAACGGCGCCATCAGCGAGGCAAAGAAAGCTCCGCTTTAAAAGGGAGCCTTCGGAACAACTACGCACACACCCCGGTCCCCACGTGGCGCACATCTCGTCCAGTGGGGCTTCGCTTTGCAGCACAGCGCATCCTGGGCGTATACAGCGCGCTCTCTCGTGTTGCATCCTCGTTTTGCGACGGCGGCCCAATCGACGGGCCGACCCGCACATACGGTCCCCGGGCGGGTTTTCGGCGCGGACAAATATGCCCCGGGTCTGTTTATAGAGGTCCGCGCGTGCGATGTCAACGCGCGCTGCTCGAGGCACAGCGAACGCTGGACATCGCTTTTATTGGCCTCCCCCGGGCGCTCCGCCGTTACACACGAGTACGTGCACACACAGCCGTCACGGAGCCGCATCCACGTAACCTCTGGACAAAACGCGCGCGTTTTGCAGTTAGGGAGCGGGCGTTCCGGATGCCGGGTGTCCGCTTGTCTTCGTACAGCGATGTACGCCAGGATTTCGTTTCGGGGAGGGGGGACTTAGCATACAAGGTAAAAAATGAAAGGGGAAACGTGAAAAAAAGACGAAGTAAAAACGACAACAAAAGCTAGAAAAGGCAAGAAAAGTCAGAAAGAGGTATTCATTTTTAAAATAAAAGAACTTTGAGACTTTGTGAGCAGTCTACATGACCTTCAGATTGCGTTGTTCATTTTTGTGCTTATTCAGGGCTCAAAAAATTGCAGATCATTTGGGTGAAGCGGACGTATATGCAGCGCAAGCTTACTGCGTAGTTGGTGAAAGAAAAATTGTCATCAGCCCTCTCCATTTCGGGATAGGCTGAGTTATGCGCCCCCCCTCTTTCCACTGCTTGAAACGTTCGAGAGAGGCCGCGGTCACCTCCTTCGCACGTTGTGCATACGTACACTTTGTCCGTACTGGCCTGTGACCTTGACTCGCACGTTGTGCATACGTACACTTTGTCCGTACTGGCCTGTGACCTTGACGGCGTAATTGATGGTCCTGTTTGTTAAGTCAAGTACGTCATAATAATTTATATGAAACTAACGACAATTTTGACAGTCACTTTGCGTCCTAACCTCGTTTCCGTGACACGCATAGCGAAGCAACGAACTTGGCAACGAATCAGCTGTGCAGCACAGAAAAGTCGTTGAATGCAGGCGCCTTCCGGTAAAGAGGACGCAACGCGTGAATGTATTCCCCTAAACTCTTTTCGTCCTTATGCCTTTCACCCAAGGACGTTGAACAGCGCTCGACCGAATTTTTAGTCCTTCTCTTCTGATACGATCAACTTCTCTCCAAACGCCAGTTCAAGCGCTTCTCTTATCCGCGGCGCTTCTGAGCTCATCAATATTTGAGCAAACATTGTCATGCACGATGCGGACAGAGCGCGGCTGCTTAGCAGTACATTTCCACGCTTTTTGAGCGCGTCTTTTCAATTCGCTGTAATGCGTATTCTTCGTCCTCATCTCCCAGAGCTCTCTCTCATCGCCCGCCATTACAGACTATGGATATTGCAAGAAAAGTCTTCTCGCAGCAGCCTGCGGCTGATTTATTCGCCCACCAGGAACGGACATTGCGAAGACGTTTTCCGAAATGCCTCCCTCTGCCTTATGATAAAGTTATCGCCCCGGACATGGGGAAACGACGGGCGGTGGAACATTCGGGATGAATATTGCACGGCTTTTTGAAAGAAACGTCGCAGCTTTAGCCGCGCGCTCCATGCCCTTAATAAACTGGTTTCGCAACAGCGGAAAATAGGCGCAAAGGATCCATACAAGCCCCGACTGTGCGTAAGAGTAAATATGAAGAATTAAAGGATTCACGGTTGCTTGGGTCGAATAAAGCAAGGATCATTGCTAGCTTTACGAGACGCACCGTCGCTTCTTGCTCAATGGCAATAAAAGCGAGCACGTGGGTACTGGATCAAATGAGTAAAAAAATGGACACGTATACCATTGCGGAGAAAGAAATGTAGGAACGCCTCATCATGCCTGATACCCGTCTTAAGCTCTTGATGCGAAGCAGCTTACGGTGAGTTAAACGGACTCGCGCAACAAGGAATATTTCGGGACATAACAAAGTTAAATCATAAATTTGATGCTAAAAAATCAAAATACAAAGAAAGCGGGCGAAGTCGGACGCTGGACTCATCTTTGTTGCAGTTTGATGAAGCATTTTCTTCCTGTTTCTTATTTTCCCACGAATGGAGTCGGTTGCCGCTTACGGTGCTGTAGTACGTGCCATAGTTTCGTCACAGTGCTGCACATCTCGGATCTTCCCTTCTCGGAGGAAGAATGCTTTCCCCAAAGTTAATGCATTTTAGCGCGGGTGTGAGAGCTGTAGAATCACTTGCGAAAAACCCGTCCCGTGTGCGAGGTCAAACTGAGCAATAGAATGCCGGGCCAGCAAGAAAGAAGTGCTCCCGTCTTCGTTGATAGGCAATGCTTGCGCATGCGCAGAGTGGCTCACCTGCTGAGCGTGTGAGTGAGTGAATGAATATTTGCCAATTAACATATGTATAATCACTTTTAACACAACAATAACGTTGCTTACACAAGAATAACCAAGAATCACCTAAAGGCAGCACCCCCGTTCCCGCGATAATCTCAAGTTCACCGCGTGAAACGACGCTAAATTTTTCCTGGCTACATACGGAATAAGACAAAGATACAATTGGCCATACTTTTCTGCAAATTATTGTTTCTTTACTCTGCATATTCTCTTACAATAGTTAACATCGCGGCAAGGATCAACGGCAAGAATACAGAACAAGCGCTTGTCCTGCCGTCTTTCTTGCCGTTGTTCCTTGTGACGCCCTAAACTTTTGCAATATGACCTACCAACTGGACCGACAGTACACTTTGCTGTGTCGTAACACTGCTGTCAGGAGATTAAAAATCTCTCAGCCTCTCACACTGTAACACCTTGCCACCCAATCTTGTTTCTTTCTTTTTTTTTTTTCTTCTAGAGGTAATAAGGTCGAACTGGAAACAAACTTCCGGGTCTCGAGCCGCTTCCCTTCTGCCTGGGTGTAAACAAGCCTCGTTCATTGTCCCGCGGCGTGCCGCTTTCGCGCCGAGAAAATTAACCGCAAAACTCGCTGACCACAGACAGGGGCCATTGTGCGCGGCGGCACAACAGAGGGCGCGCGTGCTACAGAACTCTCAAAGCCACACGCACGCCGCCTGCCATTCATCCATCCAACGGCTGCAAGAAACGTCCCTGTCGATTGAAGGGGGACAAGTGAGAGCGAGACCGCCCTCAGCGGCAACGGCAAAAATCGTGATGACCCGGTCAGCCTGTGCGCCGCATGCATTGTGGGCAGTGGTTCACGCACGCACCAAGTTTCGCGCAAACTTCCTCTAACTCGTTCGCCATGAGGAGAACAGAAAAAAAAAAGATTTAAAAACGCGTGCTCCGCTGCTTAGCGGCAACAAGGGCCACCCATAGCTCTGGACTTTAGAGCGACCTCGTTGGTATCCAGGGGAGGATTTGTCCCGCCGCACAAACAAACGATGCGCCCTGTGTCTGTTTCGGTAACCCAGTTCTCGCGGACCCATGACTCCGCTGCGCTACGCACTCGGCCGAGGAGCCGAAGTCAATCGCGCGGCAAACCGTCGTCGATTGTTGCGAAAGCAATCGTCCCGTGTTGGACAAGAGGAAGAGGCTTTGCCAAACAATCGCCCAAAGCACTGCGCGAATTCTCTTCGGGCAGCGTCCAACCTCTCAGCGCCCTGCTCAGAACAACCGAAGCGCTCGGCCCTTCACGCGTGGGGGGTAGCGGGAGAAGCGTGGTGCATTCTGTTGTTGCGGCTGCTGACGGGAACGGCTGCAATGAGGATGCGTTTGATAGCTTTGCGAAATCCACGCAATGGCGCACGACGAACTTTGACGCCGGTCGTGTGTGTACAAAGGAACGAACGCGCCCTGGCACGTAACAATGCGATCGGGAAATGCAAATTAGGGCAATCACGCTGCCGTCAATGCTATAGGTCGGAAGCCACACAGAGGGCGGCTGTCGCTGTTACTAAACAGCCAAAAGAATTAGGTTTCCTGCAGCTTCACAACAGCGTTAAATTTTTATTTTTGTTACACCTGGACCGCTTTCACGTCCGTCAACTATTTCTTCCTCTCCTTCCCCCTCTATCCTTACCTCTCCCCCTCTATCTATTCTCCTGTTTATGGAAAGATATGGCCAATCAGTGGACCCCGGGGCCAGCCGAATGTTTCAAGGTTAAGTGGAACACGAATAGAAAATTCAGGACAGCCCTCATTATAAAAGCAACGGCCGAGGCTGCGTTAGATGAGAAAGAACAACTGTTCGACAATTTGTATTCGCAGCATTGTCGGTATTTTTTTACTTAATTGCTACCTGTAATTGTACAGCTGTAATCTGTTTGCTCGACGTGCGTTGGTTACACCGACTACTGGGTCAATGATGCTTTGACATTTCGTGTAACGTACACCCGCATACGACGCCGAATCATCAAGGGGCTTGTCACTTTTATTACTGCTATTCGCTAAATGTTTTCCATAAATTATAGCAGTGTTCATATAACCCTCTGAATGACAATAGGAAAATAAAGGGGGAAAATTAAACAAACTGCACCGCAAGCGCACTAGCCTATTTAAATTTCTTTAAACCTTTGGAGCTAGCCGTTTCAAGTAGAAAAGAGGCAAGAATTGAGTTGTGATCAGAAAATTTCGTACGACGGTTCTCCAATAACACATTCATCGTCCGCAAGGGAGTTCCCAGACTGAGCGTATTAACGAGCACGTCGCTGCGAAGTTTCAGCGCGAAAATCTTGTCTCTGTGAAGGTCCACGTTCTTGAGACCATCAAGTATTCTTGCTTCGATAGCTGGCGGTGCTCCGTTTTTCTTCTTACGCCAAAGGCGGTCCCTGTCGTTGGGCCTCACTAATTCTTCCTCGGTGTTCTTGTAACCAGCTTGGTAATGCGCGCGTGCTTGGCTCACACTGTTCGCCGGACTTCGTTACTTCGCGCGCTACGAAAGGAAGGGATAAATTGGCCCAGCTCGGCGCTTTGATGCCGTGAAGTTTTCATGATGTAAGAGCAGGACGTAAAGTGGCCTCGTGAAAGGCGCAGCCGTCACTGTATCCACGCGGATGCTTCCCGAATTAGGGTTTCAACTTAAGCAAGAACGGTATAGTCCCTCGATAGCGACGTAAATGGGAGTTACTATGTAGCGAAATCGAACCTCCACGTCTTAATGTCTGGGGTGAGTGTTTCAAATTATTCTTTGTCTGAGCGGGAAAAAAAAATGTGTATGTGAGTGCTTGTGAAGCCAACGAAAAAAAAAACTGTGGTTCATTCGTCTGTCACAGGAATCGGTAAAACACGAAAGTGAAATGTGCAGCGAAATCTGCAGCTGAGCATGATTTGCGGGTCGGCGGCTGTCTTGTGGGTGTGCTTGGCGAGCGACGCCCTGCTGGTGAATCGCTTCGGCAAAGGTGTACTGGCGTCGCTTCGTGACGAATATGACCTCAGTGAAATCTTGGTGTATCCCGGCATTAAACACTTTCGTGTTAAAATATAAAACCCGAAAACGAGCAACCCGAAGTATAACGTACTCTTTAGTACTAAAGATTGCTTCCCCGCAAAAAGACCCTGTGTGCAAGGGTGCACCCTTTACAGGCCGCTTGCTTCTTCCGTGATGGAAATGATGTCAGTCAAATCTTGGTGTATCCAGGAATAAAAGACTTTCGTGTTAAAAGAAAAAAAAATACTCGAGGATTGCGTAGATATATGCATTCGATCTATATACTGTGAATAACAAACAAAGTAGCGGCGCCGACGGCCTAAGAAACGCATTCGCTAACTTTATGTAGAGGTGTCAGATTCTTCAAAACCCAAAAACAAAAGCAAAACGATAAAAAAAGAGAGGCGAGGACAGGATCGTTTTTACTGTGCGCTCCTAAGTCGTGGAACTTCCTATCAATCCTCCTCATGTACAGTCAGTAAAACACTTGTTTATAACACAGCTTTCGTACTTTCAGCCTTATCCTGCATCCTCCGAGCTGGATTTGAAGAGAACTACTCCGGCGTTCTGAAGTCTAAGCCCTCCTCCTTTGTCTCCAACATGTTCGTAAAGAATACGTTTCGGAAGTTTTCATATTTAACAAGTTGAAGTTGAAACTACTGTTATAGAATCCAGCGTTTTACCGGTTGTACGTGTGCGGAAAGCAAAACTTAAAGGAATCTAATCCTCCAAAATAAAACTTTCCTCAACCGTTGGTACAGAGATATTATTCAGGCTGTAACTTATAAATCAAGCCATTGTCAAAAATGATTAGCTTGGCGAGGCAGCGAAGATACCTGCGAGCGGGGACTCTCTACACGGCGACATTTACAGTTATCTCCGCTTTATTATCTTCTCGTCCCTAGCTTCTCCAGAAAGCTGCGTAGCTTTCTGATACACGCGGCATCCGATACACGGCGATCCGCAAAGCAGGCACGCATGTATATATATACATGTGTGCCTGTTTTGCGGATGCCGCCGTTTATCGGGGCGGTGAATCCAGTGCTTGTGTGGAGATATGCGCAAACTGCTGCCGTTCCTCTGTTTAGAAATGGAAAGCTCCTCTTCATTTCAAAACATCGCCGCTGCATGTGGCCATATTGCAAACTTGATTTCGGTATACAACGCGGCTTCATATCTACTCGAGTCGCAATACTATATTCCCAATGCCGAAATCTGCGTATAGCAGTGTTGTATCATGCAGCATGTTTAATTTGATCCACGTCCATTAAGACGTCACATGTTCTATGAATGCGCTGATTAACAGCGAGAAAACAGAAATCTCCATTATCATGTTGTACGATAAACTATGTGCACTACCCCAGCAGACGATGGGAAGGCCAGCAACCTAATAGGAAGAAAACACTCTTGTATGGAACCAAGAAACCCTTATGAATCCAAAAAAATTCCACTCATACCACTACTCTTTCTGTATTGCGTTTAGAAACTTCGTTGCGCACTTAGCGATGCGCGGGAACTTTGATGAGCAGCATCAAGGGGGACCTCGAAAGCAGCGGCAACGGCGTCTGAATTGCGCTCTTTACGACCCCCCACTTCCGCGCACTGCGGAACAGTTACCAGCGACGCCCAGGAATAACCCACCCGAAGTGCCTGCGGCTACTCTGCCAGAAGTGCGCCGACGGCCGGCTTTTAGCCACCGCGGGCATGTGGCTCGCTTCGGACGGCGCCTGCAGCGGCAGCACTTTTTTCAAAATGATTTTCGGCCCGCTGGTGGTGGTGGCATCCCGCGGGCCGACGATGGGCTTTTATATCGCGCCGCGTCAGCTATACCATGGTGCACGGCCGTTCCCCGCGAGCCTATTGATTGCAACGGGCGCCGACTCTGTTGTGGCCGACGCTCTTCCGCTTCCCCCGCTTGCTTCATTTCTCACATTGCGCTGCAGGTCGCGTAGCGAGCGGCTTGGTTATCCGCGGCTCTCGGCCGATGTAAACAAAACGCTGCAGACGCAGAGTTTCACGCGCTGGCATTTTTGTTGCTATCCTGCTTGACGAAGGGGAGAACCCATTTTGAGCCGATGTGCGGCAGTGGCAAGTATCTACGAGTTGAGATGGAGCTTTTGCTGTTTTTGTGACATTTAGAAAACTGGGTCACTGCGGGGAAGGCACAGGAAAAAAAAAAACAATTTCCGGAGTCTGCCAACGGTCTGAATAATCTTGTTCAGCTCCACCTACTGTACTTAAAAAAGAAATACAAATGACACTATTGTTTAGTGATCTACATTTCCAATTGCCTTTGACGTGGTCATTAGAGAACGGGCTGCATGCCAGACAAGTAATACTAACAGATTCATGAAGAACGACGAATTAAACAATGACTTTCTTTCCCATTCGCTTAATTGCTAAAGCGAAGAAACGGATTTTCGGCTCCTAGTGCTACTATGAAACTTCGATGTTATGGACCCTCCAACACTTGCAGCGCCACAGGACGACTGAGCCGCGTACGTGGATACGCGCCTATACGTGCCGGATGTTTTGTTTCATTGCTACAAAGCTGCATTTTATATTGAAAGTAGAATTCGATCAAACATTTGCTTACTGACTGCTGCCTTTTCCCAGCAATGCCTACAATAAGAGAAAAGAAATAGGTCCTAAATGTGCAAAGGTATTGTTAACAGCCCCTTCTACTCGCAAGTTTTAATCTGCTTCTTCGATGCAGCAGGCCTTGTCTGTACTTTATAACTTGTGTATTTTTCGAGCACATCTGGCAACGCTGAGCTGGGTCAAGACACTGGCGGTGAGCGCCCTTTGTTGTCCGGGGAGCTCTCTGACCGAGAGGATAGTGCCTTGCCTCCAAGCGCTTATCGACGCCTTGCAAGAAGCTCTCTCAAGACCTCAGTGTTCTGGAAAAGCCGCAGTCTTCGTTCCCTGCGCCACTTTTTCTCGCTCCGTTTAGTGAATCCACAAGAAATGAGTCAAGGCGCGAGCAATGGAGGCGCTTCCCTTAATTATCACTAAGCGAGAAACTTTGGCCCCCAACGACCCCCGCTGTAGTAGAAAAGAAAAGTCGCGTTGCTCGCGCGTCTCGTCGCACAGGCAGAAACGGCGGGAAAGCGCTTCTTTCCCGCCAATTTTTCTTCTGTCCTTCCGTCGTCCATGCGCAGCCATATCAAGCTGGCGAGAAAAACGCTGCCGGGGCAGCAGCTAGCGGCGCCGCCGCCGACGTATTGTGCTCCTCAAATGGCCGATTATGAACACCAGGCCCGAGCCGAGCGGAGAAGCCGCCCTCGTTTAGACGCAGGCGGGCAAAGGGGAAAGCGCCCGCTCAGCACTTTGGCCGACTTTGAGGAGCGCGCCTCGGCCGCGGGTGTGCGGCTCGGATCCATGGGAGGAGACGAACAGCGGCCGCCCGATGAATGATGGCTGCGGCCGGGCCCGCACTTTTTTTGGCCCCAGAAATTCTGTGCATTGCGAGGAAAAGCGTCCTTCATGGTGGCTTTGAAACTAAAGCGTTTCCTTCCCATGATTTAATGTCACTGGGTCATACTGCAGGAGCACGTTTGGGAGAAAGGCAGCGCGTGCCACGCATCAGCGGGGTGGCGATTTCGGGCTTGGTTAAATATCCGCAAGTGTGTTGCATAACTTTGATTGGGGTACTCGCGTGTGATCTTCGTGAATTAAACTAGCCTCAAATTTTTTTCGAATGTTTGAGTTCGATGAGTGCAGCAAGAAACGATGCTTTCGAGCGAACGCACATACTTTGTCCCAGGCTGATGTTGGCACTATCACTTGGTCTTATACCCCAAATATTTTGACAAAAGCTTGAGTCTGTGCATTTTTTCCACTTTTAATCTAGTTTGTATCTAGTCATGATAAGTAAGGGTACCCTTGGCGACGCACTGCATTTCCTTATTCCTCAAACAGACCTATTTCAATAGACAACGCGATAGAAAGGTTATTAGTTATCGATCTGCCCGTTCGTTTGTTCGCCTTTTATGATTTTTTTATTTGCTTTCTAGCTTTCATTCCCATAATTTTCCCCTGACCACGAGGCCTGTTATTGTGGCGTCAATTGAGACAGGCAGCTATTGGTTTTCGAATTTTTTTCTCGCTGACGCGTTATATGATTAACTATATCCGCACCCTCGATCGATGCAATGCTGCCATTCACACTTTCTTTTTTCGTATCTTCAGCGAAAGAAAGGAAAGGTGCCTAACCGGCAGCAGTATTCTGCGAGGGATATATTCCTGGATATTTCGTTCTAAGGCTATAGGAGTGCGAGCGAGTTTTTCTTTTTTCTTTTTTGCCGCAGCGTCATCCAGTGCGCTTACGCGAATGATGATAAACTTTTTTTATTTGTTCTAAACGCATAGTTCTAACAATTACGGGCATAACGCATAACAATATAACTGTGGCAAAGCAGCAATTACCGCGAATACAGGGGGATCGCGCTGCTATAGCAAGGATTTCGGTTTATGGCGAACGAGCAAAGCAGTGCCCTTGGAAGAGCTGTTTGAAATAAGATTTCGTATACGAATAAAATAGGCGCTTTCTTTATTTGAGCAAAAAATTTATAGGCACCTTTTTTCCTTCATATCAAGTAATGCAGGAAAGAGGAAAAGTCATTGTAGGAGTGAGTGAGTGAGTGAGTGAGTGAGTGAGTGAGTGAGTGAGTGAGTGAGTGAGTGAGTGAGTGAGTGAGTGAGTGAGTGAGTGAGTGAGTGAGTGAGTGAGTGAGTGAGTGAGTGAGTGAGTGAGTGAGTGAGTGAGTGAGTGAGTGAGTGAGTGAGTGAGTGAGTGAGTGAGTGAGTGAGTGAGTGAGTGAGTGAGTGAGTGAGTGAGTGAGTGAGTGAGTGAGTGAGTGAGTGAGTGAGTGAGTGAGTGAGTGAGTGAGTGAGTGAGTGAGTGAGTGAGTGAGTGAGTGAGTGAGTGAGTGAGTGAGTGAGTGAGTGAGTGAGTGAGTGAGTGAGTGAGTGAGTGAGTGAGTGAGTGAGTGAGTGAGTGAGTGAGTGAGTGAGTGAGTGAGTGAGTGAGTGAGTGAGTGAGTGAGTGAGTGAGTGAGTGAGTGAGTGAGTGAGTGAGTGAGTGAGTGAGTGAGTGAGTGAGTGAGTGAGTGAGTGAGTGAGTGAGTGAGTGAGTGAGTGAGTGAGTGAGTGAGTGAGTGAGTGAGTGAGTGAGTGAGTGAGTGAGTGAGTGAGTGAGTGAGTGAGTGAGTGAGTGAGTGAGTGAGTGAGTGAGTGAGTGAGTGAGTGAGTGAGTGAGTGAGTGAGTGAGTGAGTGAGTGAGTGAGTGAGTGAGTGAGTGAGTGAGTGAGTGAGTGAGTGAGTGAGTGAGTGAGTGAGTGAGTGAGTGAGTGAGTGAGTGAGTGAGTGAGTGAGTGAGTGAGTGAGTGAGTGAGTGAGTGAGTGAGTGAGTGAGTGAGTGAGTGAGTGAGTGAGTGAGTGAGTGAGTGAGTGAGTGAGTGAGTGAGTGAGCGAGCGAGCGAGCGACGTAACTCGTATTACTTCGTACGTACTGTGCACGCGTACAGTCGCGTACGAAAGTGGTTCCGACAACAGTACCGTCGCCAACTCTGAGTAGCATTCGTGCTGGGGATAGACGTAGACGGGTTCGCCCTAGATGATGCCTGGAGTGAAGCCACTGCACACAAGTCGACGACCTCAGCACGCGCTGCGCTGAACACAACTGCCGGCGGGCGGCGGGAATACCGCTGGGAGAATGGACGGGCGGTGGCGGAGACGGGATCGACCTGGTGATGGCGCTCGCGCGTGACGGAAGAGCCTTTTCTTCGACCGGCGGTCTCCCCTTCGGCTCCCCTTCTGCCCCGGGCAAGGAAAGCAGACGGATGGGACGGAAGCGCCAAAAGTCGCAACCTTTTACTTCCCCATTAGAGGCGACTTGGGCGCTGAGTCTTCTGGCGGGATGACAGCACCGCTGGTTAAAATGAAATCGTGGCTGCTAACGCGGGTGCCTCTCCTCGTATACGGACGCGTGGCTGACGGGACGAGAGGGGGCGAGGGGAGGGAGGAGGAGGAAGGGGTTTGATTGAAAATTATTGTGGCCGGGCCCGGGTAATGCGATCGAGTTTGCCGCTCCCGGCTCGTCGAGCCGCCCGACGTGTTCGCCCTAACTTCGTTTACGGTCTACAGCCTTCATTGAGGCTGCTCGCGCTTGCTTTTGTCTCCCGTCATCTGCATGGCGCGCCAACCTCCCTGCCTTTCACTTCTTTTGTTAACAGTGCCGTATCTCGATGTGCCAGTGACGTGACGCTTCTCGTAGCTGTAGCAACTATTACATAAAGAGAGGACGGCACAGCACGAGTATTGTAGATATCCCTTCTGACGGACATGCCTCTCAGTTTTGTATGCACATGAGTCCACGATCATGTTGCGCTGGAAATAAGTCGCCTACTCGTGGGTGCACAGTTTCTCGTTCTACCAGCGGGAAGAAGTACATTGGTACTTGTGAATGCGCGTATCTTCTGGGGATCGTGACCTGACCAGTGAATAATCCACTCGTAACTCAGACTGCAAGAAGGCCTCGCGTATTACTTTTTCCTGTTATCATTCTTAGTGCTTTTAACTACTTCACGCAGCTAAAATGGAGGACTACCAAGAATAACTGCTAGGGAAAAATTTTCCCGTATATTCGTGGCAGTAACACCAAAGGCCTCAGTTAGCGTCGCAGGTCTATCCACTTGGAGGCGCTCTTCCCCACGTCCCCTGGGACGAGGAAAAGAAAAATAAAAATGTTGGAAGAGTCTGAACTCTTAGTTATTCGGACAGCATTACGGCAGATGTACAAGGCCGTCGCGATTCATTTCACATGAAACAATGGGCTGCGAAACAGAACAAATAATAGGCGCAGCCCCCGATTACATATCAGGAACCTTGCCATTCATTCATTCATTCATTCATTCATTCATTTTTCTATCGAAACCTTACGCACTGAAACAAACTACTGCCCCCTCTCCTCGTCTTCGCGCACTCCACGCCTGTCACCGCGGGGCCCCCAGCCGCGCTGCACATCTCCGATACACGTTAAGCCCTCCTTAGCCCCTAGGTATATACAGACAAGAGTACGACCCGCGAAGGAAACAACAGAGGGACCCATCGCGCATCGTCGCCACCCGCACCTCCCATTTCCCACGAACAGGCCGCGAAAACAGCTACTGTCGTCCGTTGCGGGCCCGCAGGAGGGTCTCAATTTGGCCGCACTCGGGCATGCAGGCGGGACGACGGAGACCAAACTCCGTCGTCACCTTCCGCTCTTTCGCGTTAGCGCAGCCTCGGGTGACACGATGCTTCCGGAGATTATATATCGCCGATGGGTATGTGCGTATACGCACGCCAAGCTCCCGCCCCCCTCGTGGGCTGTGAAGTGCCACGAGTGTGAGTCAGTTGAGACGTGACTCACGGACGTGGAGTGGAAGAGCGGGCCTGTTATGATCCTCCGCCCTCTCGGGCATCACAATGGGTTAGCGACGACGAGGTGCCAGCGGCCAACGCCCTCCTCCCGGCCTGCCGCTGCTGTTGTGGAGCTCAGGTGTCGGCCCGCGGGCGCACGATGGGGCCGCGGGTGATGGGGTGGGAGCGGCTCGGGCCAACGTTCCCGCTCGCGTCTCCTCGCCGCAGCCAGTTAACCGAAAGTGAGTTCGGTGCGGCCGCTGTGAGGTGGTGGGATTATGTTGACAGCTAGGTCCTCCAGGGAAACAAACAAGCTTCACCGCAATCGAGCTCTGCTGATGGCGCGACTGCCTGCACGGTCTCGTCTTCCCGTTCTGCTCACCGGGAACTTAACTTAAAGCAGTAGTGCCAGTATAATAAAAACAACGTGACGAATGGAGTTCTAATTTACACTAAGTGGAGGCCGTATTTGTTAATGCCTTATCACATTCCGGTATATGTCAATTAATTCGGGCGCAGCACATGAGGTTAACAGGAAGGTGATGGATATAACCTTTTCACCCGCAAAAAGTAAAAAAATAAGTGCCGGAAGACACTTGATTGTGGCTTTCGACCGTCTGCATTGATCAGAAGCTTCTCTCTCTCTAAACTATACTGGTTTCTTCGCCAGTTGTCTCCAATGAAGCGAATTCCCAGAATGAGGGGACCCAGCGTAAAATTCTACCCTAATATTTGAGCAACGCTATACAGCAGTGCGCGATGCAACGCGTCGTTTTCGAATTGTGCAATGCCGCGGTTGCCTGCCCGGCCTCAGAATTAGGCGAATTGGCTCCGTTATTCTCAACGAGTGGTCGATGGAGATCACGGAGGCCTACCAGAACCGCGGGAATGTGGGCGATAGTAGGGAAGAGGGCAGCCAACGCTGTAATTATCCCAATTAGCCGACTCTATAATTAAGATCTAAACGTTAATTGCGAGCACAGGACTCGCGGCGCAGTGGCTGCATGGTTAACGCGATTCGCAACTGTGCACATGCAAGGTCACGGGTTTAGATCCTGGCCGCGAAAGCCGCTTTTCATTGGTGGGGGGAAATGAATAAATAAAACCAAGAAGTCTTCGTGTTGTGGCTTCGGAACACGTTGAAGAACCTGAGTCGATCAAAATTATTCCGTAGCCCCATACCTCGCGCCTCCGGGGTGTACTGCAGAACTTAATTTTTCGCCATAGTTGAATTATTAAGCACCATCATTAGAGGTAATGAGAACGCTTCCAGTAATAAATCACATAACCTTTAGCGGCGCGAGAAACTAGCCCTGACGACCCTTATACGCCTGCGCTTGACATTGGCGCTATAGAGGCGCCGTCGATCAGGTAATTACGTTCCCAAGCAGACCTCTTGGCACTATCGAAGTTCTTCTTTATCGGGCGCTCTCTGTCCTTAGCATGTGATGGCGGTGAAAAGGCGGCTCGAGGGGAAGCCGGGCAGAGCCCACGGGAAAACTGCTATGCGTTATAACGAAATCGCTCTATTTCTAATTATCGATTTATTCCAAGTTTTTCCGCGGCCCCAGCTGCAGTGCGGACGGAGTAAATAATCCCCGCTTTTAGAGAAGTACTGCATTTAACTAAGTAAGTTTCCTGTCCGGGGTAATTTGTTACAAGGACGACTGACTACACGTTGCCTGGCGGGGAGGGCGACATCGGTCCGCTGTCTCCGTGGGAAGCAGAGACACGCGGCGATTCAAGCTTATAAACACTTCTTAAGTGTTTCCACTGCCTCGCGTTTTACCAGTGCATACGGAAAGAAAAGAAAAACAGGGTATACTGTCGCGTCGGTCGTAGACACACACAAAAAAGTGAAAGTGGCCCTAGAACTCTGATGGTTATTGTTCCTTTTTCCGGTGGCCGCCCAGACAAGCCATCGTGGTTCGCTGAATTATGCGGAACTAATAAAAAGCACCCTGCATAGAAATATGAGTACTTAATGATGCCGCCGATATTTCCCCAGGGCTGCTGAAAAATTCGGAATTGTCTGACTGGTTTTAGAAAAAAGTTTGGCCTCAATGGCTATGGAAAGAGGCGGGGGGGGGGGGGGGGGGGGTATAAGGCGAATGCCTGGCCTTTCTGTGAGACCAATAAATTTAAAAGCATAAATCATCTTCGATGAAGTGAGATGGAAGAATTGTGATGAGGTTGAATCGAAGCGTTCAGCCGGTGGACAACGGCGCGCACGGAACGTTTTTCGAAAGTTAGTTCACAAAAAACTCATCTTCAGTCGTGGTTAATGCAGAACTTCACGGATATATGTATATGAATACAGAAAGGAAATCGAGCAGTCTTGAACGTCAGGGAAAGCTTATAAGAAGTAGCTTTGGCTGCGTTTTTCTCCTCGTTCTTCCTGAACATTTGAAAGATGGTCGCCTTCACTGGAAAGACGGTCAGAACTGCTGCCCCTGTGGGTTCCTCAGCGTTATACACTGATGGCATTACTTATGCGCTCGATTCAACGTGCCTCTCATTTACCGATTATGTTAAGCTTTTTGAATAGCGAAGGCTTAGGTTCTGGCAGTTTTGTTGCTGTAGGGAGCTGAAGAGGTTTTCTTGCCATCGACTGCTCTTGACAGGTACTATAGACACTGGAGTCACGACCCGAGTGTTAAAAAAAAGTTCCATTTACCCCGAGTTTTCGGAGCTGCGCTGACAACAACCCACAGCGTAGGTTGCTCTTAAATCACATAAATAATCCGGTATGAGCTGGAACACAACCGCCGCTCAATCCAGATTTGTAAGGCGTCGGATGCGTAATCTGAAGGTTCTGGGTTCAGTCTTCACCCCCCGTGGTGCGTGTTTTTCGCTAATTCTTTTTTCCAGAATTTTATAAGTGACTGTTATCAGTCATAAAACAGCCAAAGCTACTTGACTTCTACTTTCTTTTGCATTGTATACACTGCTTGATTTTCTTTCTTTATTCGTCCAAGGAGCCCCTCATTTACTTATTATTTATTACACATAGCAGCCTAGTAACCCAAATTTCCTGCTGCCAAGTGAAATAGAGCATCCCCTTACGCAGAAAACTCCAGCCTTTTTATTACAAGTGGCCTCGATTATTTTTTGTTCGCTTTGTCAGTGGCATGTGCACTTGTCAATACGAATGACGAAGAAGAAATATTGTGCGTGCTAGTGATGTATGTGCGTTTTTCGAATGAGAACTTTGTGGATTAGACACCGAGAATGTTATTATTAAGGAAGTGCGTCACGTTTAAAAACCTGAAAAGTACCCGATAAACCTGTTGACCGAGCCACCCTAAAGCCTTGTGAGAAAATCACAACATCAATGGCACTTAGTAAATCTCTAGACTGGGATAGTTTGTAATTTATAGTGGTCCAATGTAGTGCAGAAAAACACACGGGGACGAAAAATATACGGACAAGCGCTTGTCCGTGTGTATATTTCTCGTCCCCGTGTGTTTCTTCTGGGCTACATTCGACCAGCATTAATGGCCCCGCAGAGAACTATAATCTTCATCGCGCCTCACTTAACAGGTCGCCTCTTGCAGACGCGAAGTTCGGGCTACTTCATAAGCAGTACCCCTTGATCGGGGCAAAGGCGCATTTCATCCCTTTTCCGCTCACTCAATGCCGTAACGTGCGGAGGGAGTTGTGGTTCGGCTGAATCATTCACGAGTCGTCACAGAAAAGGGCTGGCACGACAGAGACGACAAAAGCATACACTCCGCGTGGTCTGTGCGTTTGCCCAATTTGACTGCCGCACGCAGGGCATCAAACAGCCGTTACCTGTTTCAAGGGCTTGTCAGGGAACTAGCACTTGAGAAGCCGCACCACAACGGCAATGCTTCTAGGATTCGCAGCGAAGTTTACTTGCAGGCTGCAACGCCGTTGGAGCCGCATTTTGATGGACATGCAGGCTAACCGGAGGAATTTCGCAACCTTTTGCCATCTATTTTGCCAACTATCTTACTGTCAGTTTCTGCGGCTGTCTGGTGATAACAAGAAGGGAACAGAAAAATCAAAAGAAAACATATCTATTCATGTATTTCCCGTCGCATGGGAGTCATAAATTATGCGGTATAACGCGCCATTAGCCATTGGTATACAGGAGGCTGTTTGCTGAACCGACAGCATACCGTGCGGGGGAGATCCTTTTAGACGCCTTCTCGTGTTTACAAACAGTCTCTCGGGCGCGCTTCGCGGCCGCATATTTGTGGCTTCTTGCGCGCCGGCACGTCAACGTACCAGTGACAACCCGTGTTTGTATAA
Organism: Haemaphysalis longicornis; assembly: GCF_048455015.1. Taxonomy (NCBI): domain Eukaryota; kingdom Metazoa; phylum Arthropoda; class Arachnida; order Ixodida; family Ixodidae; genus Haemaphysalis; species Haemaphysalis longicornis. Next base: position 21,504,068 of record NW_027526335.1, on the reverse strand, counting down.
TGTGAACGACGTCGTTTTTCTACGTGGTCAGTACCGGAAATACAAGCAGCCTACAACGGGAGTTCCACAGACCACTTGTCAAATAGTCCGCTCGAAATATTTACGCGGTTTCCGATGAACTGGAATCGAATGACATTTTGCGGCAATCGTCATCTTGCGTTCAGGGGGCCTTCTTGTCACTGTCGGCATATTTTTTACTCGATGGTGAGGCTTCGCATTACCCAAATTTAAGCGCCAGCCCGTCACTTGCATGCAACGGACTGAAAACGTTTTGTGACAAATTTTGCTTCATTTTTTTTTTCTTTTTGTCACGTCAGCTCAGGTCGCGTTTCGCGCTGCGCAGTAGCGGGTGATCAGCTCACCGTAATTTCGTAGTAGGCGTGCTGCGCTGCGGACTGCGGCACCCTGGACGTGGTCATGCTCCGGGTATCCGATAGGGCGATCACCGAAGCCGGCACCGGTCCGGCGTAGCCTCCCGCGGACACGGCGTACGAAGGCGACAACGTGCTGCCGTGCACCGTCCAGATGGCCGGCGAAGGTAGCGTCGATGAGGCCGCGTACGACGACGCGCGGCCGGCCGGCAACGGCGGCGGCGGCACCTCGCACGATGCGATGCGGGCCATGCCGTAGGGCCCGGCGAACTGCTGGGCGCGATCCAGGGTTGACTGATCTCTGCCGGCCGCTAGAGAAGACCACTTCCGTCTGCGTTCGTTCACCGCCGCCAGTATTAAAACACTGCTCAGTGGATGACAACGACGTGTCTCGGGGCCTCCACCGCAGTCATCTGTGGCTCACGGCTCACGACACTGGACAACCAGCTGAAGGGCGCGAAAACAGCACGCGCGCGCGCGTATCCGTTCACATGGGAGCAACGGTTCACATCCGCAACCAACACAAGCGCGCGTGCCCGCACCACGCTCCGAGCGCGACAACCGACGCTGGAGTGAAGCCAGGCGAGCGACCGCTCGCCATCCCACATCCACCACCTGCTTCCTGGCCCCCGCCAAAGGAAGGGGGGAACAGGCGAAGAGGGCGCGAAAAGAACGCCCGGCCAATCGGAACTCGCCTCTCCTTCGCAGCCGACCAATCCTGGTACGAGTTTCGGTTTCGCTTGGGTGGCGCTCGCGTGCTTTTGGGCGCGCGAGGTTTCGGTTTTGGATTTCGGTCGCGTGCGACGCGCCACTCTTTTTCCTCGCTCTCTCTCCGGACGCTAGCTACTCTTGCTCTCTCTCGAGCATTCAGCCGTGCGGCGAGAGGTCTTTTGTTTGCGTCGCCATTCGTGGTGGCCGTTGTGGTGTTGCGCTTTTCCCCTTTGCCGTTTGTTTTCCGCCCTGCGAAGCACAGTCGTGAGAGAAGGCGCTTCAGAAAGGGGGAGAAAAAAGCAGAAAAAGTACAGTAAATGGTGAACAGACAGGCCCCTTGCGTGTCTGTTGTTCGGGACGCGATGCGTGGGGGTTAATAAACCCTCACATTTCATTGGGATTTCTGCAATTGCGTGGAAAAGGGGGAAGCCTCGCAACGTACTACTCTCTCCGTTCATCTCATCTGGTCACGATCTCGCCCTCGCCGCAATTCGCCGTGGTAGACGTGCAAGTAGGTTCAGGAAGTCTTTTTTTAATAAAGCGTCATACTTTATTTTAATGTCTCGCTTCCGTTATTTCGGTCTTTAGCGTAAAGCGGCATTTATTTACCCCCTGTGTCACCACCTTTTCCCAGCTTGGTATACTACGACGAATGCAACAATGGCCCTAGTGTTCCTCGTCTGCTGTCGCCACCACTAAAATTCTGGGAAACTCAGCCACCAAGACCCAAATGACTCAACACTTTTACTTGATAAATGTTTTTATAGGCTTTGACCGTTTAAGATTGGAGGGCCCGGATCCATGACTGAACGGTGTAAGGCTAGACGGCCCGGAGATGTGTAAGGACATGGAGCTAGAGCCACACTCGACAGTTTTGAAACGTGTTAAATGAAGCTCTCAGAATATTTTTGGCAATTCCCGATTTTTTTTCTAATTAATGGGAAGTTTTTGCCCTGTTTGAACTAAACTATACTGTGGCCAACATATAGAAAATTCCCTGCATGGGACGTCACTGGGTACTCGCCCGTAGATGCACGTGAGCGGTGAGCATTAAAATAAATAAATGAATAAATAGCTTGGCCCGCTTCCAAAAAAAGTGTCCCTCCAAAAAGCAAGAAAAACATAGAAGGAGTAAAAAAGTAAGACACCATTGAAAAACAAGAAGAAAAAAAATAAAACCAGGAAATTGATTCAAATTGAAAATAAAACCTTCGGAGTGAGGTCGTACCCTACATAACTTTATTAATTTTTCCCACCACTAAAATTGCTGAGTGGCTGATCGTTGGTGCGCAGCTTGTGACATAAAAATGAAAATAGGTAATTATTCCTGATCCTGTCACCGTTGAGCATGATATTATTATGGCTTTCTTCACCCCCGCCCAACTCAATCTCCCTCCCCCTCTTCCATACATACCTATTTCCTCGCCGCAGGACGACCTCGACCTTCCCTTCACCTTCAATGAACTTCACGCGGCCATCATCAAGGTAAACCCAAATCTGCCCCTGGACATGACGGTGTAACTTGGAAACACCTCCGCAACTTGCCGAAGACTTCCCTTGTTGTCTTACTTGACCATGTTAACCTCTGCTGGGAAACTGGTGAAGTTCCTGAACCTCTTAAGTTAACCCTCATCTTCCCTATTCCTAAACCCAAGAAGACTGGTACTGGCCCAACTGACCCAAAAAACCTCCGCCCGTCTTGCTCACTCCTGTGTTCTGCAAACTCATAGAACGGCTCATAAATAACCGTATGACCCATTACCTGGAATATGTACAGCCATACTTTCATCCTGCGCAGACTGGCTTCCGCCCAAACCTGAGCACTCACGATAGCCTATGGCTATTACGCCGAGTGATAAATCGCTCCCATCATAACCACTCACCTCCCGATCTGATACTAGCAGTGGAAGTACGCAAGGCTTTTGATCGCGTCAGCCAATCCGCCATACTAGAAGAACTGGCACACGCCTACCCAAGCGCCCGGGCTCAAATGTGGATCCGCAACTTCCTGAACGCTCGTCCAATAAGAATTCAAGGATCTCACCCAGGCTGGACTCCTCGCACATACTACCTTGACCGCGGGGTACCTCAGGGATCCATACTTTCTCCGATCCTATTTAACATCGCCATGGCGAGGGTAGCTCGAAATCTCGAGCGTGACTCTGCTACCCGCTTCACAATATATGCTGATGACGTAATCATATGGACTGAATCAGCCGACTTTTTATGCCCGGAAGACATGCAAACCGAACTCCAAGCCACAGCAAATAGCCTTGAATGCTCCTTGGCCACTCTTGGTCTCGAATTGGCCCCTGAAAAAACCGAATTCTTACCCGTATTTGGCCACAAACCCCCTCCGCACTATAATCCTCTAACTCTTCTTCTCGCCGGTACCCCTATAACCGCTAGTTTCCAACCCATGCGATTACTCGGAATCCCAATCAGACACAAAAATAGCCCGTCAATATGGCTATAACAACTCAAACCTAAATGGAAAACAATCCAACATGCCATACGTCGCCTATCGAACAAATTTGGTGGAGCAAGCCAGAAGGCGACCCAAACATTAGAACAAGCTGTCGCCATTGGTACTATAACTTACGCAGCCCAATCCTACGACCTTAATAAAACGCACATGAGAATACTTCAAAATCTGCACAGAGCCACCCTTCGCACCATCAGTGGACTACCCAAACATACTCGTCTTGAGAACCTACAAGCTGCAGTTGCTCTTCCTCCTTTGGAAAATATTATTCAAGAGCAAGTACATCAATCCCTTCATAAACGCTCATTAACCCATCAAGGTGTCTCCATCATCGCCTGGGACAATCTGAAGCCGTTACAACCCAATGACATCCCACCGCCTTTGGCTCCCTGGAATCGCCCTTCTGTCACGGACTCTACAGCCACCCATCCCGTCCCGCGTAACGCCCACCCCGTCCGCGCAGCCCGCATCAACTCCCTCCGGAACAGTAAACGCCCCCAAGAAATTGATACTTACACCGACGCAAGCATAGCTAATCCACTAGTTGGCACCGTGTGGACCTCACCTGATCTCCCCTCCATCCAAGGCAAACGAACCCTTGATATTCCATGAGCTACCATTCTGGAAGCGGAACTCCATGCCATCATTCAAGCCATCGACTTCCTCATGTTCGACTTTCACTCCTCCGTCGCTTCACAAATACGCATCCTGACGGACTCATTCGAAGCCCTAAAGACACTACAAAGTCCCACATCGACCAATCCCATTGCCAACAAAATCCTGCATCAGATCTCCATCCTAAAATCTAGCGGCATCCATCTTCGCATCTACTGGTCGCCTGGACAGGAGGAGTCCTCACCGGGGAACCAGGCAGCCCACTCGGCTGCACGGGAGTGTATAACCTCCAGTCCTCCGCTGCTACCCGACTTGGCTCCTCTGCCTCGTGAGTCATTACCGCCAGCCATACAGATTCTACGGTACAAAAAAGACAAAAAAGACCGCCTCAAGACTCTCACTCCAACCGGCTTTTTATCTGCTCTACCCCGGCTCCCAAGATCAGCGGAAATTTTTATGAAAAAATATTTTGCAAATGCTAGCTTAACCCCAGAGACATTCCGTAAATGGTACACCCCATCCCTGCCGCCTCGATGTCCCTTCTGCGCCTCCCTCACACCCGCCAATCTCCAGCACCTAATTTGGCACTGTCCGAAATTTACGCGTTACAGAAACCTCAACCCTCCTTCAAATGCATCCTCCTCATACATCGACCCTCGAACACTGGAATCCTCCACGCTGACTTCAATTGCGCACTACTCCCTAGAAAGCGGTCTAGCGCGAGCAGTTTAGAGCCGTACGCGTGGCCTATTCCGCCTTCGTAAGGAGCCAACCAGCTTCAACTTGAACGGTTTATTTTCAAGATGTCCCAAGCTACGAATATCCCACCCTCTACTCCAACTTTCCCCACTTGACTTAGCGTCTTCCTGATGTAATAAAGGCTATCTCCTCCTCCTCTTGATAAGTAGAGTTAGAGTATAAAATTTCTCTGCGTATATTTTGGAGAATTTCTTACGTGGAACGAACATGCTAATCAACTGAAGCTATCTAAGGTTTTTGGCGCATTATGAAACCCCGTGATAATATTCCCAAGATGCTTCAGACTAACCGTGTATTACGCAATGTTTTCAATTCGTTTCATTTCATCTCATTTCATTTCTTGTACCGTCAAGGCCCGAAGGCGCCACAGAAGGGAGTTGAGTGAATACATAATACAAACACAGGGAAGAACATCGAAAACAGGAGAATCGAAAAAAAAAATGCGGATTAACATAAGTGTTTTTCTATACCATTTCTAAATGCAGACGAATCGGTTATGCTAGTAACTGAGGCGGGAGGTGGTTTTATTCCCTGGTGATTTTTGGAATAAATCAGTAAAAACATAAATGCCAGCGGCACTGCGGAACGAACAATTCATGGCGGTGATCAGTGCGAGATGATATATACGAAGATGCAGAGAAAAGTTTACTTCTTAATTCCGGAGTGTAATAGTAAATTTTTGCAGTAGTGCTAATCGTGCTAGTTTCCTGCGTTGTGAGAGGAAAGGGAGGTTTAAGGTAGCCTTCATAGATGTTACACTGGCTGGCCGAGAGTAGTTAGTAAGAATAAAACGTGCACGGTGATTTTGTACAGATTCTACTGGATTTGTTCGTCTACTCCAGGGTCCTAGACAGAGGAGACAGGACATATTCGTGTTTTGTAAATAAGTAGCTTTACGTTAGCAGGGGCCATTGAAAAATTGCGACGGAGGTAACCAAACGCGCGGTTGGCTTTGTTGGTGATATGGTTAATGTGAGTTACAATTAAATTACTGCCTTTTAGTCTGGGACTCAACAAATCGTTCTAATATTTTAAAGCTAACTATAATGCAGAAAAAAGCTATTCGGGCTCGAAGAAATTTAGGTTCCCGACACAGTACCAGACAGTTCAAAAAAGCACATGAAATACTGAATATTCAACAGCTACACATGTACAACCGTGCATTATATGCATACAAGGAAATGTGCATAAATTGTCATGAATTTCAGCAAACATATCTCATAATTAATGATAGTTTTCAATTCAGAAAAATAGACAACAGGTTACCCCGTATTACAACAAACTATAGCTTTAAGACCATACGTTATTTCATTCCTAAATTCGTAAATGACAATGCAGATATCGCTGAGATTATCGAAACATGTCCTCCGAATTCCTTTAAACGAATATTACGAAAATACTGTTTTGCAAGAGCTGCATTTTGACTTGTTTTATAAGAAAATGTAGCTGTTGGCACCAGCGTTGTGTATGTACCTTTCTTTTTTGTTTTAACAATTCCCTCTGAATTTCGGTGCTTTGTAAGTTCTATACATGAGTTGTTGTGTGCTGATTTGTTGTGTCATGCTCACACTGTTACGCGAGGTGATGCGACTGCTTCAAAATTTGTTGTTTTTGTTTGCTTGGTTGCCAGTTGTACTGAATTTTTCTTTTCGCGTTTTGTAACTTTGTGCTGCCGCTGATGTCTGCACAGGGAACGGGGACCCAGTCAGGTACTTATGTGTACATTTTGTCCCCGTACCCCTAGTCATTGTTTGTGAAAAGAGTTTTTTGCGAAAAAAAAAAAATGGCCTCGTCCATTTTCCTCCTCATACCCTAGGTAGAAAATTTCAGTGGGCGGGAGCCACGGGACGGCCCTCTCTGCCCTCCTGAATACGCCGGTGACGACAACTATCTCTCACTGTCAGCACGTTCTCTAGCCAGGTCGGGGCAACATTCGTGCCACAATGGAACGACCATTCCCTCACCGAAACCACGCGGCTTACAGCATTAAAAAAAAAAACAACCGAAGCCCATTTCTTAAGAGAAAGATGATCAAAACCCAAGGCTTCCTCCCATGCAACGTGAGTGAAAGTCAAAGCCCAAAATCCAAACTGGCGCTACCGTGTCGGAGGGACGCAGTCCGATAGACGCCGGCTCCGTGACCCGAGGGATCCAGGCTCGAGTTCGGCCACGGGAAGCGTTTTTTTTTTTTCTTGAGACGCTTGATGTGCCTTTGTTGGAACTCATTGAGTAGGTTGGCTTTACTGCAGCGCATTTCGGGCGCAACGATGGACGGCGCCAGTGGGGCGAAAGACGCCGTCAGTGGGGCACAGAAATCTTTGCTTATCATCGTCGTCAGCATGGTTTGGTGAAACCCACTTTGTAAAGTTGGCTTTCCTGCAGTGGTTTCTATGCCACGACATCGACGCTTTTAGGGAGGCATAGAAAGCTTCGCTTTAAAAATTCCGCCTGTAGCGCTTATCCCGATACGCTGTTTCAGTTCTAAAAGCGCCAAAAAACAAATTGCGATACGAGAAATTGGTTCGCTAGTTTTTTTCCCCGCTGTGAACCCAGCCAGAGTAATGAAAGGAAGCATATACACGCAGTTTCCCTGCTTAGGTCTGGTGCACTGTCTATACAGGGGAGACAGTATTGCAACAGAACTGTGGTTGATTCCTCTGTCATAGGAATCGGTAAAACACGAAAGTGAAATGTGCAGCGATATCAGCTGCTGAACATGATTTGCGAGTCGGCGGCTGTCTTGCGGGTGTGCTTGGAGGGCGACGTCCTGCTAACAGGTCGCTTCGGCTTAAGTTTACTGACGTCGTTTCGTGATGATATGACATCAGTGAAATCTTGGTGTATCCCGGCATAAAACAATTTTGTGTTAAAATATACAACCCGAAAAGGAACAACCCTAAGTGTATCGTACTCTTTAGTACTAGAGGCTGCTTCCCCGCATGAACACCTGTGCGCAGGGGTGTACCCGCCGCTTGCTTCGTTGTACTGGCGCCATTTCCGTGACGGATATGACGTCACCGAAATCTTTGTGTACCCGGGAATACTTTCGTGTTAAAAATGGTTTGGTGCGGTGGGAGCGGGCGGTAGTACGATGTGAGACGGCGTGCAAGCTGGTATGCGAAATCATGCAGTGAGTACAAGCATCGCACCAGCGTCCATTGGCATCACAATTAATACAAGTGCTTTTTCGAATGTGCGTCCAAGTCGCCTACGGCGACAGAAGCAAAGAAAAAAAAAGAGTTGAAGGGTGAGATGACAGCAGGCGGCCGGCGCGAAAGCGGCGCCAAGGTAAATAAAAAAATTACAAGGATAACGGGTTATCATTGTACCAAGGCTTGCAAGTTAGCCCTGTTAGCCTACCTGTCGGACTTGTAACTCTCCACCCCCCGACGTAGCTGTGATTCCACATGACGGATAACAACGGCATAGAGCCCCGGTTACGCGGAGAATCGAGGAGACAAACTTCGGAGCAGCTCTGTCTTTAAGGGCCTAATTGTGGTAGGCGTGTTGCTTATAAATATTTAGTACCGTGCTTGTAATCAGCCAAGCCATTTTAAAAATACCGATTTATTTTTAAATTCAAGGCTCTTACTCACTATTGTTCGAGCTTGAACTGGTGGGGTCTTTTGTATATATTTGCATAAATTTGACAACAACAGCGCGCATACTTTGAAAAGTCATATTTTGGGAAACAGACATATATGCTTCCCTTCGGATTCCATTCCGGGCGAAAGGCGGCTAATTCCGTTCCCATTCCACTCATCCAAGCGTTCCATCCAAGCGTTCATCCAAGCGTTCCAAACATCCAAACACAGCCATCGTAAGCTACAGAAAGGGAACAAACTTCTAGAGGCATCTCACGATGGAACTTGCGAGTAATGAATAATTTCATATATTAGTTACAAATTACGACTCAAACGCTAAATAAGAGATTTTAGCAAAAAAAAGTTTACACTGTTTGTAAGAAGCGCAGGCCTCCCTTCCTTTAATTAAATAACTAACTTTAATTAACCGTTACTTTATCTGGCTACTAATAAGCGTGGCTGGCTTTTAAAAAATATTCTCGTCGCGAAAATGGGAAAACTTCTGGCAATAGAACAGTTCGCATGCGTGTACTGTAAAAAAATAAATAAAAAATAAAAAACACAAATTAAAAAACAAACTCATTGCAAACTCCGCTTCTTGGTCGCGATCTAACGCCGCGCCCAGTGAGGTCTGTCTTTGCGTGCTTGCTGTACTTTGCTGCGTGCGTGCGTGCGCCTCGTCGGAAATTAGGACGGGAGGCATAAATTATGATGTGGACGTTATTAATTCAAGAAACGGTTCCTTACGAGTTAATTAAAAATATACGCTTCCGTTTGGAAGCCGAGAGTGGGGAAGATAATGATGATGATGGTGTCAACCGCCTACCTACGCAAGGGCCACACTTGTGCAGCGAGCGCGAGAATGGCAGCCAGGGTCGATCTGTCCCTCCACGGCGGAGGTATTTGACAAGGACGACAAGGAAGAACAGGAGGATAATTCTTGCAAATTTGTAAGATTTGTAAAAAATAAATTTTGATATCTCGATTACGGTTCACACTTTTTCCAATTTTTATCTCGATTACGGTTCACAATTTTTGCCTTAATTATCCTGCACACAGAGAACCATAATTAGATAATATATATTGTGTCCCTTCCTTAAACCACTGAAATTTGGCCGATACCCTGATCGGGTATTAGCTCTCAGTGCGGCGGTCTTAAGACGTTTATACTTGCCAAAAATTAGAATACATCGGCTGTATAGTTTATCCTTTAAGCACAGTGGGGAGAGTGAAACGGGTTGAATTGCAGGCCTCCAGCTCAGCTAATCAAATAACGAAAGCAAGGGTGCGTAAATATGCTTCCAGTTACCCAAGGAGCCTCTTGTGTTAGAAAGTATATATGAAAGGAAGCTGATTACTCCAGGTACAAAAACAGGAAACGTCTGGCAGCGTCCCCCTGACCTTCAAGATCAGCCAAGGTCAAGCAAGCGCCTTTTGGGGTTTCGCGGCGGCGGCGGCGGAAGGGGTCGCTTCGGTCGCAGGCGGAAACGAAGCTGAAGTCAGTGCTCAGAGCTGGCGCCTAAACTACAGTCTAAAACCACGTTCCGGCCGTATATGCGACGCTATGGGAGACGAGCAGCGTGGTGAGCACTAGTACCACAAGCGACAATCAGAACATCTAGTGGCCTTGCCAAAACAGCGCGCCTCATCTCTCGGCGCAAAGAAATACCCCGAGAAGAACTTCGGGAAGTTCGGTTTCGGAAAGGCATGCGATTGAAGCTTCGCTTCAGGTCGATTCTCACCTGTGCGTGGGAGCCGTCATTTCTTTTTTCAGGTATAACTGGTATCCGCTGCAGCGATTGAATGAATGAGTATGGGCACGAAGTGCTTTTTGTTTGATATCTTGTATACCATTAGGAAACCTACCCGGAGAACCACATGGTGAGGCAAACTGTGGAACTAAAATAAAATATAGTAATTCCTGCATTGAAAAAGCGTTTTTGTGCGAGCTTGCTGGTGCATACTGATACTAAACAGTGCTTGAACACAAATCCAAAGAGTGACAAGACTGCAAGCTCATCACTCTTTCTTGTCCCGTTCAAGCGCTGATTAATATAAGCAAACCTGCAAAATTGAGACGAAATAGCTTAGCACCATCAAATATGATGGTACAATGCGTATGTAACGACGTGACTGAAGAAAAAAACACTTAAACGCAACCCAGCGTGATCGCACCGGGTTTAATTTACGCTACCAGTACAGTTTATTAAATCACAACGGCATTGAAAATTATGTCATTTGTCAGATTATCTTATTAGAAATTTGTGCGGCAAATTATTCGATCGTCGTTCCAACTGCCATACCATATTTTTTTTTGCAGGGCTGTAAGCTGTAAGTCTGAAAATATGACATACCGCATACCTATGCCATGGTGACATCCTCAAGAAATCCCACGTAGATGAAATAGCAGCACAAAAGCGCCAGGACTTCATTTTTGAACATGTATTGCATTAAACGGTCTCTCATTACCTCAGCTAGGCAAGAAGTCGTGTTTTTACGAGAACATTTGATACACTGCTCGCCCAACTCAGCGCTGCCAGAAAAAAAAAAATGTGGATAACGAAAAACCAAATCTAGAACGTAACGTGATTCTAGACCACACAAAGAAAAAAATCGATGAAGAGAGTTTTCCGGGCGAGTGCTTTCTGCGCGGACTTTTAGTGAGACAGAGCGAAATAAGAAAGCCAGGCATGGATGGGACAAAGGCTTAAGTGTCGCGCTGTGTGACATTAACGGGGAAGGCGGTTTAGCTCGCTGAGGACCGCGGTTCACCCGAGCGGAGCTGTTATGAGAAACTCAGCGCAGAAAAGACATCTTAACGCTGTTTTGCGCATATGAGCGCCGCAGCACTCACCACCAAAGACAGCAGTAAAGAAGTTAAAGGAAAATACGAAAGTTTATACATCTTTTTTTCTTTCCGTGCTCTTTTTTTTTGTTCTTGTCTACTAGAACAAGACAGAACTAAGAAAAAAAAAAAGCCTGCGTTGAGGACAGCCTTACACGATACGAGGGCCCCGGAGTGTGCCTCGGGCCGTATATATGCGGCCCGCTATGAAAGCCGCCTCTCGTCTGAGGCTAAGCTGCAGCGCAGAAAGGGGAAGAGGCCTGCACTGGGCGTGCGAAGAAGAATACCACTGGCGGTGCTGCTCCTGCTGCCCCCGAGTCATATTGTTCCGCTGCTTTAGGCTTCTCGGCGGACGGGGCCTTCCGGGGCGATTAATTTATGCGATTCTTTGCCCGCTCGCTGAGCTCGTTACGGCGTCGTTAAGGACGTGTTTTCTTGCTCGTCTAGCCGGATCGCTTTTTGCTTCGCTTACGACCCACTTTTGTGCCCGTTTCCTTGTATGCTGCTACATACGTGCCCGCCCGGCGCCCATATTTGGGGCTGCTCGCATTTCATGAACGCCTCGCTTTTCTATTCCTGCGTTGAATGCGGCGCGCGTGTTCGTTCGTTGTGTCCTGGCGGCGTCCTCTGCGCAAAACGATCCTGTTCCTGGAATCTTTTTACACCTGTTGTTCGTGTCACCCTTTCCTTCTGCTTTATGTTTCTATTTTTCATTCTTGTCCTCCGGGCCTTTTTATGGCGCAACCTGCAGCTTAACGATGGCGGGCGGTGTGGTCATTGACTTTGGTGCTTCATCAAGTTGCTACACGCTGCCGCAATGCTCCCGCTGCAGCCAACGTTTTTTTTATATCTTTCCTTTTTCAGGTGATTTGTGCCACGCACTCGTGCTTCGTAATAAGCGTTGTTCTCGAGGAACAACGCCTCTCACGAGTGACGAGTAGTTGCGGCTGGTCACAAGCTTTTAACGTTGCGTCATGACGCAAGCTAGCAAGATGGTCCTCTCTCGACTCCTTCGTTTCTCGTTTTGTCGTTTGGTGTGTTGATACCGACTAGCAATTACTTTTAAGCCCCCCCCCCCCCCCCCTCCCTCTTGTCCACTGCAATTTACCCCAACATTTTAATGAGCGCACGCGCGCCCACGCATACACAAGGATTTCTGTGCAACACTTTTACTGCAAACATGTCTTGTGGTTTGGCTAATATTCGAGACAAAATTATTAGCAGAAGCAACGCGACCGCGCACGCCATCATCGTCCCACCAAAACACAGTACACGCGTGGGAGCTCGTTCCCACTCCCGCAAGTATGAAATATTACATGTCCAAAATAAGGAACAAAGTGAAAAAGAATCAAAAATACTTCATTGGAGGCAACAGTCCGCAGAAAAGCACCAAAATTTGAAAGAATTTCATGCAAAATATTTGTGAAAAACTCTCATGGGAGCGTAACGAAGCGTTTATGTACTGATTGAATGCACAGAAACGCGCGTAGCGCGCTTCTGTACGTTCCAACCATTAAACACACCCTTCGCTACCGTTTGAACTCCTACCGAACATTACAAAGGCACAAATGAAGCATTCTAGGCGTTGGCGATAGGAGTGGCAAGATCCTGGTATTGTTCATGGAATCGGCAGTAGCCCTGATCCTCTTTCGCCGTCGTACATATTCAATTTTTCCTCCTCCGGCGGTTGAAAAAGACGGAGCACAAAATATTGGGTGCGCAGCAATGTACGAACATGACATGTCAGATCCCGCATCTTCACATCCGTGTGTACCGACCCAAACACACACACACACACGCACGCACTGACCCATACACAGGCACATACGCACGACCGCCTAAATTTTGGCATTACGTTGCATGCGAGAGCCTGTGCGTATACGGAGCCCTATTATTAACCCGTGGAGAAACCGGGGTTTTTCGCCCAAGCCAAGCGGGGAGAGGCATGTGGCCCTTGGGCGTAGGCGATTCACTGGATGGCAGCATACGCCTTGAGCCACTTGCAAGAGAATACCGCCACGCCTTGGGATAGCTCGAAAGACAACAACAATCGCTAAGAAAAATACAAGACAATAAATGTATACATTTATTGTCTTGTATTTTTCTTAGCGATTGTTGTTGTTGTGGTTCTGGCGCACCTACATTCGCCGTTCCCTAGACCTGCAAAACTCCCCGATACAGTTTGTGTTTCAACGCGGCCGAACGTGTAGATTTTGCTGGTGTCAGTGACTTTAAACGTATTCTAAAGGTTGACCTGAAACATGAAAGACGTCGTCACTTCAAAAACCCCGGGCCATCTCCACTAACGGGAAACTTGGGAAGGGGCGAGGCATGCAGTGTATAAGTGTATTCTTGGCGCCTTGGCGTTTTTGCCAACGGAGATGGAACCGGTGGTGGGTACAGGTATACAGCTTTACTGTAAAAGTATCTTGTCATTGAAGCACGAAATTGTCTAGCGCGAGGCATAAGAGTGCCCGGTGTTTTTTTTTTTCAGTATGCGTTACGAAGCGCTACAGCTCGAGGCGAAAACGAGTGTCCCGGTGTTTTAAGTGCCGAGCACTTTAGGCGCTCGCCTTGTCGTCCTAGCTCGCTCGCTCGACCCAAGTATATAGAGCACCAAGGCGGCGTCCCGGGGTAGCGCTGTTGTTCGCGGCGTACCCCAGAGGCTTGGAAAACCAAGCGGTTTATATAGTCATAAGCGTTCGAAACTCGTGAAACGCTGGTGCTTGTTATACGTCTTCCCGTTGTTTAGCGCAAAGAAAAGTATAAATACATTTGAGGAAAAATATACGTAATCAATCGGCAGCGCCCGCGTTCCTTTAGTTAAGGACGCCCGCTGGGTTGGTTTTTACGACGGTAAACGCAAAATGTGGCAGTGCAACGCCGGCATGTGAGGGGAGAAAAGCACAGAGAACAGAACTCCCGCTGGCGCAGTTCCAGGCAGGGAGTGCGCGAGCACTGCGAAGGCGGGAAATTGGAATTGCATTTGGTGGTAACAGTGAGCGGAGAACGGTGCTACAGCCCGTTATGGCGAATCACTGCTCTGCACTTCCAACAGCTTTCACATTGAGTGGAACGTCTTTAATTTTTTTAGTACGCGTTACGTTCTAGCGCGAGACATAAACGAGTTTCCCGGTGTTTTAGTACCGTGACTACATGAGACGACAATTACGACGACGTCTATTACGACTACAGGAGACGCCAACAGCTTCAGCCCCTAAGGGACTTCCCCCTAATTTTTTTTTCGGATTTCAGTTCTTACTGGGTTATTTTAATATCGAGACGAAACCAGCTTATTTTTGACGAATGGAATCCTTTCACATGCTCTAAAGAACATATCAAAACGGAATAACGAAAACATTCATTGCGGCTGTGCATAAGACGCTGCCACTCGACATGGTGCGCTAAGGAAAGCTAGCTTACCGTTTGATCAACCTCACGAGGAATAAATGTTCAAGAAATAACAGTTGCTAAAAAACGCATTTCTTGGTGGCGATGAGTCACTAGTTGAATGCGGCTTGTGCTTTTTCAGTGCATGTGAGCATCTATTTCGGGGCATGATTTATTTATTTTTTATTTATTTATTTATTTATTTATTTATTTATTTATTTATTTATTTATTTATTTATTTATTTATTTATTTATTTATTTATTTATTTACTCTCAAGGCCGAAGCATTACAGAGAGGAGCGGGTATACATCGAACAAAAATATCAAGAAATACATCAGATCAAAATTATATGCACACAATGTCAGTCTGAAAAGAATATATAACAAGAAAGACTGCGTGATGTGAAAAAGAGGCAGGGTGGTTGTAACAACAATGTTCAACATGGTTGCGTCTTTGAATGACGCACACACACAAAAATAAAGCTAACAAAAGAAAACACAGCGTAACTGAAATGGCGATTTTACGCGAAATGGTTAGAGAGGGAGTTTTTAAACAAAGTGACGTCAGTGATAGCAGCGTCAGTGATAGATAGGGGCAGGAAGGTGGTTCCACTCATTTGCAGTTTTCGGGATGAATGATTCAAAGTACAACTTCGTGCGGGCGCTGGGAACGCCCACTTTAAACTGATGGTCGTTGCGTGAGGAAACGTACGATGGGGGCTGGAAAAGAATGTTGCTAAGAGACGGGATACAATGAAAAATTTTATGGAACAGGCAAAGACGAGATATTTTACGCCGCAGTGAGAGAGTGGGTAAGTGAAGATTGGCTTTCATCGAGGTAACACTGGACGTACGATGGAAGTTTGACATAATAAAACGGGCAGAGCGATTTTGAATCGCCTCGATGCTGTCAGCTAGGCAATTAGTATGTGGATCCCAGACTGATGGCGCGTACTCGAGTTTGGGTCGGACTAATGTTTGATAAAGCAAAAGTTTAAGGTTAGTCGGAGCCAAAGAAAAGTTTCTGCGCAGATAACCTAAAGTGCGATTCGCGTTATTTGTTATGTAGTCGACATGTGTGTTCCAAGAGAGATTGTTAGAAATATACACCCCAAGGTACTTGTAGGACGAAACCAGATAGAGATTGCTTTGGTTAAGTGTGTAGTCGCACGGTACATTATAACGGGAAATTCGCATAGCCTTGCATTTAGTAACGTTTAGCTTCATTAACCATGCGTCGCACCATGATGAAATGGGACAAAAATTAAGAGGTTACCTGCTGAGGCATGATTGCTGCGCTAGTATATTGAGGGGCTACCAGAACAATTAAAATCGCCGTGTATCGTTCAATATTACCCGCACAGTAAATTTCACGAGCGCGAAATTCAAATAAGCTCCACTTCATACGCCACGTTTGCCCGGTGACGCTGGACACAGACGTCTCGCTGGAATTTCTGACCCTGCGATCGCATGGGCGAAAATTGCACAACTGTAACCTCCCCCCCCCCCCCCCCCCCCCCCCCCCCCCCTTCATTTCCTAAGTATGCGTATGGGGAATCGGAGACGTGACCTTCGGGAGCTATAGCAGCGGCAAGGGGAAAGTGGTTGGACGGACCCGTGACGGTTTACGGAACGTATACACAATTAGGCGGCTTTCAGTGGAACCCTACAAGCAACGCTCACAGCCTACAGACCCGCTCTCCCGCTATTTGCGGAGTAAAAAAAAAAAAAAAAGCAGCGATAATTATTTCTTCGCCGAAAGCTGTCGGCAGTTGTATGCTGAGGTGCCTGTGAGCGAAAATGACAACGTGTGGCAAGTGGCACGACAATTAGCCTGATGTTTATTTGATCGCCGAAACCACGGCGACATTCTCTGCTTCTCAGCTCTTGTTTCTCCTCTTTCCGCCATCTTAATTTGTTTCGTTTCTGGGTGAAGGAGAACAAGCAAAAACTCGAGTGGTCGCTCTTTCGGGGGCAAGATATATGGGACAAAAATGAGCACAAAAGCCTTGTTTGTCAAGGTAATATTTTGAAGCTCCGATAATTCGATTTAAAATTTCTATTGATTTTCCAAAGTCCAAACAAGGGTATAGGTGCGCAATAGAAGAAAAAAGAAAGGCACCGGTTCCACTGGACAAATGAACTTCATAATTGAAGCTATGGGCTGAACATAAAATATGATGTGAAGAGGGATGCAACTCGCAGCATTTAATAATGAATAATAAATATACCGCCACTGTTTAGCCAAAAAAAGGGGGGGGGGGGGGGTAGTATGCGCTGGTAAGGTATACTTTCAACAACGTGTATGCGCAAAAAAACGATGACAAGCGCCACGTCTGTGTCGAGTCCTTCAATTGTTTAACTTTGTTATAGCAACATTCAGACTTTCCTAAGAACACCGTGCTAGCAAATGTGTGTTGGTCCGATAACAACAAAACAATGCAGTATTTGTCGGTGTTACGACGCGTAAGCGAATATGGGTGGTCACTGTCAAAGCCATTTTTACGAGGCAATGAAAAAGAAAGGGGAGCGTGGACGTAACATGATTTCAACATGCTTTAATCATTCCTCTAAGCCTTATGTGGTCCTCAGCGCCTGTCTATTCTGACTTTTATGAGAGAAGCGGGTGCAATATGCTGTACCCTTTGTGCCACCGGGCAATTTCTCCCGAAAAAAAAAGTTAAAACATTTCCACATTACGTTCAACGGACACAAAAGATAACGCAAACCCTTTACTAACCATTACGTAATTTCGAGCGTTTATTTGATTATTCCAAACTTTATCTTTGCACGCACAAGAGCCGTTGTCCGAGACACTGATTGAACAGCGAGTACCCAACCAAAACAGAAAAATATCGCCCATTTTTTCTTTGCTCTTTTTACCTTTCCACTTTTGGCTAGAGGAACTAATGCCGAAGGTGCGCTGTTAGTCGACAGCTCTTGGAATAAGCATTCACTTTACGTACTTCGAAACCCACCAATTGCGACCTTTTGTCAAGTTTTTTAGCTATACCTTGGAGGTGATCGGATGGCTTAAGGAAGAATAGTAGCGGCCCCTAAAAGAACAGCGTCCTTGCGGAGACCAACAATGCCCGCGGCTTCGAGGTGGCCTTGGCGAACACCGCGAGTTCACTTCGAGCGCCATTATTAAATTAGGCCTAATTGCTGCCTCCGCGGAAAATTGGAAAGAATGAGCGGAGCGAAGGAGCAGCAGCAACCTCGAATCCGCTGCACGCAAACGCCCAGTCCGGCCTCTTCCGAAGACCCCGCGAGCGAAAAATTGCTGAAATATACGGCGAAAGCCGTTCGGTGGGCACCAGGGAAATAATAGGTTCGCGCTCGCGGTTCTGAACCTCTTTCTCTTTTATTTTTTCCTTCCTATATCCGACTCTCTCAGGGCTCGTCCCCATTAAGAGTTTATTTTGGGGGCGCATCTATATTATGTTTGTTAGCGTTAGAGCTTGGCGACATCAGCAACCGTGAGAAAAACAAAAACTCAAAAAGCGCACGAGTGTTTCTGAGAGGGTGTTTCACTGCATGGCTTGACTGCCATGCGGGCTGTGCTGCGCAGCACGCGATAAGGACAAACCCGCGTGGTGGCAATCACGCTGGTTATGCCTCCCGGCGCGCATAAGCGCACTTTTCGTGTTAATGGTTTCCCCGGCCGCCTTCCGTCGAAGTCGCTTAAGCGAGCGGATTCGGTGCGCGCGGGATAGCGCAGAGGCGACAATAACGTCCGCCGTCGACTTGATGACCGGCCCCCACTAAATTTCCGAGTGTTATGGCGCTCTATAAGCGTCTGAAATGACCGCATTGAAAGCTGGATAGGGCGTTGCGCCGTTATAACACCCTTGAGGGTAGCGTGAATCAACGCCATATTGACCATAAAGCCTTCCTGCTTTTCCCACCATCACTGCAATGTCCTTGTTTTTTTTCTTTTGTTTTTGGTGTGTTCGCGTTTCCACTTCCGTTGTAAGCTGAGAGTTGCTAGTTTGGAGGCCGTAAAATGCGAGTAAGCCTACAACACAGCGAGACCAGTTTGTTGATCTAATCTAGCACGATGACGTGAAAGGGAAGTTGAAAAGCGAAGTTTGGCGGGCAGAAGCGTAGAAGGAAAACTAGGTCGCGTGCTCCAGAAGCGCAATTTTGTCGATACGGCTTCACGGATCTGCATTTCAAGATAAAGATTTGTTACATTAGGCTTGTAACCTCATCGCAGTGCTGGGACGTGGATTAATTTAGGCCTTTCGGGGCTCTTGACTGCGCGCGGAAGTTGCGGGCTCACAACCGTTTGCCGCGGATGCCAACTGTTGTGAGCCCGAATGCCAACGGTCTGCATGCATGCAGACAGTCGAAACCGTGGCAGAAACGCCACGTCTTAACACCACCCTGGCGGGTATTTGCCATTTTGCGTTGTCTCGCAGGTAATTTTACCACATAATCGAACGAATCTACATAGAACACGTTTTTTTGGAGGATCCATGACGAACATCGACTATCTTCGAAACCGGCTGGAATATCTACGAAAACCTGAAGCAATACGACACTCGATCGAGTACCGGAAGTTGCGTATGCCTAACAGAAATGCTCTCAGCGTAAAGGTTAATGAGGGCAGTTGGGTGAGGGCGGGTGATGCTTTCCTTCTAATTGCACAGAAGACTGTAGCACAAAAGACTACCTGCTATGAACTCACTGAACTTGTTTGTCTATTGTGTCCTACCGCTTGGCACACCACTTTACACTCCGTCCGTACCTTTCCCCTTCTTTTTCTGTTTTCCTCTTTTTCCTTATTGTTCCCTTTTCCCCCGTGTAGGATAGCACACTAGGCCGTAGCCTGGTTAACATTCGTATACCTTTCCTTTACCTTTTCTCTCTCTCTCTCTCTCTCTCTCTCTCTCTCTCTCTCTCTCTCTCTCTCTCTCTCTCTCTCTCTCTCTCTCTCTCTCTCTCTCTCTCTCTCTCTCTCTCTCTCTCTCTCTCTCTCTCTCTCTCTCTCTCTCTCTCTCTCTCTCTCTCTCTCTCCTCGTATTTCCCCCCGCCGTCCTATTGTCCCTGGGGGCTGGCATAAGGAAGTGAGACACACAATGGTCTAAAGGCTGAAGTGAAATGACTTCAACACTGATGGTCGTCCGGGCTACCAATCTGAATACGAAATTTGTTTAAGTATAAACTTGAATACTCCTCGAAGAAGCCTTCGTTCGCCGCCTCTTCCGCGGTTCAATAGAACGCATAAGCAACAATTCTCAGTAATCACTTGTTATTCGAACGCGAAGAGAGCAGTCATGTGAAGCCATTTATTTCGCGAGGCGCACCTCATCAGCCTCGAAGCAAGAATAAGCCACACACAGAATGAACGGCGATAACATATCTGCATGGTACAGCAGCATAAGCGCAGTGGAAACTGTGGCATCAGTTCGGCCGTGTGAGTAGCTAGCTTCAGTATCATAGTGAGAAGGCAACAAGAACAGATAGAGTGGGTGCATCGCGTTTGTCGAAACCAAACGCACGTTTGCTGCAACCAGACACCACAGAACTGGCTAAACCAGTTTGAACAAAATGGGCGCTGCGCTGGCAATGGAATGTGAATGGCGGGAGAAGTTTTCATTTTTGCTGTCCACTCGAAATCACAAAAAATACGTTTGTAGTTTTCTTGCCTTACAACGTCGTCTTGTTTCGTAAACTATAAGGTATATCGGAGCGCACCTTGTATCTATCTTGAGACGGTATTCAGAGAGGACACGGTATCCTATGTAGGGCACGTGTTTCACCGATGTTTTATAGCTTCGACCATTCAAGAACTCACATGTAGGACACAACAATTTCAACAACTCGAGGCACGCATTGCATCCGCTTCAAGTGAAATTTGAAATTAACTGATAGTTGTTCATGGGATACAGACGCTGTAAACTTTTGATAGCGATTTTTTCAAGTTTGATCATTTTCTGCATAACTTTGCATTTCTTTTTAGAGATCATGGGACCAACTGTAAAATTTGATTCCCTCGAGAAGAATGTAAACTTTAAAGCCCAATATTTTATGGAGACTAGTTGAGTAGTTATCGGTAACTGCGTCTTTATATTATTAAACCTAGTATCGAAGGTCGAGGTAGTATGCATTCGCTTAACATTAACCAATCCGAAATTTTTCCAACCACCTTGGCGTTCGCGTAGATACGGGTGTGTAAACTGCCCTCTACAATTTTCTCTCACGCATAACAATTGTCTAGTAGATTCGCAACCCCCTTCCACCACGTCAAGGCCCTCCCAAATCGACAAATGTAGGCCTCCTTCCCAGCAACATCGTTCAATAGTTTTTTTGTATGTTTTAATTTTAACACATTTTGGACTCCCTTTACGCGCAAGAGGACCACACGGTTGTTAAATCACAAGCATGAACTAACTGTTTCAGTCATTCATACGCACCGGAACTCAACTTTGCACGTACTTTACAGTTTTATGCAGGTGAGAAATTCGAAAGTTTCTAATCCCAGATATTACGTCAGTTCTCAAGCACTGAAACGCAACCGAATGAATCGCTTCCCCAAGCTTTTAATTAGACTTCTTTCTGCACGACTTCTGGGCAGCCTGGCCAGCTTCTATTGCCTCATGCCCCGGTTCCACCCGGCGATCACGTTACCTTTTGTCGGGTGCTGTCCCGACCCGAACAGTACAATCCCCCCTTTGTTCTAGTGAATGCCCGTATAAGGGGTCATTAAAAAGCAAGCGGTCCGTGCCCAGTACTCTTATACACCGAGGACTAGCTCCACAGACAGCAGGGCCGAATCGGGCCGCAACTTTTTCACTCGCTTTTTTGTACATGTGCGCCGCGGGAGGTCGGAGGCAGCACTCGGGTTATTTACACACCTCAGAGACCCCTGGCGAGTCTCTGAGGCCATCCGTGCGGCTCGGAGTCCAGAGGTCGCCACGACAAAGCAAGAACACGAAACAAAGGAAGGGAGATAGCCCGCGTCCGTTTTCTCTCTGTTCCCGAGCAGAAAATACAGGAAAAAAAAACCGGAGAAGCGGCGCCGATCTCTCGCTACACAGACAAGGGCAAGTGGGCTTCTCCTCAATACCAACTCCCCTTCCGTTTCCTGTCGTTTATTTTTTTTTTCTTCGCTTTTTTCGTTCGAATTTTTTTTTGTCTTTGTCGTGGACGCGGCCGCAACTCACAGCCGCTCCCACGGGGATGCCACTGATTTCCGGGCGGGTTCCAGATTCTCTATTTCGGCTCAGGAACGTGTGTTCTCTTTGTCTTTCTCTCTTTGCTTGTTGCTGCTTTTTGATCTTGCGCTCTTTACGACATCTTGGTGTCTGTACACGTATTGCGACTTTGTAAAAGAGGTTAAAGACCGCGCTGGAGCGGAAGGAAGTAAGATCACCGATCGCTTCCTTTACGCTCACGGTGGGGCGAGTTATATTACTATACGAGCTCAGCCCATAACGACCTGTGTGCCGCGAATTGAGACCAAAACAGCGGGAAAGAAGGGTGTAAACAACAAAGCTGGGAACAAAAAAAAAAACAATTATTTATTTGTTTTCCTTCGACAAACAAAAGAATCGCAAACGGACAGAGGAACTAAGGCGATAGGATAAACGCAACACGTTTAATAAGAAAGGTTCAAGAGGAAAAGAAACCAGCTAAGCTACGGGATCCTCGTTTTTTATAGTCTACTGCAGAGTTCGAAACAAATTGTTCTGGAGCAATGTACGAGGTAATAGCAGTAGGTTATTGATGCAATAAAATTAAATGTGCCGATTAAATTTGATGGGGCACATAACTCTATTCTAGCCAAGGAAAAGTTGCAAAGGATTCGTAGGCGCATTCTTATAAAATGAGAATGCGAACGCTATAGGTCCGTCGAGAATTCGTCACTGAGCCTGCAACCTTGACATTGGACTCACTGCAGCTACTTGTTACAGAATCCCTATTCATGCTGTGCGACACTGCGTCCGCAGGAGCTGAATTACAATTAAGTCTGCGGACAAGATTACTGACGTAAGCGCTTTTCTTTGTGTTCTTTTTCTGCGTGTACGCGCTATGTAATGTGTCGCATTCAATGGGTATTTAGCGTGTGCCGAGCATTGGTTGTAAGTAGACGCTTTTTGCGGACACCAGGTGGATGTTCTTTTGGTAGAGGGCCGACTGCGCGCTTTCGCCATCCTAGCCAAGTTGCGCTTTGGCGGTAATAATTTCAAGCCATTGTGAAATGGCCCGCCTCTGACTGAAAAGTTTACCACTCTGCTATTGGGACACTGCATCGCGGTTCCTGCAGACTTTGCTTCTGAAGTGTACTGTCATGCTGAATTTCTAAAGCGAGTTACTTTAGATTCCGGAACCGTATGTTCTAGTGAATAAATAAAGGGGAGAAACTGTCGTCTTTCTCCTCCGGAATGCCTCAAGTTTGGGACACAACCGTCGTCACTGAACACGTGACACGCAGCGGCGTTTTTCAATTAGATAACCCGTGCTTTGGCTCATTTTATGTCTGTTGAGAAGCTTGTAATTCATTTCTATGATAATGTTTGTTACTTAACCCCCAGTCAAAGCCCCATACCAGCGCTACATTTTTCTGATGTCGCGCTTGGAAGCAGCTCCACAGGCAGGTGAGATACGTTGGCGGGCAGTTCGAGATGTCTAGTATTTAATGTCTTTATTATATCCCTAAAAGCAACCCCTACCTGCCTGCAACCCCCATACAAAATACAGGATGAAGAATGGTTTAGCGTTCTAATCCCTGGTCTCGTGAACTGACAACACCATGCTAAATTTTCTCTGGCGCTTTGAGGACAAAATGAAAGCTTCCAGTTTTCTAGCGAATACTAGTTTTCTAGCGAAGGATCCTCTTGCAACAGACATCCTCATTTTTGCGTTTTCGCGGAGTTGGGCGCAAGAAAGGTGGAGCTCTAGTGAAGACAAGGTTGACAACGGGGCGGGTGAAAAACCCGAGGTTGGACAACATGTCTGTATATCGATAAATACTCGCACTGCGCACCAGCGCTACTTTTTTGCTTGCTGTGTTAGGGTGTCCTAAAGTTTACTAGAACCTGCGGAAATTCTTCCGCTCGAAATAACTATTTTATTTGCCTGATGAGCAAATTTGACGTCATGTCATTAAATACCTTTACTACCAACTCGATGTTCATCTCGTAAGCTCATGCAATCCGGGAAATTCAGAAAACAGAAAAAAATTTCCCTTGAGTTAACAATTCCAAATATGCATCGTCCTATCTATAGCAGCATGGCTAGTCGACCACAGTGACTCAGTAGCTCTTCTCTAATAGTTCAAGGTACAGCTATCACTAAACTGTGCCCTTTAATTTCTTAATCGTTTCTTATTCTGCTCTATACTGTTGCGGGCTTATTTTCACACGTACGCTACTGCATTTTTAGCAGATTTCTGGGATATAGACTCTGAACATACGAGCAGAAATATCTAGCATCCTGTTATGGACTGTGCTCCTTATAACCCCACACAAGTACGCAAAGACCTGGAGCTTGTTAACAGAGTTCGCTGCCTGGATATACGGACGGGGAAGAAAATAAAACGAGTAATCCAGAAGCCCGCATCGCCAGTCTCCCTTGACTGAAGCTTCAAGCGTTCTCCGGTACTCCAAAGAATCCGATCCTGAGTTGCTCACGTTTTTTTTATTCTTCTTTTCAATGAGGGGTTTCAAGACCACAGGGAATCGCTTTCGCACTACGGTAGTTTCGCTAAAAGCCTTTCCTTCCTGGGCAGCACTGCACAACGATACTCCGAGACCAGCACGCCTTGGCGCAAGTAAAAGAACATCAACAACAACAACAACAATACGAACAACATGCCTACCGAAACATATTCAACCCAATGTGCAGCCCCAGAAAAAAAAAAAAGCGTTAAAGGAAAAGGGATCAAAAAGCTTCCTCGGCTTGCTCCCCCCACTAACGACGGTTCGCTGGCAGTGAGTCGTGAAATTCGGTCTCTCGTGTCTTCCTAGACTTTGTCGAGCAGCTGAAATCCGGCCTCTTTTTTTCTTCGCATTCTTTTCTTCCGTTCTTTCTTTTCTCTTCAGAAAAGGGGCTGGAGCCGCTTGTACGGACGCGCTGCGTACAAGCTAGGCCAGCGTTCCGTCGGATTGTACGACGACGGACGACAGCGACAGATTGGATGACGCGGGGTGGCCGCGCGCACGGCTCGGGAGTGATTTCGTGCTGCTCGGGACTATGACCCACGCAGCAGAAAAGTGGCACTGACGAGGGGAATATCATGATCCGCGGACCCTCTTCTGTTTGTTGACCGAATACGTGGTGTTGGAGGCAAAAAAAGGATTGAAAAAAAAAAAAGTAACGGCGCACCTACGCTTGAACGCTTGATGTCGGACATGCAGCGAGCGTTATTTTGTCGACGACGTCTCTACTTCCGGCATGGTTGATTTAAGGGTCCCGTCGCAAGGGCTCATCCGGGCCCCGTTGCGACTGACCGCATGAGTGCCGATTCCACCGAAGAAGGAATTTCTACTGCAGAAAACACAGTGTTTGTCGGACGCCGCGTATTGATGTTTTGAAATACAGTAACTGAGAGTCTGACGGGCTGCGCCGCTGTCACGCTCTCACGGTGTCTT
This sequence comes from Haemaphysalis longicornis, assembly GCF_048455015.1. NCBI lineage: Eukaryota > Metazoa > Arthropoda > Arachnida > Ixodida > Ixodidae > Haemaphysalis > Haemaphysalis longicornis. Next base: position 21,478,707 of record NW_027526335.1, on the reverse strand, counting down.
ATTATTGGTCGAGAAACCGTATTTTTGACAGAAAGAGTATTCATTCCCCTTGTAGGGTCCCGAAATAATGGTCATCGGAAGTACACTTTCAGAAGTGATATTTTTTTTACAGTGGAATTGCGAAAACATTCTTTCCGAAATACATCATTTCCGGACACTATAGCCCCGCTGTAATGAAGGAAGGAAGGAAGGCTGTTGAAGGAAGGCAGGAAAGTTGACCTGGCTAAAGCCTAGTTTGCTATCCTGGACGTGGGAAAAAGAAAATAGGCAAAAAAGAGAAAGGAAAGAAGGAAGAAATGTTGTAACAGACAGATATGCCCAGCGTTGAAGTACCAAAAATACCTAGCGTTGAAGTACTACTCAAGTTCAGTGATTGCCACTGGAGGCTTTCACTCTATAGTCTGGTGTTTAACTTCGTCGCTCGTAGAAAACGCAAGAGTTCCTTAGCCACCTTCTGAGCAGATGACAGAGAAGGCCAGTGACACAGAATCTTCTCCTCCGAAAATGGCCGCCGAGAGTCCAGGATCCTCAGCGCTGACGACAGCTTTTTTCTTTCAGCCGAGTAGCGTGGGCACTCGCATAAAACGTGGCGTATCGTCTCCGATGTGCCGCACGTTTCGCACTCCTCACTTGCTGCCATCCCTATTAAGTATGAGTGAGCATTTGTGAATGCCATCCCCAGCCAGAGACGGCAAAGAAGAGTTGCGTCAGACCGTGGGAGGCTTAGTGGAAGGGGACGCTGCAGGTGCAGTTCAAGGACCCCAATACGTGCACATGTGAATTCTTCGGTAGACCATTGAGAGATTGTTGTTTCCCGGGCAGGTATGCGGAAGGCCCTAGCAGCTTCAGTCCTAGACAATGGAATGTGTGCAGTCGTCGCTGTTTGATGCGCCAACCGGGCGGCAGCGTCCGCACTTTCGTTACCGACAATGCCGCAGTGACTGAGAAGCCACTGCAGAGTGACATCGGAACCCGCCTGGGCAGCACGGTCGTACACCATTCTTATTTCTGTCAGTAGCTGTTCGTGAGGTCCCCGGCACAGGGCTGACTGGAGTGACTGAAGTGCAGGCTTCCAATCACAGAAGATAGCCCATCCCCGGCATGAGCTTTGCTCGATGGTGGGAACAGCGCTACGTACGGCCGTAAGTTCTGTAGCCGTGGAGGATCTTGAATTTTCTGGACAGTGACATTCGTGGTATAATAACGGTGCCGGCAGAACCTGACGATATTACCGAGTCATCGGTGTATATATGAGTTCGGTCACTGTATGTCTCGTACAGGTACGTCAAGGTTAGCTGCTGCAGGGCCGGTATTGGAAGATCACGTTTTTTATTTACTCCTGGAATATCAGCGCACTCGGGGCTGCATCACACACCACAGCGGAAGGAGCGGTCGCATCGCTGGCGTATAGATTTATGGCATGCTGGTGTTGTGGGCAGCTACTACCCTTGCGAACGACGCCCGGGGGCAGGTCGCTGGTATACCCGCGAGGTGATGATCAGGTAGGCGGGTGAGGTGCCTGATATGTGTCCTGAGTATTTTAGCTTCCCCAAAGGTTGCCAAAGGATGTTTCTAAGTCAAGACAATGGTCGCTGCTGTGGACACCGTGGTACGCCAAGACAGGTTTGCAGGACCTGAGCTTGTATACCCGGAAGTGACCGAGTAGTTAGTTGTGCGGCACGCTCCAGAAAGGACAGAAGCACTGAGCCGCAGACAGCCAAAGAACAGTGCGTTGTAGAGCTGTAACATCGATTTTATTGGTGTTCTTCACTTCTTGCCGCCGTTGAGTTTGAGTACATGTACCACTGCAGAGAGCCTCTTCTTTATAACATGTACGTGAGCGCTCCAAGAAAGGCCTCTTCGACAACTATGCCGAGAAGCTTGTGATTTCTCACATAAGACACCGTTTCGCCATTAATATACAAAGGATATGCACACATAGGCCTTCGTGTAAACGCAAGCACTGCGCGTTTGCTGCTGGGAATTTCCAACCTTTGTCCGCGCAGATAGTAGGTCCTCAAGTCTACGGGATTTTGCAGTCGGGCGCGCACATGCCGGTGAGTCATGCCATGTGTCCAAACACATATTTTGTCGGCGTATATCGACACCTGAACCTCCTTGGAAGGCAGGAAGTCAGTCCAATTAGTGTAAGGTAGAACAGTGTAGGGCTCAGGACGCCTCCTTGGGGTGAGCTGATGTCGGTCTATCTGCAGTCGTTACAAAGAATGACCTCCCCGTGAGGTAGTTCCGTCTCCACTGGTAGACCAAGCCAGCGAGCCCCACAGCCTGTAGTACAATAAGAATAACACCGTGATCCACGTTGTCAGAGGCCCCTTTAACGTCGAGGAACAACGCAGCAGATATGCGCTTCACACTTTCCCGCTGTCTGAATAAGCTTTGCGGCAAAGCCACTTTCCTATCCAAGTATACGTAATTCGTGTACTGATGCATATATCTTAGAAATAAATTACGTAACACTTAACCGCTGATTTCATCGTAGGCGTTTTATACTTTTAAATTTTCTAAATGAAGAGCGCGCTTTCAAAATGCGCTTTCACTAACATAACGGTTTCAATCAGGCAAATAAAGAAAATAATCAACCACTTGACTGCAGGGCCTCCGCATCAGCTGCAGAGTAGCTAAAGAGCCACTGCCGAAACAAATGAATCTACTCACGAAATTTCTCACCAAGGATTGCTATACTTGAGCTCCTTTTCGAGGCAGTGTAACACAGGAGTATCACCACTGTGCTACCAAATTTTACATGGCTACGAATTTATATTACCTACCTCTCCTCTTCTTTTTGTTTTTTAAATTTCTTCCTAACGTACATTTCCCCCAAGAGTTCGGCGTTGGCTTTCACAGATTCATTAAGCGCTGAGAAAACCCCACGAGAAAGTGAGCACTAGAGAAAGTTCAGCAGCATCGCAGTAGAAAACGCAAAAGAACGCGTAGCCGGAACACAGCAGCTGGCATGTTCGGGGCCGGCGTTCGTCGCGGGCTCGTTAATTAATTCTGCCCTCGCTAAGTCCGAGTTTTTCTTATCTTGCAATTCACCGTGCAGAATAGGTAGCGCACTTCTGCAAGATTCACCAGGCGCTGCCTGAATTTCTTTTAAAATTCGTGCCATAGTATGTTTCCTCCTTTCCAGCGCGGCATCCACTGCCGTTTGCGCCTATGCTAGCGCTGCGGCAGCGTCGGGTTGCCCAAGGGGGCGGAAAGAAATAAAAAAAAAATACTGTAGTTGACACAGGAATCGGCAAAACTCCAAAGTGAAATGTGCAGCGAAACCTGCACCTGAGTATGACTTGCGGGTCGGCGGCTGTCTTGTGGGTGTGCTTGGTGAGCGACGTCCTGCTGGCAGGTTGCTTCGGCAAAGGTGTACTGGCGTCATTTCCGTGACGGATATAACGTCAGTGAAATCTTGGTGTATCCCGGCATAGAAGACGTTCGTGTTAAAATACAAAACCCGAAAACGAACAACCCTAAGTAAAACGTACTCTTTAGTACTAAAGTTTGTTTCCCCGCAAGAAGACCCTTTGTGCAGGGGTGCACCCGTTACAGGCTGCTTGCTTCGTTGTACTGGCGTCATTTCCATGACGGATATGACGTAAGTGAAATCTTCGTGAATCCCGGAATAAAACACTTTCGCGTTAAAAAATTTAAAACGATTCTGGTGAAAAAAGGCTTCTAAATGAAAAAGGCTGTTGGAGCCATATCCCCTCTTTCCCGCGCAATTTCCTAACCTTTACGTGAGCTTTTAATTTGTTTAGCGACAGCCAATGTATAATGCGTATTTTCCGTTTTAAGAACAGTGTAACCTTGCATTATGTACTTGTGATTTTACTTAAATGCGCTGGAAGTTTACTTTGTGCTAAGTAATCTTGACACCCAGGAGACGTGTCACCTGTGATCGAGTTTGGGGAAATTTTTTGCCTGTATATACATCATTCCTCTCAACCCTCTTAGGAATGCAGTGCGCTTTAAAACGCACGGTCCCCACGTGTTGTTCTAACTTCGCCATCTGTTATGATGATTTCCTCGCAGAAAGACGCTTATAGAAGATTGAGAAAAAAAAATTATCGGTGGTTACGGCACAGTGAATCAAAGCTATTGCTCAACTGCTACTTTTGTACTGGTCAATATTTTGATAACACAGCTTGGTGCCTACTTCTTCCGTTATTGTTTTAGTTATAAAATAAATTCAGCGTGACCCAACCATTCTTCAATTTTTGTATATACGACCCTTAGACCCCGTTTCTCACAGGCGTTGAACAACACAATCCGTTTTCGTATTTTTTTTGTTTCCCGCTGCTGCTTAATGCGTAGATTCCAGTAAGGCGTTACTTATGCCTTCTCTTCACTCGAATCCTGTACACGAATTTTTTTAGTGTAGGTTGGAAGAAAAGTGCATCACGCCCCCAATAATCGTGAATGCCGACATTATTAACGAAAGAAAAAGGTATACAAGATTGAGAAAAAAAATATCGGTGGTTACGGCACAGTGAATCAAAGCTATTGCTCAACTGCTACTTTTGTACTGGTCAAGATTTTGATAACACAGCTTAGTGCCTACTTCTTGCGTTATTGTTTTAGTTATAAAATAAATTCAGCGTGACCTAACCATTCGTCAATTCTTGTATATGCGTGAAATCCACCGCAGAATTACCCCAAAAAATTAAGTTTATGTGATGGCAGTTAACGAGGTTGCTTAAAACAAACTTTCCCACAAATGGCCTCTAGGAGGAAAACTCTATAAACGTGCTGTCTTCACGCCTGTCTGACTAATTGCTAGTACAGTTATAATTGTGTGGGATAATTATGGTTTCCCTCCCGAAAAACAACTGTGACGTGAATTGCAAATCATCCTTTTTAAAATATGTCATTTCCCATTTGACCGATAAAATTATCCCGAAATCGTTCCGAGATTATTACCATTAGTCATTGTGGGTAACTACAAGTAAAAGTTTGATGCAAATGATATGACGACAAAGCTACAGCAGCCGTTCAGGTGCCCACCTGGAGTTAGACAGAACTGCTTTGAAATCACTTAATATGTGAACCCGCATGAGCACAATACGACTACAATACAGCACGACTAGAGTACAATATGACTGCAACCCAGTCGAGAAACACAACAGAAAATACGACAGAATGATCCTGTCAGCAAATGGTAAATTCTGTCGTTTGTATTACAGAAATGTTTGTCGTGCGACAGACATCCTCTAGTTCTACGACAGAGAATCCTGTCGCACTAGAGACCATCTTGTATACTCCCAACAGAGATCCCTGTTCTACGACTTATGTTCCTGTTGTACTACAGAATTTTGTACCGTGCGACAGAAATGTTTTTCGACTGGGAATACAGTACTATACAATACAATACAGCATGTTTGACCCCCCCCCCTCCCCCCACGGGTGAAACGATAGTTCTGTACAGTTTAGTTTGGCTTATTAGATCAAAATTGTGACCCCTGAAAATTTGAAAACCATCGCTATCTCACATCCCACAACCGTATGGTATGCACGCAGGCTCTCGCAATCGCGTCAACAGGTAGCTTAACTGCTATCGATGACCGGAATGCTGCCCTGCTTTGCACTAATTAAGGGTTAGACGACGAGAAGAGGGAACAGAAGGACTGCGAGACATTAACTGGGCCCTTAAAGCAGTTATGAGGTATTGGACCCGCGGTCGACCCAAGTAAACCATTGCAACTGTTAATTTGACGAAAAAAAAAAGCATGATCTGATCATGGATCGAAAACCAGAATTGACTCAATGAAAGCCAGGGTTCGTAATCTACGACTCCACGCGTTGTTTTGTCGAAGCATGGTTTTTGGTACTCGTCTTGTTCACGTAGTTATAATTTCGATTAAAAATGTGCCAATTATATCCCGGAAAACAGCCTAGGTTGTTATAAAACCGTAAATCCCGTATTCGCTTTTACGTCATCCTACTTGTCTTCCCAGAGTGGTTCCAGTGAAAAAGAGCCGCTGTAAAATGCTTTGCATTAGCCATGGTTGTTTACAGGCAAACAGATTGAGTGAGCGGGTATCGAAAAGGAATAGGCCTCGTGAAGATCTGCGTACGGTGGTAACATTCATTTTGCTATGGCTACGGCTTCTTGTTGGCTACGGAAGCGTACCTTGAGACGGCGGAATCCCAGTAACATTCCACGAGCTCGAGCAATTAGGGCGAGCATCATGTCCGCCTGATCAGCAGGCCCGAAAACGTTTCTTCCAAGCGTGACAGCCGAGACAGGATCAAAGACGGGGCGCCCCTCTAGGGACTAACCGTGTGCCATACTACTTTTCTCTTCCTCTTGCGTCCTTCGCTTCGTGCTTGGTGACCTGTTAACGGTACAACACCATTTCAGAGCTTACCTTAATTAGGGGATATGCGTCATGTCAGCTCGGGGCGAAACGCTAGTGTAGATCGCACAGGGCAACAGTTAGAAGAATTCAAAACTAAGCCCGAAGTTAATCTTTTTAAAGCCCGCCTCCCCTGCATGAAAAAAAAAAGGGGGGGGGGGAGGGGAGTGAAAAAATAAGGACAAGAAGAGGGAGCGTCAGCGCGCACTTATGTTTGTTTACCATATTTATTTCCCATTTATCGGTGTTCTTTTCTCCTTTGGGAGGTCGTTTACATAAGGGGTATTTTGATTCTACAAGCCTGCGCGCATTGGCTGTGCGCACAAATTTTGGCAAGAGGTTCGCAAATGCGATGGTCGCACGAATCAGATGCGCACAGTTGAAAAATGGCTATGTGACTTTCCACAAAGAAAATTCACTCGCCGTAAGGATTTAGATTCTGATTTAACGAGCCGAAAAGGCACTAGGCTCTGAAAAGTGTCGCAGCGGACGGCTACGATTCATTTTTGACAGCTTCGGCCCCTCTAATAGTGCGCCTCAAAATTTCGTGCACACGGGTGTTTTTGTATCTAGCTTATTGTAGTTGAGGCCCATCCTGCTGAACTTTAACACATGCCCAGTATAAGTATAGGCATCTTCTGTACATAGCCATTTATTCATTTCTACGCATCTTCATCTCTCTCGTCCTCTATCCACGCTCTTTCATCCCCTTTCCCTTCCCACACACAGAATAGCTGGCCAGATATGCTACCATCAGGCCGAACTTTCTGTATTTTTCATTTCAATAAAATTCCACTCTCTCTCATTGAGATATGCAGCCGCCGTGTCCTGAATGGCGTCAAAGGCGCGACCTCGAGCACAACGCAACAAAGCCTTGATTTATACACTCCCCAACGAATAAATTTTAAAGCAAACGCATTGGTCGTGAGAGAGGAAAGGGAGGCAGGAGGTATCTCCAGGAAGTCAGTTACAATTTTTAAAAGACCCGCCGTGGAGGAACAGTGGCAGGGGCACACTGCCGTACTCAGCACGTAGTTTCGGTTTCGGTTCCAGGCATGCATTTCTCTCGAGGCGAAATACAAACACGCCTGTACGTACTAAATTTTGGCGCACATAAAGAAACCCCAGGTGGTCGGCGTTTTTACGCAGTCCTCCTCGCATCTGAAGGAGTCGTCCGCGGCATCCGAAACCCCGGGTGGGGCTTCGGATTGTGAAACCTCAATTTGAATTTGGAATTTTGTTTTGGAACTTCCGCTGACTTGTGCGACTTCGTGAATGACGACAAGCATTTGCAATCGTGCACATTCACTTGGGAGGGCTTTCGTGCCATTGTGACATGGAAACTTGTAGGATATTTGCGTACCTTCGTACCGTTCTGTTGGGCTACACGAGGCGAGTACTATGGCGCTGGTCCCTTTGCCAAGATATAGGAAGCACATGCAGAGTTTTTTTTAAAGAAAAATGGGAAAGAAATCTTTATATGTAACTGAGCATGTCATAAACTAATGATGTGTCATTATGGAAAAGTACTAATCACTAGTACGCTAAAATACTATGTCAGCAACTACCCTGAGTCGCCTTTAGATTCCACGCTTTTACTGGAAGCCGAACACGCACTTGTTTCCAGGGAAAACATCTCTTTGACACTTGATTTGTTGGAATTTTTTTCGTCATCCAGAAGCAGCCGAACTTCTCAAACGCGGCGTACTTGACACAGCGAACTTGCATGTCACAGAAAACTTCCCAATTCTGGTTAGTGACATAACAAAACGCAGGGTTTTCACACCCACGATGATATAACCTGCCCTGGCAAAACCATTCCTGTGACGTCGTGCTTTGAAACAGCTCCACAGGCAGGTAAGTTACGTTGGTGGGCAGCTCGAGATGTCCAGTATTTAATATGTATTTATTACAACCCTGGCAAAACCATTGTGTGGGGTCTTCTGCACTGCTAATTTGTTTTCTTGTAACTAGGTCTGGGCATCGGTTAAAATGTGTAACCCAATTAATCGGCAGGTTTTAGTCAGTTAATTGATTATTTAATCGGCTGCTTTGGCTTAAACAATAATAGTAATTGTGATATTTCAATAATGTCAATAATAACTATAAAAATAGCATACTAATGAATCTGTTATTAGAATGCTCCTCGTCCTGTTCACAGACATGCCAAATAAAACAAGCAAATTATTGTCATGGAACTGATGCGGCCGGGACGCGTATTCCCGCCTCCGTCATTCGTGCAACACATTTATCGAATCATAAACGTCGGCACTCGCCGTATTTGCAGGCGGCGCCGAATAACCGTTGTTTACTTTCGCCAGAGTTAGTCGATACAACGGCAAAACGTTGCGACTATCCGCTGGCCGTTTTTTGCGCCGACTATATTTGCATTAACAATAGCCATTTTCCGGCCTGTCTTGGCTACCAGCTTGCGGCTTTCATCACTACCGTTTCTTAGCATACTTCAACGATTTCCTGCTGTGACGTACAGAGTGGATCATTTGAACACGAGTATAATTCTTGCCTTGCTTGCGCATAATTTCTGCATGGTACTCTTGGTTCATTTTGCTCACATGACCTCAACCGATTAACCCAAGGGTCAGCAACCTGCGGCCCACGGAGCCATAATAAGCGGCCCCTATAGCCCGTCGCGAGAACCCTCACCCCTCCCTTGCCACTTCCTATCTGAAGGCCGACGCGTCAGTTTTGACCTCAAGTGGGATTGGTTAATTGTAGGGTTTTAACGCGCCGACGCAACGCAGGCGATGAGGCGCGCCGTAGTGAGGGCTCCGGATTAATTTTGACCACCTGGGGATCTTTAACATGCGCTGAAGTCTCGTACACACGGGAGTTTTCGCTTTTCGCCTCCATCAGAAAAGCGGCCGCCGCGACCGGGGGAATCGAACCCGCGACATTGTGCTCAGCAGCACAACGCCTTAGCCACTGAGCCACCAGGGCGGGTAGCTCAAGTGGGGTTAGGCGGGAGACAAGAACAAAGAATTGATCGCTTCCAGTTGGCACAGTCCCCCATCTTCAGGCTCAGCCAGATTATTGTCAATTATTGTCAAATATTATTGTCAATTCGCTGAATTTTTTTTTCTGTGCCTGCAACCCCACCCCCCGTCCCTCCCACCCGATTTGCCGTCCGCCGGGTCGGCTTCGTGCAACTTGTCCCTCCACCTCAAAAGGTTTCCGGCCCCTGGATTAACCGGTTGCAAAAATTAACCGTTATTGAAGCATTACTCGAATAATCAGAAGGTTAATCGATCAATCGCCCTCCTCTACTTGTAACAGGGTTGTTATATGACTTGTGTATGATATTATACGTAGCTAATTTGTTTTCTTGTAATAATGTTATGATTTGTGTATGGGTTTGTAGGTTGCTAATTTGTTATTTTTAACAAGGTTACATAATTCGCGTATGTAATTATACGTTGCGATGTGTTATCCTGTTGCATTACATGATTTGTGCATGGAATTGTACGCTGTAATTTCAAATTTTGTAACAACGTTATATGATTCGACGGCACTATACGCACTGTACACCGGAAACCACAAAAACGACCGTGCTGCCCGATATACGGGGAAGTGACTGTTTTAAAGCGAGTATTGGTGTTCCGACACGGGTTTTCGCCTGTACTTGGCAGTTCAAGTTTCGCTTTGCGAGCCTGGGATGCTTTTAGAGAAAGGTGGAACTGGAGACGCATGTTTTTTGGCCGCCTTTCGAGACTGCATGGAATGAAACCGCACACGTACCCGTGAGAAAATAAAGTCGCTGCGCGCGGTTTCAATAGCGCCAGCCACAACAGTAGTCGTTTTGTCGTATAATTTTTTGCAGTGTTTGCTATTCTATTTATTCCAGCGTGAGGTGACATCGCAGACCTTCCTCTCCTCCCCTTCTTTCTTCTAAACTCTCTCACTCTGTATGCGTCTCTTGCTTGTCCTCGAGTTTACTGCGCACTTGGAAGCCTCACAGAGTGGCACTCAGAAGGTTTACGTTTTCTCAGCGTTCAGAGTTCCTAATAAAAAACAAAGGAATGGAGGAAATCGAAAACACACACACAAAAAAAGCATTTCTTGTAACCCAATGCAGCATTTGATTGATACGCACTCATCGAATTCATGTTGCCTCATGCATTCAATCATACTATCTATGCGAGTGGAAATTAATGATGGAACGCAAGTATGTTGTTAAGCAGATAACCCTTAAAATTATTTAATGAAGTGGTGAGCTATCGATCTGGGCAGACTATTGGGCTGATATTCGAACGCTGAGCGTCGGGCACAATTTATAAGAGTTAAAGAGTTATGACACCTGGAAATGACACAACGCCAACCGATAACACACAAAAAAAGCTCCAGAACTAGTCGTTTTTATGGTAGCATGCACCCGTCTTGAAGTCGCTGTCCACGTCGTATTTTGCAGAAATATTTGTCGACACTCACGTCTCACAAAATCCCTTATATGTCAGCCTATTTTTGAAGCCCAGGCTAACCACAGAGAAAGCGCTGCATAACTGTGTTATGCACGGAGAGGCCTAATGCGGTGTCCCAGATTAAAAAGAAAAAGAATTCGGTAAGGGAAGGAAGCCAAGGGTGCACAGTGGGATAACTCAACGCTCTTGCTGACTGCGGCTGAGAAAGCTCTCTTAATTTAACAAACTGACCGATGCACGGTAAGCACGCCCAGATGTTTCCCGTAGTTGTCGTTCACCGCCAAAAGTATGTAAAGTACAACGCTAATTCCATTTTACCTGCATTAGCCTTAAAAGATATCTCTCCACGCACACGAGGTACACGAATCGAAGGCGGTTCCTTTCTTCGCTGATCGAATGGCGCTTAAATACACTGGGTGCACCACCTGCTTGGTACCGCTCACCTAATTCAAGGTGAGGTCAAAATGGCATCTTTACTATAGAGTCGCACGGGCTGCCATGTGTAACTGAGGGGTAAATCGGGTCAAGACACGGGGCGCGCACAGCGCTCCTTTCCACGTGCATCTTGTTTTCACCAGCACTCATCTCGAAAATGTACTACATAAGAGTAAACTCTAATACGGTTGGTTAACTGTGACGCATCTCGGGGCATGTGACCTAAGCGCCGCATAGTTGGGGACATATCGTCCTCCCAATGATTAATTGGGACGGCTGTATTTGAACGGACAATCAACTGACGTTTGTACAAGGCCCCATTTGTTTAATCGTGTTAGAGCACTTGTGCCCCCTTTGTGCGGTATCACAGGCCGTACGTTTCCATCCACAGGTACCATTCATAAGTTTCACATCTACGCTAACTGGTTCTGAAGTTATTCAGTATGGTTGACCCGTTTGTATAGCACACGAGGCGGCAACCAGTTCGCAAACTGCCATTCCATTCCATGGTATACACCCTGTACCACCTTTTCCATTCCACGGCCGAATACTACAACAAGATAAGAAAGCCTGCACAATGTGCCACCATAAGTACTGTTACGGCCTAAGGTCGCAAATCTCCCAGCGAAAACGAAAAAAAAATAGCGCACCAACGTGCATGACATCGTTGAGACGTTGAGGAATTAGAGGCAGTGTACGCAGTGTAAGCTAGCACGCAGGCATCATTATCTCAATGGCGTGTGGAAAACAGCCGCCTGGGTTCCTTGCGAGTCGTCCTGTGCCGCTTGCTCGAGGGCGTCGCAACCCGATCCGCCGCATCTTCGCCTTCCTTTCATCGTGTTTTCCCTTCCGACCGAGGCGGCATTGCGTGCGGCGTTGGCGTCGCGGACATTCCTCGCTTTGTTCTTCGACGGAGGCGTCAATTTTCGCGCCCCAAGAGGCGCCCGGGGGAGCGAGGTGTCACCAAGCAACGTGACGAAGACGAGTGTGTTCTTCGCACCAACCCCGCGAGCAACTGTCGCAAGAACATTGCAAGAACCGGGACGGTCACAAGACCGTTAACAACAGCAAGAAAAAAGAGCTGGAAAATAAGGAGGGAAACCAGCGGTTGCGCCATTGCCTTCTCCTCTGTCGCTCTTTTTTTTTTCTCTTTCCATTTTTTTTCTCCAGCGGAGACATCTTTTTTTATAGATATACACCATATTGTATACGTACGTACTTGCCAGTTCTTGACATCTTCAGAAGAAGCACTCGTAGTCTCGTGCTTTTAATGATGCGTGACGAACCCTTTTTGTATATCATTTTTTGTCCACCCGTTGCCGTAATGCATTTGGTAAACGCGTCCTTTGACAGTTCGATGGGATAGATCATTCTTGAGGATGCGTGATGGTTATTCTATCGCCGCAGCGGCCGAGCCCAGCGTGACTGCGTCGCGCCGATATATTACTCCTATCTTGGAAACGACAAGCGCACATTTATCATCTGTTTGAAGTGGCACAACGTAGAAGCCCCTTGCCTTGTTAAACTGGTAGAACTACTGAATTATCTTATTAGAGATGACCTTCTAATACTGCTCGTTGACCCTTTCAGTTAAACGTTTACATTGTCACAAGTAACTTTGAAAACAGCACTTGGCTAGGCAATCTGTGGCCAGCAGACAAGGCTGGACGAAACTAGGCATTCCGGAATTTCAAAATTCAAATTTTGTGGGTGTACCCCATAGCCCAAGTTACATATGGGCTATGAGGTGCGCCGTAGTGGAGGCTACGAATTAATTTGGACCACTTGGTGATCTTTAACGTGAGCGGAAATTTCCATTCACGGGCGTTTTTGTTGTTCGCCTCACTACACCAGGACCTAACTCGCGTCTTTGGGCTTAACAGCGCATGGATCTTAGCAACTTGGCTAGTAGGGCGGATGCTTGGTGTTGCTTAAAATTTAAGTTAAAGAAAATTATTTTTAGTGCTTGTTACCGGTCTTCTTGATTGTTTAAATAACCGGTGCGTTATCGGGATGTAGGAAGTTTTCTGTTTGCTGATTTTAGTTATCTAAAAAATTCTGGTGCGTTATCCGGGCGTAGAAAGCTTTCTGTTTGCTGATTTTAGTTATCTAAATAATGCAATGGCACGCCTGTCCTTTAGCCGATTTTGTGTGTGCTGAAGCTTCATGTTTTCCTAACGTCTGCTCAGTTTTTAACTTACCGCACTTAAATTGCCTGACCACTAACACTTGTAACTAGTGTTGTTGGAAATACACTTGTAACAATGAGTGTCCACGGGTATTAGTGCGCTTATATGCTGATGTTTATTATGTAACATCGTGTTTTGAGCGTAGTGCATTCGGTTAAACTTTTTAGTACTGTTGTTCAGCTTTTTCTTACTTTAGATTATATTGTCGCGAGGAGGAGATACCTTGATGTTTTCTGGTTGTTTTTTAGTTCTGTGCGGCCGCCGGGGCTCTTCCTCCCAAGTGTGTGTGTAAAAGCGCTTCGGACGCGGCTGGGCCCTGGCCCTTTTTTCTGAGAAAGGCTTCGGCGCGTGTGTCTGCCCGTCGGCCGACCGGGAGACGACGGCTGTTGGGGGAAGCGAACCCTCGCCTCGGCTTGTATTACCGCGCGCACTGGCGTCTCCGACCCCCGGCCCCTTTCCTGTCTGTTTTACTTCCTCCAGTTGTGCCTGGCGCTTAACCTGTTCCCATGATGAAGTACCAACTAGCTCGCATCGACACATTAACTCCGATCCCCGTTGCGCGCCTACGCGGGCCGCTGTGTTCTTCCGACGACCTTCCCTTTTCCCCTGTTTACTTTAGTGCATTTTTTCTAAACTACTTTCTTTACACGCGTGGTTCTCCGAGTGCGCGTTTTCGAGTCGAAACCTTGTGTCTGTGTTTTTGGTCCTTTTCACTTTGGCGGGGACATGTCTGATTGGACCTAAGAAGCGTCTTCCTGATTGGCTGCGGGTGTGCCTAAGACTTGCTCCCGGTAGTCCGCACACGCTAGGATGCGCTTTTTCCCCCAATGCGTCCCCCCAAAGCAAATATAACGCGGCCCCTCTGGCGATTGAGAGGGCGAGCAACACCAGGAGAGCCGCTTGCTGCCGATCGTCGGGGCCAGACGCCGGGAGCCCTTCGCCCGCCAACCATGTTTCGTTAAGTACTCTGAATCTTTTGACTGCCTTTTTCATCTATGTAATAAGTGAAATTGTTTCAACTTTGTATGTGCTAAATGTCGCCAATGTCATCAGTAAAGTAAACAAGTTAACTTTTAAACCCTCTTCAACGCATCGACTCTTCACTTCCAATCTTCATGCTATAGTAGCGGCAGTATGTAACCAAAATACTACGTTACAATATTGTACCCATTTCAATTTGTAGGCATTTGTATACGTGTACAGTATGTATGCATTGTATTTAACTTAGCTATCGCCATCATCATCATCATCATCATCATCATCATGTGCATGATTGTTTCTTTTTTTGTTGCATAAAACTCGCGCCCCTTTTTAATGTTGTATTCCGTGAGTGTAAAAAGGAACGAATGAACGAATGAATGAATGAATGAATGAATGAATGAATGAATGAATGAATGAATGAATGAATGAATGAATGAATGAACGAACGAGCGCGCTGCTGTTGCTGGGGTGAGCATTTTTGGCGCCAATGAAACTCTGACGTCATAATGTCACGTGACAGCATCCGGTGACGTCACTTTATTGGCTTGCCATCTTGCTTCGGCGAGGCGAGGACGCGAATATTCCCGAGGTCGCGTCGAATGGCCACCGGACCAGAATTTCAAACGAATTCGCGAAACCTGGCGTGCTAGCGTCTCCGCCCAAGCGCCCGTTGGTCGCTCGTTCGCAGTGTTGCTTCAGAACATCGTCTGTCTGCTGTGAGCCATTGTTGGTGCACTATTCAAGCTAAATTGATGCTGGGGGGAATCGCTAAAGTGTCGTGACATATGTGCGGGAACCGCGTTGGTTTTTTAGAAAGAAAGTGTTTTATGCTGGGGTACACAAATTTTACCGACATCATATCCGTCAAGGTAATACATCTCCAGAAAAAATTCCATTGGAGTGGCGGCGCTAGGATTTAAGCCCACGATCAGTCTGGCCGCAACGGGAGTTGTGCAGCGCTCTGCCAACTGAGCCACGAAGTCTCATGCCCGGAGAGCTGTACGAACGCGTCCCATGTCTTTCCCTCTAACAACTTCAGTCAGATGGTGCTGCCGTCTAGGAGAGGTGAAGCGAAGTAGTGCGTCATGACGAGAATGAGCGTCGATAGTTGGCGCATCGCTAGGGCAGCGTATAGCAGCGGAAACAGCTCTGTTTATCCGCCCGCCGCCTATATGTGGAACGCCGCTCAGCTTGTAGAACGCCGCCGCCGCGTTCTAGCAGGACGTCATTCGCCAAGAACACACACAAGACTGCTGCCGGCCCGCAAATCATTCTCCTTTCGCTGTAGCTTACCATGACTTCACCAAAGGATTCGCTGAAAACCCGTTCGGTTTCGTTCGCACAATTTGCGAGCGCCTGGTATTTCAATCGGATTTACGCAATCAATGCTCCAGCGGGTGTAATCCAGTGTCTAATTTTGATGCGTCTAACGATGCCATAATGACTAAATATAAATAGCGATGTGCAAGTTCATATCGATGCACAATAAACATTCAAATGCTACAGTGAAGGCGAATTTCACTTTCGTGTTTAACCGATTCCTATGAAAGAAGGATCAACCACATTTCTTTTTTTAGGGGGGGGGGGTCCGCGTACTCTTTCGTTTCAACGCTTTGTTATCGTAGGAACGGTTGAAGTGTATGCCATTACAGTGTGCTTATACAATAACAAATTATTATGCTATCTGAGAAGAACTAAACTTCGTTCAAACGTTACAGCTGCCTATATAAATTTAAATTTCTTGGTGTATCAGCGCTCGTGGGTTATGGCTTTCCCTAGCAGCAGTTGGGTTGTTGTGTTTTGTCAATCCTTTCAAGGTTCATCCTTTCAAGGTTCATCCGTTTGTTCATCCTTTCAATATAACACAGGCTAAATTTGTTTTAAATAACCTCGGTACGGCGATTTGTCTTTTCTAGCACTCCCCCACTTCAACGTTTTCTTGAGTCAAAATAGTGTGAACTAAAATCTGCACAAACTTCATGGGGACCACAAAACTCTTTCCTTGTGTGTTATTGCCAGATGTTGCGGCGGTAGTGCAAGAGGTTACCCCGAAAATTAGCTTTTTTGACTGGGTAGTTTAGTTTGCAGAGCACCAGAGCTGGGATAGAAAGCTGGACGCCAAAAGTGGCGTACGGCTGACTTAACGGCAGCAGCTAAGTATACATTGATAATATATCAACGCCCAAAAGGCCCTTGCATTCCAACACATGCCAGGCAATTACCAGCTTGAACAGAAACAGAGCATATGGCAAACACGAGGTTTCGTAAATAAATTAGTGAAACGTTACTTGTTTCGTAGTTGGGTTTGGTTAAATTAGGTGACGGACGGTGTTTGGGTTGTCCAGAAACACATACTTGAGGCGGGCGTTTGTTTCTCCCGTAGTTCACTATTATTTTCCTGTGGCGTGAATCAACAAGTCTCACAGTGAATCATCATTCTTTCCTCGAGCTGAGAACTCTGAAACAGCATGCGTAATGATCCAACACGGCTGGTCGAGTCCTGCTTCTGAGGAGAAGGCGTAGAAAATATGTGTACTGGCTAGACGAAAAGGTGACAGCCAGCTGGTGCTGCAGGAACACTCAGCAAATTGTGTCACCTTTTAGAGTACAAGAGAATTGCTCAAAGGCATATAAAAGAGATTGAATAAAGATGCGCTCGTATAACAGTAGTTGACTGATTGTAGGGTTTAACGCGCCGACGCAACGCAGGTGATGAGGCGCGCCATAGTGGTGGGCTCCCAATGCATTTTGACCACCTGGGGATCTTTAACGTGTGCCGAAATCTCGTACACACGGGCGTTTTTTCTTTTCGCCTCCATCAGAAAAGCGGCCGCCGCGGCCGGGAATCGAACCCGCGACCTCGTGCTCGCGGGTTCGAACGGAACGGCTTAGCCACTGAACCACCGCGGCGGAACGGCTTAGCCACTGAGCCACCGCGGCGGGTCGTATAACAGAAGTAAGGCTGAGGGTAGCTCATATGAAGAGGTATGGACATGAGGGTGAAATGTCCTCTACTCCTGATTGATTGATTGATTGATTGATTGATTGATTGATTGATTGATTGATTGATTGATTGATTGATTGATTGATTGATTGATTGATTGATTGATTGATTGATTGATTGATTGATTGATTGATTGTAGGGTTTAACTCGCCGACGCAATGCAGGCAATGAGGCGCGCCGTAGTGGTGGGCTCCCAATGCATTTTGATCACCTGGGGATCTTTAACGTGTGCCGAAATCTCGTACACACGGGCGTTTTTGCTTTTCGCCTCCATCAGAAAAGCGGCCGCCGCGGCCGGGAATCGAACCCGCGACCTCATGCTCGCGGGTTCGAACGGAACGGCTTAGCCACTGAACCACCGCGGCGGAACGGCTTAGCCACTGAGCCACCGCGGCGGGTCGTATAACAGAAGTAAGGCTGAGGGTAGCTCATATGAAGAGGTATGGACATGAGGGTGAAATGTCCTCTACTCCTGATTGATTGATTGATTGATTGATTGATTGATTGATTGATTGATTGATTGATTGATTGATTGATTGATTCATTGATTGATTGATTGTAGGGTTTAACGCACCGACGCAATGCAGGCAATGAGGCGCGCCGTAGTGGTGGGCTCTGGATTAATTTTGACCACCTAGGGGTATTTAACGTGCCCCGAAATCTCGTACACACGGGCGTTTTTGCTTTTCGCCTCCATCAGAAAAGCGGTCGCCGCGGCTCTGTGCACCAAACGAGACATTTTTGAGCGAGCTAAGCTACGTTTATCCCCCAAAGAAGTAAGGGCCCTGTGCTTTAGCTGCAGAAAGGGAGGTCGCCTTGTCAAGAAATGTTTAGACTTTAGTTATGTTCTGTTTGCAGGCCGTGATCAGTGGAAAACCACGGGACGCAATAAAGTCGCATCGTCCTTACGTGGTTGTGTTACACTGGTGTCCTGTTTGTTTCACTGTTGGCATTACTGCAACGCTAACAGATGGTGCCCCCTGCCCCCCCCCCCCTCCCCTTTTTTTTTATTCAGTGCTTGATTCAGTGACTGAAAAATTCAATTAAAATGAACTGCACAAGTTAACTGAGACGGGCTAGTTGGTGCATGATGCCACTTAGAAAAAACAGCGCCAAAAAACAATACGACAGGAAGTAAAGACAAACACTGCGCTGAACTTGAACTGCCAACTGAGGGTTATTTAGAAGAACAATGAATATATACTAGAATCAAAAACGAGGAGAGAAGGAAATCCATAACAGAAATACACAAAAAATGGAAGTTGATTGTGGAAATGAAAGCAGCCACATGTAATGCGTTGATCATGATCCTAGGTATCTTATCTGCCTGTCGTACAACTCGATTTAAACTAACCTGATGGCTTCGGCATTCATGTAAAGTTTGTAGTATACGACCGTACGTTTTGCGCAGCCTGAGTGGTTCTTAAGTACCATTGAGGCGTGCTGGCCAACTTGCAGTACGTTTTGTTGGAGCCCACAAAGGCAAAAATTGTGAAAGAACACATTCATGTGAAACAAGTGTAGCAACTACAGCTTAACACTAAGCTATGTGTTCCTTATCTATATAGAAGTCCTGTGCAATGAATGTGCATACGTTTGTTTAAGTCATTATTTGAAAAAAAAAGTATTATGCCAGCTCATGGAATACAGCGGGTAAGTGTGCTAGCCAGTGATGCAATGTACTGCCATTCTTTATTGACACGTACAAGGTATTAACAGGGAAATTTACGGCAATGTGCCAAAGTACGTAAAGGATCAGTTTGATCTATCTTGGTTGGGCAGAGTTTTGGAACGTATAATTGTTTGGCGGCATCATGTGACATCAGTTTTTTTTTTTTGTTTCACCATTCGTCTCGACGCCCCTACACAAGCCCTTCCGTCTCCTCACCCCAAACCACCCAAACAGGATCCAGGATCCTGTTTGGGTGGTTGGCGATAAAAGTACTACACGTAGGATCAGATGAGCACTTTGCCTTTCCTCACTTGGTAACACCACACATATCCCACACGATACCCTACAGAATTCCTTTCAACCACGCACTCATACCGATGTCATCATCGGGTGTGCTCAACACCAAGCCGTCCCACCTCTTGTTGACCAGCACTAACCTGGACGTCAGCAACTACTAGTCTCTAAGGTAAAGACCGCCGAGTGGTTATGTGAGCTCCTGAACTGAGGAACCCCATCCACTTCTTTGCTACATAAAGTTCTTCACTACTATATATACTGCTCGTCTCATTCCATGTTCAAATGGCTGTTTTAGGTTTCCTAAAAAAAGAACTTCCAGTTATGTTACACACTAATTAAATTTAAAAGAAAATAATTTTCAGTGCACACCGCACTCGTCTTCTTTCTTTATAATCCCTTTTGCTTCGATTATTTGCTTGGCAAGAGTTGGCTCGTTCCACTGATTTTTAGTGAGGCCACAAGTTGCGACACGCATTTTGCGTCTATTGTTCCATGGAGACAGTGTTTGCTGACGAGGCAGGCCACACAGGAGGGCACATTGTAGTGACGCCCTTTAATGTAGAAAACGTCATCTTCCCTGAAAATAAATAGTTGTAGACGTACAGCAAACACATCCCAACTATTAACCTTGCATCTACTGTGAATTTAGTATCATCATCCCAATTCCTTTCTCTCCACGTGACGTCGTGACGCTTGCATACTCTGTAACGCGGCAGTCACAACTCTCAGCTTGGATGGATGGTTCAAAAAATTATCAGCCATTGTACGGAATTGATCCCGCCTGCACTTTCCGAATGCGGAGTGGCCTGGGAAAGCGCGACGAAGCAGCTGTTCACCGCATTCGCTTCAACGTCGCTTTTGCCGGCCACTACTCGCACACGGCGAGCCGAGTTGCCTCCCCTCACTGTCACGCTTGCAGTGTTCGTGAGGACATTGAAAATGTACTGTGCGTGTGTCCCCGTTATGACGCCCCACGGCTAACCTCGAAGAACACTTTGGGACTGCGTGCTGATGCACATCTAAAACTTTGCGACGTCACTGGTCCATGGCAGTCAACTGCCGCGGCAACACGGAAGACAAGGGCGTTGGTTTCATTTCTCCGGGACTCAACCTGTGAGCCTTAACTTTACTACTGTGCGTAGGCTGTGTGCGTGCTCCTGTGTCTGTCAGTTTCGGTTTGTTTATTTGTGTTTGTTGGTGTTTGTATGAGTTTTTGTGTCTTCGCTTCCTTCGCTCATTTTGCCCTCTCATGTTCATGTGGAGTAGCAAGCCAAGCTCGCTGCCAGGCTGACTTCTCTTCATCATTAAAGACATCCCTCCTCCTCCTGTTTAGTAAATAAGACGTAATTACTAACGAAACAGAAACAAGGACAAGAGGAAGACCTCTGGGAAACGCTAATTTTACTGTGATTTACCGCCTTAGCTGCGATTTCAGTTATGGCTGTGCTCTACCATTTCTACGTATGCCTTGTCAGAAGTGTAGCCTGGTGTCCCCCTCAGTTACATTGAAATTGAGTTTTTTCAAGTGGTCACAGGGTTTGAACCTGCGGCCACTACGTATGCAGAGCAGACGCTCTGCCAACATATAGGTCAGGGTGTTTCGTTTACATCATCAGGTTGCATTTCGGTTCTTGCCACTTCTTCCTTTGCAAAAGCTTATTCGAACTTGGACAATTCCTCTCAAATGTTAGTGGGTTCAGCCATTAGTCCTGGCAAAAAGTTTTATTTACGCACAAGTAATGCAAAAAACTTTCAAATAATTCTCAACAAAAATGATTGCTAACATCACTATACAGTTTTTGTGCGGGGCTGTACAACCAGGTGTCTGTCAAATTACTTTTTTTTTTTCAATTCCCCAACTTGAGATTTTCCTTGGCCACGTAAGGTAAATGTTCTTGGCCAGGATACTAATGCATTTTAAAATAGGTAGAACCTATTTCAGGGAGAACTCAGGCTTTTGATGTTCCACAGCAGGACAAGCGTAAAAGTGTATTTTGGTGCTTGAGAGAGTCTAGATTTTTTTTCAGTCTTAAGTTGTGCTTTACTTAGTAATTTTAACCTCCTTTTTTACCGTTAATTACAAAAAAAGATGATGCTACTACTATTTGTTTTCTTTGTGGGATACCAACAGTCTATTGTTTTTTGTTTTATTTTTCCGAAGTTTTAACCCTTAGTTAAAACACAAGGTGCCTGCTACTGGGTATGACTAATGGTGTTATAAAACCTTGATACAGTAGTCATGGAAATGAACCGAGGTTTTTGGGGGTATCACCGCGTTATTTATGTTTGTGTTGTTTTGTAAAATAAGTACTGTTCCAGAATGGTGGGGGCAGTTTATTTCAGTATCGTTTGAATGCGTTCAAACAATGTTTCTATTTCCGCAATCAAGCGAGGCTTCTTTGCACAGCGTCGTTTTCATGCAAGTAAGCCAACAAAAAGGCAGCTGTTTCAAAGCGTCAAACTTGGCGCTACCAAGTGACGTCACCAAGAGCTGTCATGGGACATTATGACGTTAGAGTTTCCAGCGAACACTGAAAATGCTCTCCTCTGTCGCGAAGGCCGTCTGCGTAGCCATCGAGCGAGCTTCTCCCGCACAACCCAATGCATTGCTCGGAAACGACAGGGTGGGAGCATTCCTTCGCACGGATGCACGCATGGCACACCGAAATCGAACGACCCGCAGGAGCAAGCCTGTTAAGCTTTGAATTTTGCATCCCATTCAATACTGAAAGCGACTCCGGCCGTACAGATCACTTTGTAGCGGTCACGATGATGTGCAGAAGCGTTGGAAATGTGGCCGGTCGGTGCACCTTGAAACACAAGAGAAACAGAGAAAGCACAGGATAAAGAAAGGAGACGTATACAGAGGAGACGTACACACGGCGCCGTACAGCCGGTAAAAGGCTTGTCTATAACACAGCGTTCGTACTCTCAGCCCTATCCTGCCCCGCCGGAGCGGGATTTGAATAAAACTACTGCAGAATTCTGAAGTCTTAGCCCTTCGCTTTTGCCTCCGACATGTTTGCAACGAGTCTGTTTCGGCAGTTTTCGGATGTAGCTGGTTGAAGTTGAAATCGCTGTTATAGACAAGCGTTTTACCGGCTGTACATATCCTCTCTTTGACCTGTGTAAGCTCTTCTTTTCTTAAGTTTCAAGGTTCTAAGATAAGGTATGCTGACCAGAGTTAACGTTGCTAGTTTGGTCAATTTATACCATCTATAATAAATGAAATGAATGACAAGGAACGAAAAACGTTTTTCTTAGGTTGACTTAGCTTATGCTTACGAAATTTTCACAAACAAGACGTTTCAAAATATCAAACTCTCTATAACAAATGCAGTGGAAAGAAAAGCGAGAAATAATCCGCCTACCGTTCTACAGCAATGCGAGCATCACTGCGTGCATAGGGACTGTTTCCTGTCAGTCCCACAGAATACTTCCTCTTTCCTTGCTATTTATTGCTTCTCGCCTCACTTTAATTACTTTTATTTATTTGGTCTTTAGGATACAAATGAACGATGTGTCCAGCTGCTTGAACTGCTCCAGCCACGTCAACATGAATGCTCCTGGGCTATGGCCACTCACGAACTTTGATGCTCGGTATTGTACATATCAGGTCCCGTTGCATTAGCGGATCACATGCCCCCATCCTTTTTATACTGCCACGTGTGCGTACTTGGTACTTTTAATGTAGGTCAGACTGTGTGCGCAGGCAGTCTTAGTGAGAGTTCCTTTGTATAGCTGTATATAGAGTAACTCTACAGTGACTTAAGCACTTAAGGACACCTGGTGGCGCTGGCCTCTACTGACAGCGGTAAGCCCGCTTCACGCACCCTTCAGTCCGACGCAACGGCCGGACGCAAGAAGCACGACAAGCTCAGGACATCCGGAACGGAGACCACCTGCGGCAGCGCTGGCGTCCGTAGGGGCAAACTCCATATCGGGGCTCGGGGTAGTGCGTGATACGACCTTTCTCCCCGAGTGCGCACGCCTGAAGGGTGCCTCGGTGAACACGGGAGGGAAGCGGTCTCTGCCACGGCATTTTCCCGCTGAGTTGACGTGTATCTGCAATCCGGTCGCGTACATAAAGGCCCGCGCACAGCGGTGTTTCCGGTCGCCACTTCCGTCCCCGGAAGCAGCTTCTTTAGGTCCTCCGTTCCACCGCTCCGCTCTGAGCGCCGCGGCTCGACTCGTCGCCCGCTTCGTTATGACTTCCGGCGACGTTTGGGTATCGGCTTGGTCCTCGTTTTGCTGTCACAGAGCAGCTAACCGCTCTCTATCGCTTGTTATCCTCAAATTCGGCTTCGTCTGTTCGTTTGGATGCGCAGTGTAACGTGCATTTCAAACATTAATAGCTGCTTTTCCACGAAGTTATGGCCAATCTGCGGCCGAATTACTGTGTTAGCTGTGTGTTGATCATGAAGGGAATAAGGTAGGTAATTGACATCGAGTTCTTTATTGCAGATAAACGCCATTAGTTAGAAATGTGTGAATTGCGAATCAATTGAAAACGTTTGTCGTAAAATACGTTTTCCCCGTGTTTATATAAAAAACGCGGAAATCATATAATTCGATGCATGAGCTTTTGGGATTACGTAATATAAAGGTTCTTAATTAGTAAGTATAATTGAGAGGAAACTGCTCCTAGGAATCCATGTCGGCGTGGGGGGTTATGAGAAGAGCACAGCTGCTGACTGATGTCTATGGAATTCTTAGCGTCTTTTTGGGTTTGCTTTTTTTACTATGAATTGCTATGTCTACGAGGTAGCCGAAATCGCCGAAATGACCGAAACTCGCTTCGCTTCTCTCGCTTTGCTTGGAAACTCTTAATTCGCCCCGTTAGTTCATGCTAACAAAGCTAATGCTTCATTATAAGCAAGTGCGAGGTTTTTGCCGGTGAGCAACCATCGGTACATATTTATATAAGAACAAACCCACAATGTGGATACGTTAGTTTTTGGTGAGGAGAGTTCTCTTCCCGGTTGTTTTTTGCAGTAGCAGTAAATATGTTAACACCGCCCCGACATCTTGACTGAGCGGGTAATTTGCCACCGCGAAGGTTGTAGCAGACTGTCTGTGCGCCGGTTCACAGCGAAGGCGATGTTTTCATTGGTACAAGCATAAAACCTTTCTGATTTTTTCAAACAATTTATTATTTCAATATTTTGAAAAATAAGAATCTTGGATGTGTTTCTCCCAAAATTTTAAACAATTGTTTACTGCTAGCTTGGTCTGCAGAATAGTAGCTACAACCGTTTCGGCAGTCTATACGCTCTACTTTCACTTTCCTTAGCTTTAAAACAGCGTGTATAATTTATCCGTACATGTTTGCACAATATTCTTTGCGTTTTTGTGGCACTGTATATGAATTTACGGCCACTTAAACGTTTCATTCCAATATTCTTTTCGTTTTTGTGGCACTGTATATGAATTTACGGCCACTTAAACGTTTCATTCCAAGCCAATGACGAAGCCAAGGCGATTGTGCAGCATGGTTACAGTGAACTAGAGGGTTGTAACAGTGGCAAAAGCGGCACAGACAAGTTAAAGCCAGAAATCCGGAAATCCGCTAGGGGCGCTGCTGTGGAATACTGGAGTAGTGGATATTGTCCCCCTTCGAATCGGCATTCGTAGGTCCGAATCGCGGTGTAGAACAATTTATTTATTTTTGCATATGCATGGAGCATCATAATGGGGTGGGGTGCATATGGCAGGCATTCTCAGATAATGAATAGCAGCCTACCATTGTCGCTGAAGAAGAAAGTGTATGACAGCTGCATCTTACCGGTACTCACCTACGGGGCAGAAACTTGGAGGCTCACTAAGAGGGTTCAACTTAAATTGAGAACGACTCAGCGGGCAATGGAGCGTAAAATGATAGGTGTAACATTAAGGGACAAGAAGAGAGCGGAGTGGGTCAGGGAATAAACACGTGTTAAGGACATATTAGTAGAGATTAAGAAGAAGAAATGGACGTGGGCACGGCATGTAATGCGAAGGAAAGATAACCGCTGGTCATTAAGGGTAACAGAGTGGATCCCTAGAGAAGGCAAGCGTTGCAGGGGGCGGCAGAAAGTTAGATGGGCAGATGAGATTAAGAAGTTTGCGGGGATAAATTGGTCACAGTTGGCACAACCGAGGTAATTGGAGAATAATGGGAGAGGCCTTTGCCCTGCAGTGAGCGTAGATAGGCTGATGATGATGATGATGCATGGAGCGCACGAACAACTTGGTTAAAGCACACTTGAGGTCAGGATAATATGTGGTGTTTTATAGCGGAGCTATTTTACGTTAGGATTTCATACATTTTTCTATGCCCTTCGTCACGGGCACTGGACGTGGCGGCGTCCTTATGGACCTCCGCCCCCCCCCCACTTGCTATTCCAGGAGACATAAAGTTTGAAAGTTTGTTCTCTCTCTCTCTCTCTCTCTCTCTCTCTCTATATATATATATATATATATATATATATATATATATATATATATATATATATATATATATATATATATATATATATATATATATATATATGAACTTCTGAAGGGAAGGAGTACACAGTCGCCCAGATAGCCGGATTGGTAAGGCATTCGAGATCTAATCGAAAGGCGTGGGTTCGGTCCCCACTCTGGGCGCGTGTTTTTCTTTCTTTCTTTCTTCCTTATACTTAAAAAAAAATCTTAAATTCATTAATCGTAGTAAAAAATAGAGCCTAACCACACCCCTATGCCTCCTTTGGCGTTGTAGACTGCCCACATCAAGACGCTATGCGGCCAAGAAATTAAGACGCGAGGCGTTCATGGCTGTGCGTTCCTTTTTGTTGGCGTGCGTGCTTACAACTGCTCCAACGGCTCCAAATGCGTGCAGCGCGAAGGGTTCTAAAACACACGCTTTAACCCGGCAATAGCTTAGTGAACAAGCAGCGGTGTGACGCGTAGGAGACCAATCGAATACATTTCTTAGCGTAAGGTGGAAGGGTATCGCGAAGCAAATTTCGAGAACTCGGGGCGGAATCAAGGAGTCCGATATAAAAGGTGATTCAGAACATAAGAATTAGTAGACAAAAATAAACCACAACACTAAAAAGAAATCAATTCAAAACTTTAAAAATACTTCCCTATGCACTCGGTGTATTCTTCGTCATTTAATCGCTTTACCTTTTGTATTTATTAACGTAGATTCGTTGATTGGCGCTCGTTTCGCGTATATGTATGTGGCACTAACACGAACGTTTTGTGCGATGACGGATAAAATTGGGGTGAAAGTAGGAGACGAAGTCCTGTTTTTTTGCATCGCTTTCAAGAGAAAAATAAGTCTCTGTCGTCATTTAAATGGGCCTGCCAATATTCCAATCACTCTCGCGGAAACCAAGAATTTCAGGAAACAGGGCGACCCCCTGCCCCCATTTTTCCTTCATACGACAGTACCTACCATGCTTTATGTGGATTCGCCCCTGAAAAAAAAAAGTGCGCGCACACTCGATGTGATGTCAGAAGAGCAAAGTAGTGTGAGTACATGTGTGCGCTGAGCCACCGTTGCCGCTAAAATGCCTAGACAGCCCAATGTTCTTGTCCCTCCACTTCTCTTTTTTTTTTTTTGTTCAATGCCAGAACGGAGGCAGGTTAGGAATGTCTCGGAAAATGTAGGCGATCCCGAATGAGCTTGTCAGAAGAGGTCTTCTGGGCATTTTCTCTGGAGCGCAAATTTAAAAAGCAAAAGAAATTTCAAATGCTGCTCGGGAACAGTTCACTGAAATATTCCAGTTCTCTTACAAGTAGGCGCATTTGGTAGGGGAAGAGAGGAATTGGCAAATAGGATAGCGTACAACATGCGTCATCTCCTCCACGCCCCACTTAATTGCTTTCCCGAAAGCAACACTTACGTGATGTGCTATGCCAAAAATTTGGTGCGTACGTTCTTTGTCGAGTACCCCCGCCGCGATGGCCATGTAACGCTCTGAATTTCCACAAAAATGCAGATTTGGTGGAAGTAAAATTGTTAATCCTTATAATAGTGTAAATGGCGATGATTGGTCGGACGGCATTCTGAAAAACCGAAAAATTAAAAAAAATTTAAATATTTTTTTTACAAAAATGATCTCACAAAATTAAAAAAAAAAAACATGCATCTTATGGCAACTCCTCGCAAAACTGAAAAATGAACTAAGAAAGCCCGCAAAAGAACGTCAGAAATACGAATAAAAATAGCGTAAGCGTTCCAGCTCTGCAGCACGCCTGGCGTCTTCGGGAAAAAAAAAAACATAATTAGCGAAGTAAAGGCGCTGCCCTGCAATAACGCCATAAAAATACATCATTGGCAGAAAGAAACAAAAAAAAAACTTATAGAAAAATCAGGGAAGCTTGCACTCACGCCCAAGATTTGAATGGCGTAGCTGTTGGAAATCAGAGAGTTTTAGAATAACGTACGCAGACGTACGCAAACAGTTAGCGAACGCTATTTTTTGCGTCGTTCGCACTGCGCATGCGCCGTACGTTAAGCCGCTTTTGCGTTTAGCGGACGGAAGAATAGCGGGCGCTATTTCAGCAAAATAGCGTGCGTACGTGAGGCCGCTTGCGTTTCCAACATGGCGGCAAGTAGCGCGACAACCATCCACGGTTCCGCAGTAATATGCTTACGATGGACCTAGTTCTTTGCTCCTGTCTTTTTAAATACGTCGAGTGGTTAGCACGCCGCCCTCGCGCAGCTCTGTATCGTCGTGACATCGCTGACTGTCCGAATGAAGCTTGCAGCCAAGCGAGCGACCGAAGCTGTGTGTGTGTGCGTGTGTGTGTTGTAAACGCGTTCGCTTCGCGATGAAATGCGACGTTGTGCTTCTGCGGGAGGATAGTGCTTCCCATGCTCTGGATTATCTTTCTCGAGCGACGTACGACTCAACCTCGCATCGGGTATGTGCAGTGTGAGTGGCTAAAAGCCTTGTCGGCTTGCGCGCCAGAGTTAAGTGACTTGCTGTTCGTCCCCGAAAACCGCGCACGAGGTGAGTCCCGAATGTACGACGGGCAGGAAGAGGCAACCGATCGCCTGTCAACCCCGATTCAGACTTGCAACGCATGTTGTGACGTTGTGTTCGTTCGAAATGCATCTCTGGATTTTTTTTAAGTTAAATAAAATGTATGCATCAAACCAGGGCATTCGGTTCAGGCCGTTCTCTGCTATTGGACGAAAGAAGTGCCACTGGGCTTCCGCTTTCTTTATGGAACGTACTCAGGTAAGAGAATATTCAAATCATGTTATGGCCGTGTTGCATTTAATACTAACGGGAAAGCGTTTGTTTACAATTATTTGGATAGTTGTAAAATGTCCAAGCACTCTGGCACTCCGCTGGCAGATCAGCCGGCGATTCGTTTCGCAAAACATTTGACATATTGCGCCGTAAGCATTAGCGTGTCGCTACGCAAAACTGGTTGAGACGCTGTACTAAAACGCCTCTCGTGGTGTTTACGTAGCATGACGCAAAAATTTAGCGTTTGCCGTACGCAAAGGCAACAAACGCTGTACTAAAACTCCCTATTATCACTGACGGATACAAAGTGAGTTTTAGTATCGTGGTTTTCTTCGGTGATATGCCATTTCAACGACATAATGTTGAACAAGGCCAGAGGGAGCTCGTCGTTTCGGTAGGCATCTTCGTACGCCACTCCGCAAGCGCTACTTAAGCGCTAGACACATGTACGACGAGCGCACGCGATTCGCATGCGACTGATCGTTACGAGGTAATTTTAGGAGCGATTTTGGCGGATCCTAACAATACGTCGTAACGATCAGTCGCATGCGAATCGCGTGCGCCCGTCGTACATGTGTCTAGCGCTTAACGACTGGTGCACGCGATTCGCATGTGACTGATCGTTACGATTGATCGTAGGACCTGTTTTGGCGTCGTTCCCTGGTCGGAGAAGGCTCACGACGTGCGACTGGCACGCCAGATGCTGTCGTGCCATCGTTGCGATCGAAAGCCACAGCCAATGAGAGCCCGCTGAGCCCGAACCGCCCGCAACCGGCTTGCGTTGCTCGGGTCAGATCGGGTGTTGGGAAATTTAGTGACTTTAGGCTTAGCATCCTGGAGGATATTTGATCGCCGCTATCTGTGCAACTGCGAATGACAATCCGTAACACAACTTTTCACCACACTATAATCCCCTTTCTCGCATGTGGAACTTTATTTCAGCTATAACTGCCGTTTGAGCAATCGGTGACCAAGACATCTGCGTAGCCTGTTTCGATGCTTCCGCGCAGGTATCGCCATCTGTCGGCCGCTCGGCCGCGCCGCGGCGACCGGTTGGACCGGCGAACCTCCACGGCCGGTCACGGTAGGGCTGCATCGCGGCAGATATCTAATCAGCGCTTTTAAAATAAGCCCTGACAACAATCCCTAGAACAATTTTTCACCACACGAATACCCACTTTCTCGCACGTGGAACTTCTTTTTAGCGATCAGATTGATTCAGAAGAGCGGCGACAAGCGGTTGCTACCATGGTCTGCACCGGTTCGAGCCGCTGAGTGAATGATCACCTACAGCCCTACAGCAGCTTCGACATTCAAGTCGCGGCTCTTCTATGGTACAGAGAGCATGCGCGCGACGACACGAGAGCGAACGAATGATAGGCGTACGATATGACGCGTCTTCCTCGTTCCGAGTACGTTTTGCCGCGATACGGCGAACGCTGGAGTGTTTTTCCAATGTTAGCCTATCTCCTTAAGTGGGTATTCTTGGCTTGACGAGCGTGAGCTCGAGGTACGCGGGCAGGAGCGCTCGGCCTTTTCTCTGGGAGTTTTCGGTGCACGCGAACCCCGAACTTAGTAGACAATTCTGTAGACAATTCTGTGAATTTCTACAGAGTTTTCGCCGTCTTTAATCATTACAAGCATTCAATGAGTCGGTGTTCGACACAGAGGATTTGCTTTTATTCATGTTCATGTGTTTCTTAAAAAACAAAAACAAAAAAACATTGACATACGCCAGGATTCGAACCCAGGGACAAAGAGTGGCACGCTGTGACTGCACTCACTACACTATTCCCCCTCCAGTATTCTATGGCAGCGCCACTTACGGATTTCCGGTTTTCTGGTTTCAGTACCCCCCATTGAAAATGACCTTGCTTTTGCCACTATTACAATACTCTAGTTCACTGCAGCGTGATGGGGGCCCATTACGACACAGGCTGCCTTTCTGTGAGCCGCGTAGACGCTAACGCCAAATTCCTTTCTATTGTATATAGCAAAAAACTCAATGCTAAATATGACCATTCAGTCTACCGACGCAAAAGCCATATCGTGATCTATGGACGTAAAAAAAAAAGTCGTGTCACGCAGTTGGGTTGGCTGAGACGTGAAATGACGTCATTCTTTAAAGTTATTACGAATGTTTTGGAAACAGCCTGAAGCCGGCCTAACGCGTGAGACTTGAAGGTAGCGAAGCTGTACGCAACCTTCACGACCATCACGACGTTTTAAGTCCACGATTGCAGCCGATTTGCTTCTTCTTCACTGCCGCGACGACCTTTACTCCATCATTGTTGCTTTAAGTGTGAGCTTCTTTCATTTTTTTGGAAGTGATAATCATTGGACGTCACCTTGAAGGGGCTCGCTTCTTCGACTTCATTATTGTTGCTATAAGTGTGAGCTTCTTTCATTTTTTTTTTGGAGTGATAATTATTGGACATCACCTTGAAGGGGCTTAAGCTACGACGCGTCTTTCTCGTTCCGAGTAAGTGTTTCCAGGATTACGGCGAACGCTGGAGTTCTTTTTTTGTTTCCCCCTAATCTCGGCTAATCTCCCTAAAGTGGGCATGCTTGGTTTGAAAAAACGTGCGCAGGGAAGGCTAGGTGGTCATCGCGATGCACGCACACATGAGCGCTCAGCATTTTCTTGGTTCTGTTAACGGCCTTCCGGTCGCAGCGAGGACCGCGCTCACGTGCGCGTGCTCGGCAATTTCTTGGTGTTTTTAACTGCGGACACGAAGAATTGCGATTTGCTAAACAGCTTCGGTGTTAAAAAGTTGCATGACACGACATGGTCTACGCGCACTAATTACAGAAAAAGCTCCGCTCTGTGTGCCCATACGGCGGTTTAAACGACGACATTTATGTAGTAATTGCCAACCCGTAGTTAATAATTCCGCAAACTTTCGAGTGTTTTATCTGCCGTGCTATTGGCGAGCGAGCGAGCAATTCACGCTAGCTGGCATGCTAAAAATGGTGCGCATTGTAATCAACTAGCAAAAACTCACTATAATAAGAATATTGTGATACCCCCCCCCCCCCAAAAAAAAAAAAGAGAAAGAGAGGGAAAAACAACACGAGGGAAAAATCGTTCCATGCTTCGCAAAGAAGCCTTTCGCCGCAGTATTCTCCTGAGTTTATTCGCTTCGTGCTCTTTATTGTCCATTTCAGGCCGCACAATATCCTACCGCTTTCTGTTGCGTGTTCTTCTTATGGTGTCACTTCCTTCTTCATTTTTTAGCCGGCATCTATTCTGCTCCGTTTGGGCCCTTGCCCGCATCCTTGTAGAGCCTCGTCTAGTTCGCGTGCCTATCGTTTTCGCACAAGACGAGCTATTGCCCAGCGCCCAGTGCTACGAGGCGAAAGCAATATATGCCCTCCATTTTGTCTTGTGCTCGCGAAACGTGCCTCTTACCTGGGGCCCCGCTTTCATTTCCTGCTGGAAGCAGACACGAATTGCTTTTCCACACGGCGGGAATCGGTCGCATTTCTCCTGCTACCTTTGCTTCTGGGGTGCGCTCTGTCACGGCCTATACGCTTCCGGGGCAGCCGCATGTCGATACGTTCTCGCGGAGTGAACCTTCCTCGGGTTCCCAGGTCGAAGAACAGAAGCAATCGCGCGGCTTCAGCCTAAGCCGCCAGGTAGCCGGAAGCGCCGCTACGAGAAAAGGGGAATGCTTTTTGCAAGTATGCTGGTGACCGGCATCTCGTGATAACCTGTCTTTCCCAGTTTGATTCGACGAACACCCTTAAGCTGATTTTGAATTCATTTTCCACTGTAAACCGATCTAGCAAAGACCGAAAAGGTTTGACATCGAGCGGTAAGAACGGTACACGCGAGTGGATGAATGTCAGTTGCCAATACGCTTCTTGGAACGATTGCATACCTGAGGGGGAAAAATTTGCACCCCTTAGAGTGGGCGGTACAGGTGGTTTGAAAACCGCTTACTGCCCTTTTCAGAGACTTTTCAGGGAAGCTCCTGTAAACAAAGTAAAGTATTTCAGTTTAAAACTAGAGCCTCCGGAATGAGAGACGAACAATAATCCCTAACACGCAGGTCTCCCAGCAGCTACTCAACTTCCTTGTCGTGACCGAACTAACGCAGCGTCTGTAGCCGTTGAGCCACGAACGAGACGAACGCGACGTGACCGTCCCCCACTCTCCTCCCTCTTTCTCTCCTCTTTCTTCCCTCTTTCTCTGTCTTCCTGTCCTTTCAGACTCCCCTCCCCTTCCCCCAGACAGGGTTGTATGAGGGTGAGTTCAATAATATCCCAGTCCTTTTCTCTTCCTTCCCTGCTTAACTGAATCATCCCCCCCCCCACCCCCCGGTGGTTTGATTGGCTGTAGCTGACTGAATGAATTAATGAATGATAGTGAATGAATTAATGTGTTGATGCGAGCTAGTTGGTACTTCATATTGCGAACAGTTTAAGCGCCAGGCAAAACTGGAGGAAGCAAGCGCCCCTTTCCTGTCTGTTTTCCTTCCTCCAGTTTTGCCTGGCTCTTAACCAGTTCCCATGACTAGTGAATGAGTTGTAACCTTTTACTTAGACGTAAGAAAATGTGTTATAAACATGTACTGATGCCTACATGAGTAATTTGAGCGTGCTAATTGTAGAAGTAGCAAATTGGTTAGAACCATTGCAAAGTACTGCGAGCTGGGCTTGTTGGTAAATGTTCATGGCATGACACGTTAATTATTGATAAGCACAAAAACGCTTAAGAAGAGAAATAATAGAAGCCTTCCGTATAAAGAAAGAAGGGAATGACTGTGTTAGCCAACCATAGGTTTTGCTGCCTGACACTGAGTATGCCTTTTTGAACGAGGGTTGATAAGATGTGTTGCGTTTTGTTCTTGTCAGCACACGTGCAGTTTGATTATGTGTAGATTGTTTTGTGTTGGTGCACCGGGATCTTGCCGGATGGTGTATTGTAAATTTGGATGTTATGACGGTGGCGTTTGTTCCATGTATATATGTGTGTTTTTTTTCCCGTAAAAAAATTTCAATTGCTAGTAGCGCTTTGTTCCGTGTACTTGCTTGACCTCGTCGTCATACCGCTTTTCCCACCATGAACCAAAGCACGTTCAGTCGTACCGTCAGGCGGCCTCCCCTGGAGCCTGCGATTGCGCGGCGCAACCCCAGCAGATGATGCGCGAACTGGGCGAACGCGGGCATCGATGGGCCCGCCTGATCGATGGGCCTAATGTAACACTTTGAGCGCTAACTTCATCAACTGCTACCCGCGGATTAGCGTATGAGTGTGACGTTGCTTGGCAAATCGTAAGGCACAACGTCACGGCTACGTCAAGTTAAACATAGATGTATGCCGAAGGAGGGAGATTAGTCAATGCTCTCAGTCGTATGGTAACGAAGAGAAGAAGAAAAATGCGCAACTTAAAATTATGATGATGGTGATGATGATGGTGACGTGATGATCATAATGATGGTGATATACGTTCGGAAGTATGACGTTAATGCTTCTCCATTCATAATGACGAGTGCTTAGCCATTTTCATATTCCTTTCTTTTCGCTTTTAGCGCTTTTTAGCCCGAAACAATATCATGAAATAATTTGTGCGCGTTCTGGCCACTGATCTCCACTTAGTTGCTGGATGGCGCTTCGCCGCTGTCGCGGCCGGGCTAGCGCACGGCCACCGGAAGTTCAACGGCTCGTCCCGGAAGTCGGGCGTCTGCTATGCTTTTCAACCGCTGATAAGCGTCCCAATTGGCGTATTTTGGCATTTTGTTCTCACTTTATTGCATTTTGGCTATACACATTGCGTTCAGATCGCAACATATGCTATACCGAAATATGCGACGTTAATATGAAGCAGAATTTAATTGCAAAGGAGAACGAAAATGTCACTTGGGTCTTGGTTTGAGAGACGACGCAGCTCTAACGGGATTTATGCTAGAAATTTATGCTAGGGATTTAGGCTAGAAAGAAAACAACGTGGGCACGGCGACAGGCTGTAGCCGAGTTCGTGCGCCCGTTCTGTCAAAACAGTTGTCAGTAAAGTGGTCACTGCAGAGCCTGCTGCCTGGGGATGGAGAGCTAGTTACACGGGCACAGTTAACCACGGTTAAGCAAACCGCGGTTAGACAAAACCGCAGTTTGCTGCGTTACACGACAGACGATACTGCGGTTACGTCGCTAACCATGGTTAGCGCAAACTGAGCTTGGCACCTCAGTTCGGTCATGCTAACCGCACTTTCTGCAGCCGCAGTGCTCAAAATCGCACAATTCAGTTCGGACGCAAGTGGCGGCGCATCAGCGGAGGCGAAAAAAAAAAAAATCACCTGGCGTTCGGAAGAGACAAAGGTTCTCAAATAGCGGGCGCCCAAAAGCTGTCCCCAAGACGCGCTTACGTTCTTTGCATCGCTCTCGCAATCAGCGCGACTGCCCGTCAGCAGCGGCTCGTTTCCCGATCCGCCCGATCAACTACGACAAACGCCGTGCTAAATTTGTAAATTCCGCGCGTCGTCCGCCAGAAATGGATACAGCAGGCAATCTTGAAGCGTTTTCAGCACATGGAAACGATCGGCGCGCGCGTCGGCCGTGCCTGTAAACAAGCCGGCGCGCCTGCCCGCACGGCACTGCTTGCTGCCCGAACCGTCCCAGACCATGGCAGCAACAGCTTATCGCATCGCCGCTCTTCGAAATCAATCTGATCGCGGAAAAGAACTTCCGCATTCGAGAAAATGGATGTTACTGCGGTGAAAAATTGTGCTATGGATTGTAATTCGCAGTTGTAGAGATAGCGGTGGTCAAATATCTACCGCGATGCTAAGATCAAAGTTCCCAACACCGAACAGACCTAAGCAAACCAAGTCGGTTGCGAGCTGTTGGGGAAGCCCCTCTTCTCGCCGCGCACGAGTGCGTTGCGTTTGTGTCAGGAGCGAATGCTTTAACGATATTTCTTTTTGTCTACACTGCTTCTCTTTTTTTATCGTGAAGTTAAAAGTGCGGTAATTTATTTTTGTTGCGCTCATAATCAAGTGACTGCGGTTACCAAACTTGCAATTTCGCGTGCAACATCCAAAACCGCAGTTGGCGATAACCGCGGTTAAAGTTTAGTAACCACGGTTAAACTTAACTGCGGTTACTTTCGCCGTGTAACTAGGGTATAAGTTTGCCACCCAACGCCGGTATAAATCCGGCTTAGAACGAGGGAATCTGCGAAACAAGAGCTCCAGCTTAAAAACGACACTGATATGACATTTGCGTTTCGCTGCGTATCACGCACGTCGTTCAGAATATTGTAATACTTCCAAGTAGAACGTCTTCCCAGACGACTTCTCTGGTCTGCTTGTGCAGTTTACGGCGCAACAAGCAGGCATTTTTGGCGGAATGCGTGCGAAACCAGCCCATACGTAGCATGTGCTATGCTGGAACGGCCCGACTTCCGGGACGAGCGCTCGAACTTCCGGCGGCCGTGCGCCGGAGAGCTCGAAGCGCCATCCAGCAACTCTGGTGGAGATCAGTGGTTCTGGCTCATACTCTGAGGGGATCTTTCTAGGGCGTGCCAAATGTGCAAAATATTACAGA
This sequence comes from Haemaphysalis longicornis, assembly GCF_048455015.1. NCBI lineage: Eukaryota > Metazoa > Arthropoda > Arachnida > Ixodida > Ixodidae > Haemaphysalis > Haemaphysalis longicornis. The sequence continues at coordinate 21,442,534 of NW_027526335.1, read as the reverse complement.
TGTTACTTTCGCCAAGCTATCAGGCTGCCTTGCTTCGTGATCGTCACTTCTGATGCCGGCACGGCCGCATTTGTGGGACGTCACTTTTCTCCAGAGAACACACAGCGGCACCCTGTTTGTCGGTACGATTTGTCTGCCGATCACTATATTTTGCCGATGTTTGCGCAAGCGCGCACGCCCTTGTCTTGTCTCGCAGAGGCTGTGCCGATGCTGGCACTCTATTGGCGAGCCCCCACTACCCAGTACATAAGAGAGTAAACATTCTGGCGTTTGCAGTAGGCAGGAGGCTTCTTATTTGCTGTTTTGAGTCTGCTGCAGATCACATCAAGGGCGTGGTTTTTGTCCTCATATACGGCTTTAAGTTATTCAGGAACGGCAAATTCTTGCCTCTGTGTTATTGTTGCGAAAGTACGAAAACAGCGTCTACAGGCTCAGGGCCCCGGGGCAGTAAAGAAGCTTTCCCCCACTGTTGCGCTCCGGGGAGCATCATACGGGCAAGTGTCTTTTGCGCAATGCTCTATATAAAGACAAGCGATGTCGAGATCAATGCTTGCGTTCCAACGGCGGAAAGCAGATTCGTGTTTTGCAAGACGGACCGTTCTTGCCTCTTTATTGAAGGGAGCGGGGCGTGTAAGGGCGCGACGCTGCATGTTCGGCGCATCATCCGATAACAAGAAAATCGCATTGCGTGAATCTCGCGTACGCCCACTCGCGCGAATATTGAAAGAACGACGGGAGAAATACAGAACAGCTGCGACGCAGCGCGAGAGAAAGACGTGCTTGGTGGCTCTTTCTCCGCCGGGAAAAATAGATGGTTGCCTCTCAGAACGGGCGCCGAATTTTCGCGGTGACCTTGACTACTGGTTCAAGGCTTCCAGTCGAACAACCTTACAGCAGCATATGGGACCACCGGGGGTCCGTTCCGTCCCCCGAGGAACTGGGTGGAAGCGGGAGCAACTTTGTGTTTCTCGCTTCCTTTGGTCTTCGTCGATTCATTTCAGCCGGTGTCGGCCTTGCGTGTTTATGGCGTTGCCGCAGGAAGAGTTATTTGAGCGGGCCTGACCTGCACCCGCGCGGGCTCGTTGCTCTCGGCCAGAAACAGCGGGAGCGCTGAATTGCCCAAGAATCCCGAAGCCGCAACAGCGCCTCCGGGATGAAAAACCATAAGTTTCCGAGCGCACGATCGCCCCTCTCTAGCCTGTAGGTCGCAGCTTAACACCTTACTCCGGCTTTCAAAAACAACCACCACCCGACCCTTTTCCACTCTCCGCCCACCGCTCGAATTTTTTATCTCTCTCGCTCTCTCACCATGTCTGTCTTTACACGCCGATCGGAAAAGCCAAATGCAAGTTTACAAAACTGTCCCCTGTCATTGAACCCCCGATGCGGTCATGTAGCTGTTTCCCGTGCTTTCGTTAAATGTTTCTGTCTTTCTTGCTGTAAAAGAGAGAAAAAAAAGATATCCAAGGAAGTTTGAGCAAAGCGAAAAAAGAACGGCTCCTCGTCGGCCATGCAGATTAAACGCTCCTTCGAGCGGCAGATTAGATCGTAACCTACACAAGCATGTGGGATTTGGTGATACAGTCGAACACGGATATATCGAACACGGGTATATCGAATTATTGTCTATATCGAACTCATGAATTATCCCCTTGAAAATTCAGTGTAAAAGTATAGGAATTCGTACGTTTATATCGAACGGTATTTTTCCCGACATTGGGTATATCGAACGCCGCGCGACCTGAAAGGTGCTCTTCGGCGGTCGCTGCACCCCCGATTTCCGCGGTCGCTTAGTGCCTTCGCCGAAACCCGACAGTGACAGAAGCCGGGGCCTCGGAGCGCCACGCTTGCCTTCTCATGGATAACTGCTCGGCCAACCAAACCACCTGCGACCTCGACAACATCGAGCTCAAGTTTCTGCCTCCGGACACAACAGCCAGGCTGCAGCCGCTCGACCGCTCGACTAAGTCGTTCAAGCTTGGGTACAGGAGGCGACTCCTCGATAGGCTTTTTATGAACCTCCGCGTGGGCACCGAGCTTAAAGTTGACCAGCTGAGGGCCATACACATGATTAGGGGTGCCTGGAACAGCGTAAAGCAGAGCGTGGCCAACTGCTTCCGGAAGGCAGGCTTCGTGACGGCTGAATTTTCGGAAGCTTGCGAAGACGGCGACGACGACGAAGAGGGCATGGACGACACGTTTCGCGAGCTGTCGTTCCTTTTCCCGGCTGCTGTTCCAGCCGGAGTGTCTGCCGGCAACTTCGTGAACGCTGACAGCAATGTTTAGGCTGTTCCAAGCGCCAGTGACGAGGATATCGTAGCTGCGGTTGCGGGAACTCAGGCTGATAGCTCGAGTGGCGAAGATCGTCCGGACGAGGATGTGGCTACACGATTGTACCCCACCGGTGAAATGGGGGCTGCGTTCAGCTTCATTCGACGTAGTTGCGGCGACATGGAAGGAACTGGGCTGTCGCACTTGGATATCCTTGAGAAGATCGAGACCAGCGTCTTTAATTCCATATACAGGATGAAGAAGCAGGCCAAGATCAGCGATTTCTTTTCACGCAAATAAAGCATCCTGTTCCGTCGTTAGTGCGGAATTAGTTGTCATTCATGAATGCGCCGATCGGTAAGTGATCGCCTGCCACAGGTGAGGTCGCAGATACAATATTTTTTATATCGAATTTTTCATATATCGAACTATTTCGCGATCCCCTTGGAGTTCGATATATCCGTGTTCGACTGTATTAACTCAGACAGCTGACAGAGATTGTGCACTAGAGTGTCATTTTCTTGCTCTGCTTAGTATCATTTGAGGTGAGGAGACCAGGGGCGGTATTCTCCTGTTTGTACGTTTTGAAAACGTCCGTTTTGCGTCCGTTTTGTTGTGACATATTTCCAACTGTAGGCAGACTTTGGGTTGACTTTCGCGCAACTGTTCTTGTAAACACATTTTAAAGGACGAAACCTATTTTAAACTAACTTTTATGTGTATATTGTTCCGCCAGCGAAACAACAACAAGGAGACGAATAATCATCTGCTCCAAATCATCTGCTCTGAGAAGCCGCGGATCATAGCTCCGCCGTGCTTGCATGGCGTCACATCCGGCTGTTCGCTTTAAGCTAGTGAGGGCTTGCTCAGAACGGGCACTTTCGAAACGGACACAAAACACGAGAATACCGTCCCAGGTCTTTTAAGAAGAAGGCTCACTGATTTTGCCCGTTGTACATTCGTCTGCAACGTTGATTGATTGTTGGGTTTAAAGCGCCGACGCAACGCAGGCGAGAGAGAGAAAGAAAACTTTATTTAGAACCATAGGCGGTTCAGACAACCCAATTACAGGTCGTCTTCAGTGAATGCTAAAGTCAGCTCTAGTGCGTTTTTGATGTATTGCACTAGAGCTAGCTTCTCCTCGAAAGTAGAGGCGAGAGTCAGCCAGGTTGGGTCAATGGGATATGGCAGCTGCGTCGGTGTGTGTAAGTGAGGAATGCTGGGAAATAGTGTAAGGACATTTCCATAGGACGTGTTGCTGATTAGGATATCCACCACAGTGTCTGCAGGCTGGTGGTTCTTGTGCTCTCCCTTTAGAGAAAATATATCGTCTAGCGGGGGTGCACGTCTCGTTAGTCTGTGCTTGTATAAGTAATACTGATTGCTGCCTGCCTAGGTTAGGGTGAGGTGGAGGTAATTCTCTTCTGTTCAGTTTAAGGTCTCTTAGTCTATTGTTCATGATGCCACGATAATTGGACCTCTCCAGGGAGACGTTCGGTGCCCGGATTCTTAGTTCACGGGCGAGCGTGTCTGCCCGAACATTGCCAAACATCTCCGCGTGGCCAGGTGTCCAAATAATATCGTAGTGGTGATGAAAGTGACTATTAAATAAATCTGCTGTATCTTTATTCTTTATTCATGGGGCGTGCCGTAGTGGAGGGCTCCGGATTAATTTCGACCACCTGGGGATCTTTAACGTGCGCGGAAATCTCGTACACACGGGCGTTTTTGCTTTTCGCCTCCATCAGAAAAGCGGCCGCCACGGCCTGGAATCGACCCCGCGACCTCATGCTCAGCAGCACAACGCCTTCGCCACTGAGCCACCGCAGCGGGTTCGTCTGCAACGTTACAAGGCTTCTTTTTCTTGCTGTTGGCCGTGTGGCGCTACTATGCGACCATCGCTGTGTTTTTTCGCTTCGTAACGCAGTCACGAGGACGTATATTCCCGCACTTTTTACGCTGCAGAGACGATTTCTAACCCAAGGAGTACCAGGGCCCTTTACGGAGTTTGGAAGTGCGATACGCATGCAAGACAACCTTCTGCGTGCGAAATCGTGCACAGTATGGGAACGGGCAGCGTGTACTTAATGTAGGAAGTGATCATAGGAATTATGACCTAAAAGAGCACCCAACCATCATGTTATGTTTCCTCAGTTCATATAAGGTGCTTATAAAAAAGTTCGTACGAAGCAATTGGGCAAATCTTTCTAAGCTACACAAACAGTTTAAGAATCATGCACCACTCCGTCTAACGACGACGATGGTTGAACGCGAGACTTTCTCGTGACAAATTATTTGGCTGCCGTCTGAGTTTGTACTTAGTTTAGAACATGTCGAAATGGAGTAAGCGACAGTGTTTTGAAGCGTGTCACACGTATGTGTCTTCTTTCAAATGCAGAAACGTTTTTCTTTAAGCTGCATACATCAACACTCCGAGTGAAAACATGGTTGCGCGAGAAAGGAATGTCTATTCCTTGGTCTGACAATTGCCGTTTATGCAATCAACCTGAAACCATTGATCATTGTTTTGTTTTGTGCCGGGATGCGGTGTTTTTCTGGGATGCGTTGCAACGAACTCTTAAAAAGGACATGGACATTACCCCTTATACAATTCGGTTCTTGCATTTTAGAGATGTTACTGGAGTGCCCTATGATATATTTGTTGTGATGGGATTGTATAGCTTGTTGAAATGCCGCATGACGGACAGGCACGCGGAACCCCCTCGCCCAGCCAACGAAGTCCATTTTTCCGGAGCAAGCTGCGTTAGTGCGATGCATTTATGCGGCGCAAAGTGTCCCACCAGAATCGCTGCATCTGTTGGACGCGTGCGTCTGCTTGCCGGAGTTTTGACGGACAGCTTATTTTAGCTGCAGTGATGTGCATCTTCTTGGATGGCTCTTAACTTTTGTAGGCTGTAAAAAGTGCAGTTTTCCATGCAGTAAAGAAAAAAAAGAAGTGGGGTAATCCGATAGGCGCCGGCTTCATAACGCGAGGGTCCCGGGTTCGATTCCGGCAAGTGAAGCGTTTTTTTTCCCTTTCACTTTACCCACAATCATTCATCATCATCACCAGAGAAAGTTGGCTTTTCTGCAGGGCGTTCTTCCGTTACAAGTGCCATCAGTGAGAATTAACACTAAAGCTTCGCTTTAAAAGTTCCGATTCCGATATTCAGTTTTACGCCAGATCATGTATAGTGTTTCGATGACCACTTGAACCTTGGTGGAATTTGCATGCGATAGCATCACATGACAGGCATCCCACAATGGGCATAAATGGTTTGGCGCCCGTCAATCGTTTGGTACAACAGCGGGGTGACGAGAGTGCTGTTTGTTAGTACTTCAGTGGAGTGAGGACTGTGCAGCTTTCGGGCATTTTCTCCGCGCGAAGGAGGCAATGGTCCGCTGAGTTCATTCAGGATTTATTTTTTTTCTCCGAGTGATTGGCCGCGTCTACCCATCACTAAGCTGTGGTCGTTTTCCAATTCTTAATTACGTTGTTGACTTCCGCTGTTAAGGATTGTTTGAATATCGAAGGTGGTAAGCGACGCCCCTAACACCCCGTTCGAAGGAAGTCGTTAAGGAGCGTTGATGATAGCCAAACCTTGACGGTCTAAAAAAAGTGTGCGAAGAAAGCTGTCTGCTTGCGAAGGCGGACGCCCCGCGTTCGTTTAGCAAACAGCGTCGTCGCCGACCGTCGGTCAAAATGACACCGAACGAGGACACATGAAGCAAAGAAAGTTGCAAGAGTGATCTTCCCGTCAAAAAGACACAACGAGAAAAGGAGCAGGCCTTCGCCGTTTGTCTCGCCTTTGGCCGGCAGGAGCTCAAAGGTGTCTCTTTTCTTCCCAAGCTTTTATCTCTTGTTTAGAGAACTGCCCGTGGCGGGGCGCTCCGACACATGTGCGATTCGGTTTACCCTGCAACCGAGCGATGCAGCTTCGTGATGCTGGACCACGCGCGCCAGGTCCAACAGGCCGGCGCCTGCAGCAGTAACAAACGCAGCGGCATCGAAAGAACGACGTAAACGAACGGGAACGAGGCATAGGAAGGTGCCGTGTGAAGAGCCATAAAACCACGAATGTCAGCCACACTCACGGGCTCAGTGGCGGGAAACACAAAACGAAATAAAAGGGGGTAGGAAAGCCGTAAATTTTCCGTGGCTCGCGAACTACGTGGCGGCGCGCACTGCTGTAGTGCGGGCCGTATAACTCCTGCGGTTTCCGCCCTCTGGGTCTCTTTTCTGACCGCGGCGCCTTTCGTCTTTGGATCCGAGGGCGCTAAAAGTTTGAGCCCCGTCGTGACAGGCTACAGCTTGCTTCGTAGCACCGCTCGCTCCGCGAAAGAAGCGCCGCCGGTACCGCTCGCAGAAGCCATGTGCGTAAACATTCGCCCCAGCTCCGCTTGTGCCTGCCAACGGAACGGCGTCGAGACGGAGGAAACGAATGCGCGCCTCCTAATGGTTCAAACACTTGCATGCCAGCTATTGGCACTATTAGGCGCAGTGCAGTGGAAGCTGTTGTTATCCATTAAACCTAGTGGGGAGACTCAGATACAATATCATTCTACGACCACCTTTATAGTACTGCACGTAACTGACGAGACGGTTTACACTTAGCTGTTTATGGGAAGGCTTAGGAGAAGGAATTTACGAGAATTTTATCTATCGTCACCCAAAGTCGGAGCGCCAAGATTCGGTCGTATTATCACCTCGTTGGGCATTCTTTTTTGCTGTATTTCGGTTTAACGTGGCGTCATGCAGGCCATGTGTTCATCATAAATCACATCATTCAGTGGCCGTTGCGACGTCGTATATACACTCGTAAATGTCAACTCACAGATATACAATATATTAAACGCGAATAAGCCGGCGGGCACGAGGAACGGAAATGCTGATAGTATTTGAATATGAACATTTGGCTGGCTACTATATCAGATATACTTCAATGAATCAATACGGAAGAGATTTAATTTTTCGAAATAAACCGAACATTACTCTGTTGGAGTGAATAGCAAGAAAACACAATCGTCATTTTTTGAAATATTACGAAAGTTTTGAATTTTATTCGAATAATTTGCGAATGGTTTACTGGGTGGATTTGCATTCACACGCAGTCTCAGGACCATGCCGTAGATACGCCGTATGATTTCGTTTCATTTTTTGAAGCCGTCCTCACTGATTCCAAGGCAGTACTGATAAAACGTAGCTTTTTGGGAAAGCGGGCTTAGCATGATCAATATTTAGGTACTGGCACTGCGATGCCGTGAACAGAGAAACAGCGCGTTATTTGAAATTTCGCTGATTATATGGGTGGGGCGCTACTGTAGACACCATAGTAGCTGTGCTGCTGTGGACATCACGGTTGCTAGAACACGGTGGAGGCCTCCTCGCAACTTCCTTTGACCTGAATAGTGGTAGCTGGTATGGCGTCACGGACAAATTGCAAGTTATCGACGGTTTAGGCCCCACGTGTTTAGTCTGTGTTGCATGCGTTCTCTGTATGCAACACAATTGTCTAGCGACAATTTCCCTTTTTCTGCCTCTCTCTTCACCTTCTGTCAGAGCCACTTTCGAGGTTTACGTATCGCCACTCTGTTGATTTATGCCGTAAAAGATGTAAGATACAGATAAGAGAAGTCATTATGACACGTAAGGGAAAAACCGCCCTGGATGTTTACTCTTGCGCTAAAAGCTGTACACAAACAGCAGGGGATACCTCGCTGTTTCAGCGCATTTCCGGCCCATGTTTGAGAAGTTAACGTCTTTGTCATGCAAATACGTCTGCCCCTAATGGTATTCGCATTTATTCCAAGCCAGCAAAGCAGTTTTCCGAGTCACGCTCATCGAGCGCTAGATCGCTTAGGCAGAAGTATGCCGTGCCAAAAGGCACAAACGGCCGGTTGGGTCGCAACTATGGTCATAATAACGCTGAGTAAACAAGGAAACGCTCGGATGGGGAATCACAAGAAAGGGTTGGGAAAAAAAAAGAAGCGCGCAATTAAGCCAGGGCCGGTGAGCGGGATACCGCACCTGTGGGTTTTACGTATACTACAAAAAGACGCACACTCGGTGCAGTGCGAAGCGCAGGTTGCCCGAGGGCGTGTCGTGCCACTGGTGTGTCGCCCGAATGTCTCTGTTTGCGCAGCGGGCGTCCATTTTCTGTGACTGCAGCCGGAACATTAGCGTCGGTCGGCCGTGCACCCCGCCTGAGCAAACACACCACGACAGGTCATGCCGTTCGCGGCCAGCCCCGGACTTACCGGTTTCCTCTGCGTCTCTCCGTTCATCTCCCCCATGCTTACTTGTTCTGGCTTAGCGTGGTACTATGGCGAGACTTCCAGAAAACCTTAGCATGAGGATCAGAGAGGCTGAATCTACGCTCCTTATCTTCAATATCGTCACTTCACTGCCGCCGGGAAAGGTGCACCGAAATGTTGCGCTGGAATCGATTCTGGCAACAGTCGTTCGGCTGGGAGTTTGCTTTGCAGAAAAACTAGGCAGTTGTTTTTAATAGACTTGACTAGACGTTGGGATAGAGAGGCAAACATTGCGCGTTTCAGTCATCTCCGAATGGCGTATACTCTTTCTCTCCCTTCTCAGTGATCCAAAAACGATATGCGTAGCGCAAAAACGATATGCGCTACGCTTATCGCTACGATAAGCGTAGCGATATGCGTTAAGTAAACAGGCACATAAAGTATATGGGAATGATAGCGCTAGACAACGAAGACAATTCAATGCTGACAAAGGATCAGAAACACAAGCATAAAAGAAGCAAATCCCTTATTGTGCCAAAGAAACAACATTTCAACCTCTAAACACAGTAGACAAAGAAGGAGAAGAGTGCCTGTTATTTTAGGACTAAGTGAGGTGTGATGACTTCGAGAGTTTTGATATGGTATTGGGGATGATTAGGCGGAGCAATTGCCGGCAGCTATGCAAGGCTAAGTCCGCCTTATTCAACAATACTTACTTACTTACTTACAAGAGTGTTGGCTCTTTTCTCTTTTGAGATTTTGAGGGAGAAGAGGAAAAGGGCCCGAAACTGTCTGACGATGCTTGTCGACACCTCATCAGACCCGAGGGGGAGGGGGACGGGAATTGAAAGAGGGATAGTAGGAAATGGAAGGAGAGGAGTGTTTGTTTTGCAGTTTAATCAGAGTGCAAATAGTCGAATTTTAGGGCGGCAACCGCAATGATTTATGTAAAGGCAGACAAACATATACCGACTATCGTACTCATAGAAAGTTTATTTAGAAAAGCGGCAAGTTGTTTCAGCTCATGATTTGTATATATCTGCTCCAAGGTGTGGTACATGCGGGTATTCCAGTGACAGTGTGAGGAGGCAGAGTACGGCGTTTTCCTTCAGATTCCGCTGAGAACAGATGAAATTTGCGCAACTTTTTGTTATTTAAGGTACGCGGACGCTAATCAGTAACAAAAAAAGGGGCGCACGACGTTAAGTAGGTTGGGTTACGTTAATGTTGTTCCAGTTGTTGCTGTTGGTTGTTATTGTTGTTGTTATAATTATTATTGTAATTAATGAGGAGTCGTAATTAAGTGGTCACGTGACATCATTTATTATCTTGTCCGAAAGAAATTGACAGCGAAAGCGAACGCCGAGAACCGCCCCATCACGGCACGACCGCGCCATGACCACGTCACGACTACGTCACGATCACGCCACAACTGTTGTTGCTCCCGCGCCAAACTACGACGCATGCGCGCCCCACCTGTTGCTGAACGCGATCCCAGCACGCAGAGAACACGCGAGGAGCAGCAGAGAGCAGGCGAGGAGGAGTGGGGGAGAGGGCGCACCTGGAACGGCTGTTGCGGACGAGGCCGCGCGCTCCCGTTTGACTTCGGCGCCGCGGAGCGCAGCCGCGGCGGAGAGGAAGCAGACGACGCAGGCGACGCGCCTCCGTTGCCATAGCAATGCGGTGCATGCGCAGAGAGCAGTGGGGGTGAGATCAAGTGCGAAACGTGAGGAGCAGCGGAGAGCAGGCGAGGAGGAGTGGGGGAGAGGGCGCACCTGGAACGGCTGTTGCGGATGCCGAGGCACGCCAACGCCGGGTGACATCGTGAGTTAAAGAAATGCTCTGCATTTAAGAGGGGTACACGCCTTTCAAGACGAGGGTGAAGTCAGGCAGAGAACGACTTAAGTACACGGGCGCCGCTGTTCTGTGTATCACTTCGTCCTCGTGTGTTAGCGCTGTATGTAGCCCCCCCCCCTTCCCCCCCATTTTTTTGTTGTGTTAGCACTTATTTCAAAGCCCCTAGGCTTAGTGGGTAAGAAGCGAGTTCTAGCTATATCCGGGAAGCTAATTTAGCATCACAGATATAGTCTAGCAAGGCACGGTCGGATAGGCAAAACCGTGGAGCGACCTATGGTAATGAATGTCTTGCCGCAGATCCAGGCCTGCCTCCATCGTCCTGCTAATGTCGTGGGTCCCAGGGCATGTCTATTATAGACGGCGAAGGTCTGCCGGAGAACCCCCTTTTTTCACTTTAGTCATAAATCAGCTCTCTCATTAACGAGTTTTGTTAAACCAATCGGTATAAAGCAGATCATTTATCTCTAGCAAGGAGGTTTATTTTTTTAAAAATAATGGTTCAGTCCTCATAACGGTTCATAAGGCATGTCAAAAATTACACGCACGCTTTCGTTTCTTCATCTGAGTAAACAGGTGGTGTGCGAATTTGTAGCCAAAGTTGTTCGCCAGACAGTGGAGAAATAATTCCGGACTGAAAAAAAAAAAAAAAAGCCCCATCTTGATTTTAATGCAGGAATTTCTCGTTACGCGGCGTGCACATACTTGAATATATTAGCCCAACTGTTTTGGAAAGTTAGCTGACCAAAATATTAATGTGGTCACATTTGATGAAATGTGATGTTCCAAGAGAACACCGAGCATTTTAGCGGATTTTAGCTCAAGTTTAGAAAAAAATATAATCTCGGTGTTCACAGAAATATCCTTCTGTTTTGCTTGGATCAGTTTTTGAAGTGTTTATTTTGAAACCAGCAAGAATGCAGCACCAGTGTATTTGCAGCACCAGTGTACCTTATCCTCCGTGCTTGTATATGATGCAAAATAAAAGAATTCAATGAATGTCACAAACTTGGCATGCACTTGAACATAGAATTGCAGCAGTAAATTTGTGGTTAACTACAAGCGCCGTATTTCTGTGCCTACCAATATGCAACAGCAGTTTTTAAAGAGAAGCTTTCTATGGCTGACTTGTGCGCCGTCATCGTTCGCCAAAATCCCTCCGTCTCCTACCCTCTCTTGCAGCTGGTGGCCACTACCACAAGTGGCGCACTAAATCATTCTCTACTCCCAGCCAGTCACAGGCGCTTCCTCCCTCTAGCGAAGGGAAGTGTAGCTCACTCCGCATAGCACAATGCTTGACAGGAAAAAAAAAATAAAAATGGAAAAGAAATGAGATTAAAGTACACAAAAACCGGCTAGCAGCACCCCTTGTTAACTGCAATGAAGATAAGTGACGGAAAATAAAATATGACAATTACTATAAACGGGGATGTACAGCCAGTAAAACGCTTGTCTATAACACTCGAGCGGGCTGATCGGGACGGCACACGCAACATCTGCTTACAGCGCCTATTTTGAGACCGGTAGCATGTTAGCATGCACGGCCTAACAAACACGTTTGTTTTCTCTTTTCTTGCTTCGCTCTTCGCTTTGGATTCAGCACTTACTTTCACCGTGAGAAGCACTGTGTATAGTGCCGGGCCTTGAAGCAAAAAACAATTTAGTGATATCGTGCTGACCAATCATTTGGGTCATTCCTAAGGCAGAAAATCTGTCATGTCATTGGCTAAGCCTGCGCTCAATGACAGTCTAGTGTTAGTGGCGCGTCTGATGCCACGTTCAGCCAACGCGCTCTAAGTGATATAGCTATTACTGACCTCATTCAGTCCAACGTATTCAAAATTGTGCCGAGAAAGGCAGTCAGCAGTTTGTGATTGTATACAAGCAATGGCACATTTCAGTTTATGCTAGCAAGTTGAACAAGTGATTAAGTCAAAGCTGTTATTCATCAGTTTCAAAGTTTGACACCTGTGCCTGGTTCAAGCACAAGTTCCCTACCACCTGAGACAAAAAATTGCTATTAAGAAATTCACGGAAAGGTACATGCAGAGAAATGGCACTTCATGGTAGAAGATGAACATATGACAATATTGTGTAGTCTGTTTGCAACGACTACGCTCACAACAGCCCATTTACATCTGCATCTTCAGCCAAGCGTCTTCTTTCCTTCAGGGTGTCAAGGTAACGCATAAGATTTCTGTAAAGGTGCTTTGGGTTCAAATGCTAGTTCTGTGAGTACATACATCTCTGTATTTCTCAAAAGCAATCAATGAATTTGTTATATTCCTTGGCATTATGTTTCTTAGCTAGAGTGGAGTACGTTTTAGGCCACCCGCCGCGGTGGATCAGTGGCTAAGGCGTTGCGCTGCTGAGCACGAGGTCGCGGGTTCGTTTCCCGGCCGCGGCGGCCGCTTTTCTGATGGAGGCGAAAAGCAAAAACGCCCGTGTGTACGAGATTTCGGCGCACGATAAAGATCCCCAGGTGGTCAAAATAAATCCGGAGCCCTCCACTACGGCGCGCCTCATCGCCTGCGTTGCGTCGGCGCGTTAAATCCTACAATCAATCAATCAACGTTTTAGGCCACGTTCGGCACAGGGCACCTGAGCCTCTGAGCCGTGCACTCCGGGAACTCTTTTTTCAAGCAATCATTCAAATTAGGAAGGGGATATAGTGCCGGAAGCCAGTACTTTAGCTCGTAAAGATAGTTGGCCGCCATGTCTCTTAATTGATTAACGCACTGGACTCTATGTGACTGGTAGTTCTGCCTCCCAGCCTAGCGTAGTGAGGTGTTGCATGACGCAGTGTTCGTGCCTGTCATTGTTCTGAAAGGCGTCGGTTTTATTAGAACTCCTTCAATTTCTTTTTTTTTTCATTTTCGTTAGCTTCGCTTGTCGAACTTCTCTTTTACTTTAATCTCGGTGTTTTTTTTTCGAAAACTGAGGAACTTGGTACGAGGAATGAAAACTTGGAACTGCGTCTGCAGTTTGCTTCATTCGACACAGTAGCCTTGGCAGGTTGGGTTGTGAGATAAGCAGACATATTATCTGCAAAACAACGCTGTTAGTATCATGCCTCCCCAGAAGAACACAAAATCGCTGCACTAAGCTCGGTGGGATGGGACATACTTGTTATGTAAATCTAGCAGGTATATGTGACAAAAACTGCCTGGCGAAACGAGACCACCGACAACAACAGCGCCGGAGAGTGCTTGCTTCCCGCTCCGGAACGGGGTACATCTGACGTTACCCACAGCCAGCAGGGAATATCTTTCGCATTTTTTCGCTAGTGTCGCGGCAATCCGATCTCTCGCGGCGGGCAATTGCTGGCCAAAATTGCTGGCAGTGATCTCCGCAAACTATTGAAGCCAATTATATATCTATTTTTAAGATTCTAAATTCGGTGATCACGGTATGCATTTTTTAATCTGCATACGGGCATTTTCGTTCTCCGTGCACCGCCTCCATCGAAAAATTTGGTGTGAACCCACGTCTTCGAGGCGCGGGCGATAATGAGCAGACATGTCGACACTGAATGGATTCCACGATTTTTTTCATGAACGTTTTCATAAATTCTGTATATAGTATATTAAGCAAACAGGTCGTTTAAAAAAACTTGGACAGACTCGAGAAAATTTGGCTAGCGGTAAACCTTTTGTAGAATCCGTGTTGACCTGGAATATACAAACAGCTAGTGTCCATCTAGATGTTCATTTTAAAATTGTCTAAAAACTTCAAAGTGAGCCAACAGAAACTTTCTTGAGTTATCACGTTAAAACTTCTATAGAATGTCTAGTGATCTTAAAGGAGCCATGAAGACAAAATACAAGTTGGGTTTATTAGAAAGACTGCGTAGTCCCGATAACAATGGTACCAATATCATCGCAATCTTCGAACAAATAACGGAAATATTAAACAAAACGTTTGAAGCAGCCGCGACCCCCTAGCCAATTTCCCGCAACTTTTCTATGACGTCACGGAACCTTGTTTGTGCGCTTGACGGCCACCTAAGAGTCCTCTCGCGACGACACATGACTGGACGTCTGTAATGGGGCCTCTAGTTCCATTTGACCGCATCACTTGAATGCTAACGTGCAGTTAACGCACTGAAAATTATGTTTTATTGTTGGCCCGTATGACGTCATTCTTGCTCATAACACGTCACTGTGGCGCAAAATTTGAAAGTTTTCAAATACTTCTTGCTTTTTTTTCGTTAAAAAAACGTCTTTTGTGGCTGTAATGGAGCTGAGTGAGATACTGAATCCTCGTTCTTTCAAATTAAACGAAGTTGTATTTTCTTTTCATGGCTCCTTTAAATAGAGTGAGTTGCTATAGTGAAGCCCCTACAAAAATTAAAAACCGCTTTCATGGAGGAGACTCCATAGAAATTTTATTGAACGAGTTCACATTTTTAAAATGTGTATAGAATCTTTATTGAGTCTGAGTAGAGTGAGTTTTTATGGGGAGGTCTGTTTGAAATTCTATTGAGATCTTGTAGAGATGAGTTAGAGTGAGTTTTTATGGGGAGGTCTTTTTTTTAATTTATAGAGATGACCCGTTAGGGCATGAGTCTGCCATGAGTTTCTAATGAGTTCCTTTAGACTCTATAAGAACTCTATAAAAGTTTTATAGGATCGCAACGTTAATTTTTGTAAGGGTATCTCGTAATTTATCAAACCTACCCCGAGAAAAATATGACGATTGGCCGCTAGGACGGCTGTATCATTACGCCGGGTATAATTTGCTTGTCATACTTAATTTGCAAGGAAGCTGTAAGCGTTACAAAATTTCCGTCTGCTGTCATTATATATGTGCTTCTACCGGGCGGAAACGGACCGCCTTAGGTTCGTCTGCTGGGATAAAACTACAGTTTCTAAGTTTCATTAAGTAATCACTACGCCTAGACACTAGCATTACCAAACGAAGTGAAATATAAATACGTGTACGTATACATTCTTTAACCATGTGCGTGCGGTGTATTTTATTCAACTTCGCTCGTCATCCGCCTCTTCAAAGTGGAATAGCTCAATTTCTTTATTTTCCTGTTTATATTACATTTTTCTGGCGTATTTTAAAAAAGAGGTTGTGATTTCGTCGTCTTAAAAATGCCATTTTTGTTTGGCAACGCAATCTGCGTTGATCTATGCTTACGAGGAGTTTTTAATACAGTTTTCTTTCTGTGTTGCTTTTTACAAAAGCAATATTTTGACTGATATAATTAAGCGCTGGAAGTTGTTTCTCATAGAGCTGCGCTCAGTGGCTTTTCATCGTCATGAAATATGGTAGAAGCATCCGAGACGTGTTGTAATAAACACAGAGAAATTCTTCACCCCCAGTGATAATTGCGCTAGAAAGCTTAGCAAATATTCGAAAACTTCAGAATAATCGGTCTTGAAAGTAGTGTCTTGTCACGAATCCCTTGGCATGGGCTATTAGCAGTAGTCTAAATAACCGGGTTTAAAATAAAGTATCGCAGTGCGGGCAAAAATACTGTGAGTTCTCTTCACGTGGGCCGCACACTGTACTCTTTAAATTGAGTATGCTGCAACGAGGTGGACCTCGGATAAAGAAACATCCGGCCCTACGTGCTCCGGTGAACGATAATTCCTTCAGGTATAACTCAACACGCGTTCTCAAAAAAATAAAATGTACCAGACCATTTATCAGACCTGTCGCGAATTTGTAATGTGGTGACCCCACTGCACCCCCCCCCCCAAAAAAAAAAAGAAAAACAAAAAAAAAAAACAAAAGGAACCTAAACGGAAGCTCCACCCTAGCCGAGCACTCTTTTCCACCTCATTGCTTTATCCAGCAGCAGGAATAAGCAAGCCACGTAAAGGCCGCCGACCACCATTTTTCAAGTGTCACTGTCCCTTGGAGAGAAGCCCACAGCGCATGCGCGTGGCGAGCAATACCGAGTGCGCTTGCGTGGTGCGTGTCCAGCTAGCGACAACCTCCCCCCAGCGACGAGGAGTCGGAAACATTTCGGCTTCGCGACGTATAGTTATATACGGCCGCTCGTTAATTCGGCGCGCTGTGGATGCCGCTAACGAATACTAATGCATTCGCTTTCGACCCGGAGCGAATAAATCGCGGCGCGTGCCTGCTGCCCAGTGCAGAGCCGGCCTCCTTGGCGTCTGTTTCCGCGCGCAACGGGTTTTAATTCCTCATTCCACGTTTGCCGTGTACATCTTCGTTTCCAGCCGCCCCGAGCCTGCGGCGACCGTGTACTTCACCGTGGCGCGCGGACCCTCTATCCATCGTGATTACCTGTGCGCGGTGGTCGCCTGGGTGCGAGGCTGTTTCCGCCGCGGATATCAGGCGCGCACTTGGCAATTAGGCCCCCCTGGCCCCGGCGCCTGCATCCTGGGCACACCGGTGCGCAATCATGCGGCAGGCGGACTGCGCAGCACCTGCGCGTGATTGGATCTGCGCTAAGTAATGATGCCGCATTTTACACGTGCTGGTGAACTGAAGTCGTCGGTTGCATTGCGATT
Organism: Haemaphysalis longicornis; assembly: GCF_048455015.1. NCBI lineage: Eukaryota > Metazoa > Arthropoda > Arachnida > Ixodida > Ixodidae > Haemaphysalis > Haemaphysalis longicornis. The sequence goes on along the minus strand of NW_027526335.1, from coordinate 21,425,660 downwards.
GCGTCTCGTCGCTTCCTCAACGCTCTGGAACGGGAGTGAAATCATGGACTCGAGATCACGCTTGCGATCGGTTTATAAGCAGTGATGCTTCGCGGACTTCCCCAACGTGGCACTGGATGTTATGGTTAACGTTTTGGAACGCACGAAAAGGTGCCTCTCTAAGGTTTTGATGATGGGTTCCTACCAGCGGCGACCTCAGAATTTTTTTGCTTCAGGTGGGTAGGGGGGGGGGGAGGGGGGAGGGTTAAAAATTGAGAAAATATTTAAAAACAAAAATTACCATATATTATGAACAACCAACAAACAAAATTAATAAATAATAGCGAAAAACAACGAAAGCAAACAAATTCTAAAACAAGAAATGGCTTGGGGTGGATCCAGCCTCGAACATCACCTCCATCCAAAAAAGTTCGAAAGGGGGGAGGGGGGGGGGGGGGCGGAAGCCCCTCGCGTACGTCAGTGGTTCCGATCTGTGCTATAGGACATACCAGGTCATCAATCTGAATGTTGACAGGCTATGTAACACGAAAGATATGAAAAAGTGTGCTGTTCGGCTACTTGGGTCCCTTATAAGAATGTTCCCGTCGGAGCAGTACTGCGGGTTCAAATACCCCGACTTATAAAAACCACAAATGTACAACCTGCAGCACTGCATAGCGAAATAGTAACAGTGTGACAGGAAACAAAAACAACAAGAAATGACAGTACGAGTGTGCCGTTTTTCTCGTCTTTGTTTCTTATAGCGCTATTGAGTGTAGATAAAAAATGTGGCGTTAGGAATCACATTACCCTTTTACAAATAAGTTATGCGCATTTGTGGCACGCTCATAGCCGTTCAATTTTGAAAAGACAAGCATGGACACGGGAAGGGTTTCAATACCTTCCAGATACATAGGGTTAACAAAGGCGGATAATTTCTTTTTTGGCCACAAGAGCGAAGCAAAGTGAGGCGTAATGAGAGACCAGGAGGAGAGGGGTTGAATTATCGGCTTTACTTCCGCTCTGTCCTGAAATGTCGGCAACCAGTGGTCTGCCTAGGTAGGAGTAGGTGGTCGCCAGCGCCATCAAAAATGTCCGGAAACGCTGTTGGCGCCATGCATTGGCAGCCTGCGAGCCGGAAGCCTTCGTGATAACGGAGGCTTGCAGCAAAGCGAGTCGCAAGCCTTTGTGATGACGGCATATCGAGCCAAGAAAACGCCAAGGAGAGTGGCCACGCATCATTTTTTCGGTAACCTATAATTCGGGCTGGTTGTATGACGTTCAGCTTTGTCTCGTATCAAATTTCTACCCGACGGTATCTTCGAGTTAGTTATGTTACAAATCTCAAGAGATAAGGGATGTTTTAATTGTCGCAGCGTATTTTGATGCATGCGGACGCACGGTAGATAAGTGGGCGTCAGCCAATCAATTTTACCAGCACAGCTCTAAGCGTCCACTCCGCGACATACGTTATGCCGCGGTATCTCAATCAACGCATAACTCCTGCGTGCCTTTCGCGTTAACATGAAGGTCGTAGACTCGCCTCTGTTGAGGAACTCCAGCGCGCTTACACAAGTGCAGTGAAATAATGCTCGCCGGAGATTAATTGTGCCGAAATTATTTACCGCTCACATGTGTCCACCGGCTCTGGTGGGAGCATGCTCGCTATGGTTCGCGCGATATGCATAAATGCATGCACATACTCGCTTCCCCTCGCTACGGAGTGGTTTCGCATGCTGTGTGTTCGTGTGTAAGTGCGCCTTGCGAGCGTATACAAACATCTATATACAGCATTATAGCCGGCGGCTTTTGTGAGAGCATTCGCCGGACGTTCTCAGGCCCTGACGTCACAGGGCGGGGACCGGCGCACTCGGTACAACGTAGCGCTTCATAACTCACCTCAGCCCGCACCGCCTAGCTTCCAGCGTAGCGATCGCTTGACACGCTCGTATAAGCGAAACGTCCGCGGTGCGCATTGATCGGGACGGCCCGATCTTGGATCGGGACAGCTCCTCCTTCACCTCCTCCTCCTCTCTCCATATTTTTCTTCGCGAGCGGCCGTTACGAAGCGCTCGCCGCTGACGCAGTCATCATTAGCCTAACGCGGCGAGCAGGCTGCCAGGAAAGCCTTAGGAGATCGCAAAGCTTCTGTGCCGAAGCTCAAGGCACTGCGGAGAGCCGGGTGGAAAGGGCCGCTCTCCTCGCGTTCGGCCACGCCCGGCCGTCTCTGCCTTTCTCCGTGATGTAGCGGCCCGCAAAGAAAGAGGGGTGCGCATATTTAATTAGGTGCCTGCGTTTAATGGACTGTCTATCGAGTAGGGCAGGTCGCGTTTTCTCTGCCTACGGGCCATCAGGCTCGCGACTGCCGCAGGGCCGCTCTACCAATATATATACGGTGCGCTACGCAGCAGCGGCATGGCCGTTTGCGCGAAACGCGATCCCTTTTGACGCGCAGTGTCCATTAACGCTGCGCAAGCTGCATGAAAAATAAAAAGAGAGAAGCGATATCGGCGGAAGCAGTCGATGGAGGCGGGAGCGAGCTCGTACGACGGAGAAAAGAAAGCGCTGCCGCCGTTCGATGCGTGGGAAACAGGTTCGTTAGTTAGTACGCCGTTGAAACGTCGTCGCGGTCGTTCCATCAACCCTGGCGTCCTGCAACGGTCGTTCGTGAAGAGGGACATGACTCTCGAGGAGACGACAGAAGCGGTGCCTGCTTGATATCCGCGCACGGGAGCGCTGCGGCGGACAGTGGCGCGCGATATGCGCCGAGTACCCTCCGGAGCTTACGGGCCGTGATTAACGAGCCAAAGCCCGGAGGCCCTCCAGGATGGCTGGGTGCCGCCAGGGTTGGAGCGAAAGCCTGCAGAGGAGGCAGGGGGGCCGGCCGCGCTGCTACTCGAGTTGGAAAATTCTTCCGGTTCTTATTTAATATTCTTGTTGTCGTTATTTCCTTTGAGGACGCTGCTTCGCCGACAGCGACCCCTCACAGGTCGTAAAAATTGGCGATCGAACGTTTTGCGCCGCGTGGGGGGCCGGCTTTGCGAAGCAGCCTGCCCATATTGTCCCTTGGGGCAAGTAAATGAACGTGCTTGCTCTCTCCTTGGCGAAAATGCTCAGGAAAGAGAAAGTAGCGCTTGGCCTCTCGTATGCACTTCAATCCCCGGACGGGTTGGCCAGTGTTGAGTATGGGAACCACTCGGCAACCCTGTTCTGGCATCGGGGTACCAAGCAATCGGCGACTCAGAAAGCTAGATCCGTTATCTTCGGTGTGAGTCGAATTAAAGATGACGTGGCTGTAACGTCGGGCGGAGCACACGCACCCATAGGCCAACACGGTCTATTTGCAGGTGCCGAAGCCTACAGGACATGCGAACATGCGAACATGCATCGTGAGGGGATAAAATTCGCGCATCTCCACGATGTGAATCATGACGAGTGGGCGAAGCACTGGGGATCGTTCTTACCGTAAATCACCCGTGGCATTGCCCACTCGCGCATGTAAATGAGTGACAACGCATGTGTACAGTATATACAATTCCAATCCGATCCAATCCGATACAATTCAATTTAATCCGATCCAATCCAAATCAAGTCAATCCAATCCAGTCCAGTCCAGTCCAGTCCAGTCCAGTCCAATGCAGTGCTCCTTGCGCATGCCCAACACTGTGTACATGGAAACCAAGGGACAGGCCACGGACAAAGCGACTTCCTAAGGTGCTTCGCCCCTAAAAGAGGGATTTAAAACTTCTTGTCTTCAGCGGGGATAAGCCAACGCGTTCTCTCTTTCTCCAAGCTTTGACCTTCGCTTCCAGGAAGGCTGTCCAAAATTTTTCTATGGATGGAACAATGCTACAGTGCTGCTGAACTGCTATTGTGGGCAATACCTCCGCGGAAGTTGACGAAGACAACAAAGCGGCAAGAGCCTCAACGCACAGAAAATTTGCAACTTTTGCTGGCCGGTCGATGCACAGGAATTGCGGGTTCAATGTCTGCCATCTGACCAAAATAAATGGCAGGCGCCACATTAAGGTCTAAAGCTTTCTTACGCCCCACATCAGCTTGTTTATCCACAGCACGACTGCCCCTCTCCCCACTATCTAATTTTATGAACGTACAGCGATTCGGCCAACATCTTCGCGTTTCGCAAAACCCGCTACTGCCGTGTAACTGCAGTTTTGAGCGGCGGGAAGGTTTAGTTTCCCAGCTGTGAACTTCGGTGCTCTTCGGCGATTGATTGCCCTGAAAACGGGACGTGTGCGAGTAAACGGGGTGGAAGTGACTCACTCCGTGTGAATTAGCCAACCAATGCTGGGGTATCAGGATGCGACATCATTTATTTGGCGTATGTGCACTGTCGGTTGAATAGAATTGGTAGAACGGGGAAGGGGGGGGGGGGGCACAACAAAGGACAGAAAAACTAATGAGCCGAAATAATAAGTTCTTATAACACATTTTCTACATAAATGAGATTCCCAGTTATTCTCGAGTACAACTGATCTTAGTTAGCACAAGACCGGGATAATTTGAGATTAATGGGAGAGTCATTTGCCCTGCAGTGGGAGTAGGTAGGCTGGAGATGATGATGACAACTGATATTGTGAGCAAATTCACCTCGAAAGAGTAGCGAGAAATAACGCGCCCTGTTGAAGAAGCTGGCAAATTCGTCGAGAAATTTATCAACAAAGTCTTTATTCGTGAGAATGAAGCGTTTGGTAAATGATACAAAAGAATAATGCGAGTAAAATACACGCAGACAAAAATTAATTAGGACAATTTTCGTCTAATTTTGCTGACAGTTGCTTTAAATCAGTGTTGTAGTATAAGATAAACGCTCAATCTTTAGTCCTCAACGAGTAGCACCGAAGGCAATAACCTTGTTTTTGTAATCGCGCTCGCAGTAACCTAAATAAATGACCGTATTTTTCTGTTGAACCAACCGTTCTCGACTGGGGCGCAGCTTCCTGTGTTTGCCAAAAAGCCGTTCGCGTAAGTCGGCAGAAATCTGTCCTTCCACGCAAGGTTTCCTGGATAGTCTTACTGCACTGTACATTCTTTCTTGTGTTTCGTTTAATCATACACTTTGCAGTTTACTACATTTTTTTTTTCACGGGAGTACTAATCTGGGGCCGTGTAATGTTAGGCTGTCGCCTTTACGCTAAATGGATTAGCCGGTCGTATGGGTTTTCCCCCGGTGCACGGTGCCACTCGCTTGCCCGATGCGATGACAAACTGGTTTAAAATTACTTTGGTCCGGTAGTTTCGCACTTCGTAGCTTAAAAGGAACTGAGCCCACTTTGGTCAAACGCGAAGAGAACTAACGGGCCAGGTGTTCAGGAAGGAGAGGGGGTTGATGTGTCGAGTTCAGACAGCATATAGGAAAGTATTTTGGAGATTTTATAACAGTGCCTGATCGGAAAGTGCATAACACAGGAATAAAAGCTCAGATGCTAAGTCAGCGGGAGCAAATACCCACACTCAATGTCTCTATTACCCGTAGATTCTGTTTTAATAAAGTTCTGAGTACTCTTAGCGGGAATGCGGGAATAGATAGGGGGAGGGATATAAAAGGGATGTTGGGCAAGCGTACGCAAAACGTCGGAAGTGGGGGGTTGGGGGGGGGGGGGGGTATTGGAGGACAGCGAGAGTGGAGGTGAATGGCAGGAGGAAGAAAGGAGGGGAAGAGTTTGAGGGATAGATGGGGGAGGAGGTGGGAAGGTTTAAGTGGCAGGGGAAGCTGATACCCTATCGTGTTTCGACGTCATTTAAGGGAAAGCATGCAGATACCGAGCCGAATATCTCTCTCTCTTTTTTTTTTTTTTTTTTTGGCTGCCTTCAGGCCGGAGGGTGTGAACTGGAGCTGGGTTGCCACTCCAAGCTAGCCTATCTGGATCGCACGGATGTGGTTTGCCCCGCCGCCCGGATTAAGGCGGCTTCCAACGCGAAGGCTTTGTACTCCAGCCCCTTTCACCCCATTTTCACTGCGCGTCCTCCGCAGCTGACGGCCGAAACGTTTCAGGGGTCTCCGTCTAAGGCTTTTCTCCCCAGAGTCGCTCGATTTCTCACAACAAACCTCACTGCCTAAAGTCGAAACTAGGCCGACGGGCATGGTCGGAACTTTAGCGGTCGCGATTATCGAAGATCGTCGGGATTCGGTACACTTTCGACGCGCAAAGTATGAAGCGACTTCTTAGCAATACGGCCGATTTCATGGCTGAGCGGTCCTGTGTGCACAGAGGCCGGTTCGAGCGCCAAACTTTCCATCGACCCGCTCGCGGAGCTTGTTCTGCGCCTTTATTCTTGCGATCTTCTCGAGTAAGCGTTAAATACGCCGTGAGGCTTACGTAGATTATCTGACCTTAAACTTCTAGTGTAGTTCAAACTCTGGTAAGGTTTCTGCAAAAAAAGCTGGGTCGAGCATACATTCAAATCGCTGAAACACGATCGCTCGAACAAGCTGAGAACTCATTCGCTAAGAAAAAAACTAAAAGTTGCAATGCTTAGGAAGGGTTCTTCATTTGCTGCTGAAAAGGCACCCCTTCAAGACGGGCTCTAATGCATGCGAACGTAGAAGCTAACCAGAATTATTTTTAATGCCACTTGCAGGAACGTAGAGGCAGCAAAGTTTAGGTGTCGTTGTTGTCTAGGTACAGCTGCTGCAATATTTTTCAGCCTGTAAATCCGGAGCTGGAACATGGTCCCGCTTAAACGACAAATGTAGGGGCGATTATTCTGATAAACTTCAAGGTTAAGTGGCAAGGCAGCAACACAGCGAGAAGTTTTGAGGCCGGAGGATTACATGCGTTGAGCCTTAGTTTACAGTATTGATTAAGCATGCGATATGACACATGATTAGTAATAATATTGATGCACCGGCTTAGCTATGAATGAGAAGAAGAACAGCGCAGCTGCGGTCAATTTCCGTACCGGACAGCCGCCGCAGTGGCTCAGTGGCTAAGGCGTTGTGCTGCTGAGCACGAGGACGCGGGTTTGATTCTCGGTCACGGCGGCCGCTTGTCTGATGGAGGCGAAACGCAAGAACGCCCATGTATACGAGGTTTCGGGGCACGTTAATGATCCCCAGGTGGTCAAAACTAATCCGGAGACCTCCACTATAGGCGCGCCTCATCGCCTGCGTTGCGTCGATGCGTTAAACCTTTCAATCAATCAATCAATCAATCAATCAATCAATCAATCAATCAATCAATCAATCAATCAATCAATCAATCAATCAATCAATCAATCAATCAATCAATCAATCAATCAATCAATCAATCAATCAATCAATTTCCGTACCGCACAATCACAACGATGGTTTGTTTCTCACAATGGGACACTTATTGCTTTCGCATCAAAAACAGTTCGCGTTGGAGGGAGAGAGAGACTCGGACAGAAATGAATACCGAAAAGGTTAGTTCAACTAGGGGCACGGCCTGCTACTTTAGACGGGGCTGAACACAATGAGGCGAAGAAACTAAAAAAATAATGGGGTAAAGGCTAAGAAATCAGAGGGAAGATAAAATGGAATGAAATTTCAGTGGAATAAAAAAATGCAATTACAGGAGAAAGAGATATGTGCACCCGAGGGTTATAGCACTTTCAACAATCCCGAATCGTTTAGAACTGTCGAGAGATCCTTCGTCCCCAACGCCGCGTCAGCGTTGGGGCGATATGTGCCCCTTTCGGTTACTCCAGCTCATATAGGAATAAAAAGCCCGTGGTGCTCCGGTATCCTTTCTTGCGCTGCTTTCAAAACACTGCAGTGCTGACGACGTGCGACGGGCCCACACATCCAGTCACCCCGTCCACGCCGCGGGTGCGCTTGTAATAACAGGGCAGCACGTATGCGAGCACGCACCTGCGCCGCTCAGGTAAGCGCATACGCCGGCCGAGGTGCGTGCCGCGGTATGGACGCCACCTCCCCTTTAATTCGCCCCATCCACCTTGGGCCTCCCGCCGCCGGTGGCGAGCGTGCGCGCCTGGGAGCTAGCTATTAGCGGACGGGAAAATGACACTTACGCCGGAGCGAGCACGCTACGACATCGGTTCCCCCTGGTCGCTAGTGAGGGTGACTTGTGATGACCTGTCCGGCCACTAACTGGCCCTTGTTAATGAACGAGCCGCGCCCCTTTTAGTGCTCGAGTGATCTATGCGTAGACCTCCATGACGGTTCTCGGCGCATGTCTATCCGGTTGTCGTTCTGTAAACACGGGCGCTTTTAATTGAATTTAAAGCTACCGGGTAACGTAAACTCTCCCCCCCCCCCCCACCTTCCTTTCTTCCCCATGTTGACCGACGCGTCAACCTTCTGAAATAAAGTCTTGTTAATTATGTTATCTGGAAATTGACTGGTTAGGAGAAAAGGGTAGGGGAGACCAGAGTTAAATACGGACGGCTAGTGCAAGCGTTAACACAAGCGTTAATCCCTGTCCGTATTCTTGGTTTCTAAATTTCTGCAAAACACAATAGGTGGAAAATATCAAGCTAAAAAGCTCAGGACCGGAGAAATCCTTGTAGAACTCAATGCAACAACAAGCCCGCACTCTTCTTGCACAAACCAGCATCCATGATCTGGACATCAGGGTCACACCCCACAGGAGCTTAAACAGCTCCCAGGCTGTGATTTCTGAGACAGGTCTCCTTACGGAAACAGATGCCGACCTTCTCGAAGGTTTAAAGGATCAGGGCGTCACAGCCGTGCGCCACATCCCGATGCGCAGGGACGACAAGATAATCTCCACCAAACACATTATCCTGACCTTTGACCACTGGGCACTTCCACAATATCTAAATGCAGGCTTCATTCAATGCTCCATTCGTCCTTACATTCCGAACCCGCGCGCCGCTGCTTCAAGTGCCAGCGGCTCGTGCACAGTACAACCTCTTCGTGGCCGAACAACCTGTGCGATATGCGCCGCGCAGGATCACCCCACCGACAACTGTGATTCTGACAACCTCGCATGTGAAAAATGCAGGGGCCTACATGCGACCTACTCCAGGAAATGCGAGAAGTTCCAAGTAGAAAAGGAAATTATCAATCTCAAGGTCACAGAAAACATAACCTTCCCAGAGGCGCCGAAGATCTTCCCCTATTTCCCCCTGGGAAGGTACACCGACGTAGCTCGCCGGGGGGCGGAGCAGCGTCTGGTTTCCACAGGGACCCAATTCAGCGAGTGTAACCTGGTCCCGCCCCCGCACCCCACTGGGTTGCATCAGGCAGCCCAACCAGTCCCCACGCCGCTTGCTGAGGCAGCAGCGGTTGTGGTGCCAACTGTCTCTGTCGGGACCGATGCCACTCCTGCAACCGCCTTCCAGTGCGTTGGAGGGTGCCGAGGGGATCAGCGTTATTAGAATTTGGAGGGGATGGACACCGGGGGCTCCGCATCGGCTCCCACCGCCACCGCACCACCCATGCCACTTCTGGCGCCACCGACGCCCGCGGCGGTGGCGGCTCAAGCAAAGTGCCCCCGAAAGGGTGCCAAGTCCAGGGGGCCCGGTTCGTCGGGCACCCCCAGGACATCTGACGACAAGATGGACCTCATGCTGTTCTTTCCTGCAACGCACCGCAAGGAGCGGCCTCCGACGCCCAAGCCAACAGAAAGTCCCAAAAAGCCCCCTTCAAGAGTACAAGCCCCCAAAGACACATGAACAGACATACACACAGACTCCGGTAGCTCCTAAATCTCCATAATGGGAAGAGAAAATATTATTCAATGGAACTGTAGAGGCTCCTTAAAATCTTGATGATGTCTATGAGATATTGTATTCGGATCAACCAAGTGTGATGTGTCTTCAGGAAACACATTTAAACTCTAAGCACACAAATTTCTTAAATAGTTATATGGTATTTAGAAAGGACAGGGATGGTGGTGGTACGTCTTCAGATGGTGTGGCCATCATTGCCCGGAAATCTTTAGCCTGTCAGCCTATCCATCTGAACACTGTCTTTGAGGCTGTCGCAATTCGCACAATTATATTCAACAGGTTAACAACAGTACGCTCCCTCTACATTCGTCCTGATCACGTGCTATCGAGCTCCGAGTTTGAGGCTTTGATAGACGAGTTACCAGAACCACTTCTTTTATTAGAAGATCTCAATGCTCATAACCCCCTTTGGGGTTCTTTCCGCACGGATGTTCGAGGACGCCTCATTGAGAAGTTTCTAACATCATCGGGAGCATGCCCTTTTAACAAAAAACAGCCTACATACCATAATCTAGGACACAACACATATTCATACCTTAACTTGGCCCTCGGTTCTGCAATTCTCTTTCCATCAGTCCAGTGGGATGTGGGCACACACCCATATGGTAACGACCACTTCCCAACCACATTAACATATATAGGTAAAGGTCCCAACAGTTCATCTGGCCATAGCAAGTTTAACGAAGCAAAAGCTAACTAAGGTACTTTCCCAGATACATCTAAACTACAGCACACAGCCATAGCACACTTACACGTAGAGAAAGCCGCCCAACTCCTCACGGAGCACATCCTTGATGCTGCCCGAAAGTCCATTCCCCAGGTTTTCGGGGCCCCGCGCAACCCAAGAAGGCCCTGGTGGAACGAGGACTGCAGGCGAGCACGGGAGGCCCAGAACAAGGCGTGGGGTGTCATTCGCCGGTACCCCACGTCGGATAAGCTCATCTCCTTTAAACGAGCAAAAGCACTTACTTGGGAAGCGTATGCGCCGTGAGGCAAAAAGGGAGAGTTGGCGCACCTTCCTCATATCCATAAATTCATGCACCGACACTCACAAAGTCTGGACACACATACGAAAACTCAAAGGACAACAAACACACAGCCTATCTCTGGTTAGTACAACAGGGCACACCCTCGAAGACCAGGCTAACACACTTGCACAACATTTGCAACACGTGTCCAGTTCACCACACTACACAAACAGTTTCATGAAACACAAAATGTCTTGCGAAAAGAAGTCCCTGCGTGATAGCAACAAGTCGCACACTTCCTACAATTCTCCATTTTCAATTCATGAGCTGAAGCTGCTCTGACCACATGTAAACCTTCAGCTCGAGGTGCAGATAAGATTACATACACCATGATACAGCACCTACACCCAGACACTCTTGAAACACTCCTACCCTTATACAATAAAATATGGCTTACGGGGCACATTCCACGCTCTTGGAGGGAGGCCATTGTAGTGGCTTTCCTAAAAGAAGGGACGCACCCTTCCTCTCCTGCCAGTTATCATTCCATTGCCCTGACAAGCTGCCTTTGTAAGCTCTCCGAGAAGATGATAAACAGGAGACTCACGTACTTCTTAGAGCACAATGGTCTTCTCGAGAGCTGCCAGGCAAGCTTCAGGGCGGGGCGATCTACCAACGATCAACTCGTTGTATTAGAGTCATATATCAAAGATGCTTTCCTCCACAAGCATTCCTGTATGACAGTGTTCTTTGATCTTGAAAAGGCGTATGATACTGCTTGGCGGTATGGTATTTTCAGCGATCTGAAGTCCTTTGGTATGTCGGGAAACATGATGAACACGCTTGCCAGTTACATGTCTGGAAGAACTTTTCGCATGCGAGTTGGTGCTGCACTCTCTAGAGTTCATGTGCAGGAAACTGGCGTATCACAAGGTGGAGTTTTGAGCTGCACCCTTTTTATTGTGAAAATGAATTCACTTAGTAAGGCGCTGCCACCATGGATTTCCTGTTCAATTTATGTAGACGACGTTCAACTCCTTTAAATCCTGTAACTTGTGTGTCTGTGAGCGCCAAGTCTAGCTTGGTGTTAACAAGCTAGCCGGCCAGGAAGATAGCAATGGGTTAAAATTTAATCCAGGAATAAGCACTTGTGTTTTGTTTTGCAAGAGGCGTGGCATCAGGCCGGATCCAGACATTCAACTCAATGGTGTCTCGATTCCTGTCAAAAAGGAACACAAGTTTGTAGGTATAATCTTTGACGAAAAGCTCACTTTCATCCCACACTTAAAACAACTAAAACATAAATGCTTAAAAACAATGACTATCCTGAAGGTTCTCTCGCAAATTTCTTTTGGGGCTGACAAACAACTTTTTTTACGTGTTTTTACCAGCCTAATAGGTTCACGATTGCACTATGGTAGCGTTGTCTATGCGTCAGCCACTAAAACATCCCTCAGAATGCTGGGCCCTGTGCTTCATCTAGGGCTCCGCTTGGCGTGTGGTGCCTTCCGGACTAGTCCAGTTGGAAGCCTGGAAGCCTGTATTTATAGTGCAACAAATGGAGCCTAGAACGTCAGCGAGCAAAGATGGGCCTGCTTTATGCTTTTAAAATCTCATCAGTGCCTCGCCATCCTTTTACGTCAGTTTTTTATGATACACTAGCGGTAGTACCCGGCGGTGCCCGGGTGGGCCATTATATCAAGGACAGCAATTGGTATTTGTTAGTCGCCATATTAGGCTACTTCATTGGGAAGTGGTACACACTCGGGAGCGCTTGCCTGCTGTCAGTACATAGGCTCCTACTTCAGGCGCGTCGTGGTAATGTGAAACGACTGGTACTCGTGTTTTACTCCAAATCTCGCTAAACAAATTGCACCAAGATGGCGCGTTTGAGCGAATGAGTCAGTGAGTGAAAAATGTTTTATTGAGCTGGCGAAGTGGGAGTGGTTCCCAATTTCAGAAAGCCATGTGATGAGTGGGCAGCCTTCGCTCTGGAGGAAGTATTGTCTGGACATCCAGATTTCTGTTAGTCACCAGGTTCTCCCACAGCTTAAGGTTTGGAAAAGTGGATGGAAGGAGGAGCTTGGTTTGCTTTCGCTCCTAATATGATATCAGGAAGAGTGCCAGGTTGCAAACACAACTTGAATTTGGCAGGAGATCGCGCTGGGAGCACATGATGGAGGCCGGCTGGGTGAGGGGTATTCTTCCTCGTAGGAAGTGCTATCTCAGAAGATATGAACGATGCTCATCGGAACAGTTTTATCATAAATAACATGGGTTTCCTGCGGGAGGCTCGAGGTTGCAGGAAGTCCCAGCAGATGCCGAGGACTAACCTTTGCGCATTTTACTGGTACATATTCTCTTTTACATTTACGATATATGATACCTGCTCCTACGGAAGGCGCGTAGTTGCCGAAGGTGTCAACAGATGGTGACCGCTAAGCGAACGCGGGAAAAATCAACTGAATTTTACGTCCAAGAGGATGCAGATTAAAAAATCTCGCTTGCCTTCTAATCCGCATCTTAGGACAAAATCCTGAAAGTGGTTTTCGGGCAATTAAATGGGCAGCATTTTCAAGAAAAAAAGAATGGGAGATATCAACTGGCTGGGTGATTATTTGTGAAAGTGTAAAAACACAGTGTTTTCCCGAAATACCGCTTACCTCTATTAGGAGGGTGTCATTGGAAAATGTTGTATAAAAGTGTTGAGATAAGTGAGTAAGTTGCCTATCTCAACAAAAACCAGTTCGATATCTCCGATGGCGGGCGGTAAAAAAATTAATATGTGAAAAACAATTTTACCGCTTTTCACTCTCGCCATGATGGAATTTTTAAAATTTTGAGAAATATTGACCTCCAACACCGTAATCAGAACGTGCCCTTGCAATCTGTAGCCGTTTGAAAGAGCAGTTTGGCTAGACGTGTACATAACCTGTCTGGCCTTTTTGGCTCATCATCCGTGTCATTTGTAAAAAACAATTTGACCCTTTTAGAGGCGTCGCAGAGCGAAATCCTTAAAAAACGGTTCTGTGCATTTGTATGAGTAACACATTCTAGCAAAAATCAGTTGCATTACTGAATCGGTGAAAGATTTATTTAAGAATCTTTAGGAACACCGTTTTAGATCCAGAATGCGGAATCACCTCGCTTGTGTATGTTAGGGCGAAATCCAAAAACTACTTTTTAGGTATTCTTAAGGGCTACTTATATCAGCAAAAAGCGCTTCGATATCTCAATGGGTGACCGAGAAAATTATGAATTCGCGAAACCACAATTTCGCCCTTTTCTTCGGTTCGGAGGGCAATTTATGGAAAACCCGCCTTAGTGAGCACTTACTCAATGACGCAAATAAACTCGTGAAATTTCAAGTCTCTAGGTCTAACAGTTTCGGCTGGGCGTTGATGAGTCAGTCAGTCAGTCATTCGGGCACTTCTTTTTATAGGTATAGATGGATATCTCAACTCCTTTCTAATAGTCCATCAATCTCTTCTCCCTTCCCTTTCAGAGTAAGAGAAGAAACATCACAACTTGATGGCATGTTTTCAGACACCATAAAAACCTCCGTTACTGAATTTCTAGTACCGTGGCAGCTTCGCCCGATATCATGTGATGTATTTTTCACAAGTGTCGAGAAAAACAGAGTGCCTAGAAGCGCGATCGTGCAACGTTTCTTTTCTCTTCAGCACAAATATAAGTGTGCTGAATTTTACATGGACGCTTTAAAAACTGCCACAACTGTTTCCTGTGCTGCGCATGGTGGCACCTTTAATGTCTCTAAAACTATGACTAGAAATACAAGTATCTTTACGGCAGAGGCCTATGGCGTACTTCTTGTAGCTAAACATATTGTTCTAAATCGAATTCCCAAATCCGTAATTTATACTGATTCTTTAAATGTTGTGCCTACATTATCATCACAGAAGTCTAAAAACCACGTGGTCAATGTTCTCATTAATTAATACTATTATGTATGTATATGCGTTAAACCTTGAAGTGACCGTGTGCTGGGTGCCAGGGCACTCGGGGATTGCAGGTAATGAGATCGCAGACAGAATGTATGCCGCTGCTGCACTTACAACTACAGTTGACATAAGAACAATACCCTACACCGACCTCAAGTCACACATCAGACAACACCTTCGCACAACATGGCAAGTACACTGGAATGAACAGACACACAACAAACTACACGTTATAGAGCCACTCTTGGGAGCATAGACCACTGACACACACAACAGACACAATGAAGTTACCCTGGCTCGATTACGGATAGGCCACACGCATGCAACACACTCCTACCTGCTATCGGGATCTCCAAGACCACTGTGTAGCAGGTGTGGAGACGGCCTATCCGTGATCTATGTGCTACTTCAATGCAAAGTACTCCACACAACACGACACAAACACTTCCCTCAACTATACAGACAACACATCCCGTTTCACCCATCATATTTTTTAGGAGACGAGCCCATGTTTTCCGTAAAGCGTGTTATTAAGTTGTTTTTTTTTTACATCTCATCTCTTATCATGCATCATGATAACCTGGCCCTTTACACCATTCATCTTCATTAGCTTGTGTTTTACTTCGTTTATCTTTACTGAAATGCTTCACTTTTACTTTCAGGCCACTCAAATGAACTAACCATCCTTTGGCGCTCTTTGCCCTCAGTCGGCCCTGCTCCATAAAAATTCAAACATCATCATCATCGTCAGATTGGCCAACCAAAGAATCCATTACGAAAAAGCTTTGCGTTCGACCATCTTCGTCGTTAGATGGAGGGGTGCACGATTTTCTTATAGTAGCGGCCATATTGGAAGAATTCGTGTTGACGCCAACGCCGAAGATGTCGGCCACTTTTCGCGTTTGACGAGACACGTGAGGCTGCCGCCTTTAAAAAGAAGAAAACAATGGCAACGTATCTGCTTTGCTGCAAATGCCGTCGAATGACGATATTCATCGGTGGACGCATGGCCCACTTTACAATAAACTGTTGGAATTAATTTGGAATTCAGATGGAGAGTTGACACATGTACGACAACATACGGACTACAAATGCTAGAAGCAGGCTGCCAAGAGTGCTTAATACATTGCTTCAAGGAAACATCGAACCTGAAAAGATTACTTTCAGAAAACTTAGATTACGTTCAGGAAACTTCGCGAGTACTTTAGCCACTGAAAAGAAAACAAAAAAAAAGGTTTCACTAACCCTATTTTTTTGCTATTATATGTATGCACCTCTGGCTGTAGAACTATAAACTGTACAACTGTCGTCCGAATGAAACTGCCTTTTTAAATGAAACATTTGTGTACCTAGCTCTGTTACCGGCGTAATTTTGTTGTGAATTGTTTGTTATGATGTTATGTATATGTGTGGCATGATGTTTCGGCACATGTGGCTTGTATTCCCGAGTTTTGTAATGCCATACCGGTAAATTTATGTGTTGCTTCGCTTACGCCTGCCCAAATTTCATTATAGTGCATTCTATAGTGTTTATACTTTTTATGTTCCATTTTATGACTTTATTGACCACTGCGTAAAGTTGCCAATGCGGGTGCCTGCTGCCTTGTCAAGCTGCCTTTATGACAGCTTTTGCCGCGGGCTTCCAGCATCATGTATGCGTTATGGGATGCGAATAAAGGCTTATTATAAAAAAAAAAATAAAACTGGACTCTACAGTTTTCTGTAGTGCACCCGCATCACAGTTTTTTAAATGCGGAGCATTTCTTAGGCTCGCCTTGTCTTGCGTCGTTGATGGCGGCGCCGTCCACACGCTCACTGCGCATGCGCAACTCTCCTCCTTACACCCACACCTCCGCGGTACTACACTATAAAAAAAAGAAATAGTTAGCGGCGCCCGGTTTCGATCCCACGACTCTCTGGCCGCAACGGGAGGTACGCGGTGCTCTTCCCAATACGCTACAAATCCGGGACAGGAGCAAGTGCTACGAACGCGCCTTATGTCCTTGACTCATTCAAACTACGTCAAGAAGCTACTGATACAACGAAGGCACGTGAAGCTGAACGTCAACGGAAACGACGAACTGAAAACTTTAGAGGGGGATGCTGAATTTCCCGTGGGAAAGCTGTGGCGGGAAGCGCCACGCGCCTTGCAGCTCAACTAGCCCTGTCCGCAGCGCCTCTGATGCTGATTGTGGCAGGATGCCCCTAGGGATTGGCCAACCAAAGAATCCATCACGAGATAGGTTCGCGTTCAACCACCGTCGTCATCTTCCCGTAGGGGAACCGCTGAAGAAGAAGAAGAACGAGAAGACAAAGCTGCGAAGAGGAGGGCGTGTACATTGCTCTCAGCCGGTGCACTAATGTCAACAACCTTTACCTCACCAAAGCTGATGGAGACTACCGATTCTACCACAGAGACAACATCGACAAGAACATGATGGACGAGTTTCGGCGCCTCTAGAACCACCGCCTACTCACCGTAACACAACAGCACTTGCGTGCCTTTGCCACCGGTGTGGACCCGGACGCGGAATTCCCTCTGGCGCTAGTAAAAACCAGATCACTCAACATAACGGCAACACAATGGAACCACACGGAACCGCCACGATGCTTCGCATCCTCATCAGGGTTCCCCACGAGAAGATGGTGTACTTTTTTTTTTGTTTGCTTTCCTCTGTGTCGTACCCCTGTCCTGTTTTGTCCGTTGTTTTCACATGTGGCAAAAAAGGCGCAATAAAAAAAAAATGAAGATAGTTTTGTGTCACCGCTGCCTCATTAATGCCTCTCTTATTTCCCCCGATAACCTGTTGCTCTTTTCACCTCCAGTCTCGCTCCTCCTATAGTCGAGATTTGCTCTAGCCAATTCAAATTTGGCGCGTTTCACTGCTCGAGCATCAGCTAATGGAACCTTTCGTTACTGCTACACTTCATGGAATGCCGCCAGTAGGGCTAGCGTCGCGCAGGAGCACCTCTTGTATTTTTGGGACAACACATTCTTTTTCAAACATATTTTTTGTTTGATATCGCGAAAATCAAGCAGCCACGCACTTTTAATTAAAAAGAAAACTGCAAAGATCACTTATGTTTTCCCTCAAATATGGCGAATGTTTTCTCTTTGCTGAACAATGTTGACAAGTCTGGACATTGGCACTAGATGTAATAGCTTGGAAATGTCTTGCCTATGAATAAACGCCTCGTTGAAGCATTGTTTTAATTTCTGGACCGGCGGCTGAATCGAGGGACAACGTACAGTCCTAGATGTGAAGTGATGCGTGGGAACTATTGTGTTTGTATATTGAGTTCCACGCGTGCACTCCAATGAGTGAACTTCGTGCCGTGGGCATCAGTGTAAAGAGCCTTTGGTGTGATGGACTTTGTTGTTTTTGCGTGAACTTGTGTGCTGCTGATTTCTTTCTTCAGTAGCCCATTGCATAATCCTGCATCTTGTCGACCCGTGTAGCAGCTAACTACAGTATCCTAACTGTTACTAGGTTATTAAATTTTCTCAATCGGCAGACAGACAGACAGGCACAGACAGACAGACCAAAATTTTCGCGTTTAAGTATCCCAAGAAGGACTATCTTGTTTACACAACGCTAGCTGCCGCCGCCGCCTCCTCGAACAGCGCCGACTGAGTTCAGCTGGTTAAACAGCAGCCATCCGGTCAAGGCCGCACGGTCGCTCTTTGAAAAAAAGAAATTATCACTCTTTCCCTCCGGAAACGAGTGCACGCGAAGCTTGGCCTCAGTGAAAACGAAAGGGAGCAAAATCGGAATGCAATGACCGCAAAACGAAAACCGTTCGGTAGAATCAAAAGCAATGACCGAAATGAAAATGAAAAAATTACACCATCTTCCCACGTGGGAACCCTGAGGGGGATGCAAAGCCGGGTAGTAGTGGCGTGTTAATTGGTTGTTAGAGTAAAGACACGTGTAGTAGCGTATTAAATGTCTTCTTTATTTATCGAGTAGTGGGGAACGTTTTGCGGCTTCTCGTTCTCGAAGCGAGGAATCCGCTGTTCGACGCTGGTGTTTCGAAGCGTTGTCACGTTGCCGAACACCATCTGGATCACCTACTCGCCGCTGGCGTTTCAAAGCGGCTTCTCGTTCTCGAAGCGAGGAATCCGCTGCTCGACGCTGCCGTTTACGTTCGTCGTCGCCATCTCTCCTCTGTGCAGCCTTGTCTTCGGAGGTGCTCGCGGTTCTGACAGTGTGCTGGCTGGCGCTAGTTGAAGGTGTGCCGGCCAGTTCTCTGACGGAATCGTTGGCGTCCATTTGTAGTCATCGGATGGCGCAGTACCGAAGACGCAACCGAGCGGAGCGCGGACGGTTTATTTTTATTTGCAGAGCAGAGGGAGTGGAGAGGAGGAGCAGCGCGCATGCGCGTGATTGGACAGCTGGTGTGCAGAGGTGAGAGGAGGAGCAGCGCGTGCTAGCGCACAGGTGGTGTGGAGATGGGGATGGGAGAGAGAGCGGCGTTATCACAGCTGTTGTGTACAGGAGGAGAGGTGCGGACGCAGGACGACGGAGGGTCGACTAAGAGATGCTTTGCATCTAAAACCATCGATCGACCAAAACGACCCTTTCATTTCGCTTCACAAACGACAATGTTTGCTACACGTTATTGTATATCAATCATCTGCGATTGTAGGGGACGTTTACATTCTTCAATGGCTGCCCGCTCTTCTGCGGGGCGAACCACGCGCGGTCTACGCATGCCGTGCCAAAAGGTGAACTGCCCGACAAGCGAGAGCAACCGCACCTTCGGTGTGGCGTGATGCGAGTGACGACGCTGATTGGATCAAACCGTGGTGTGATATATCGCGACGCTTGTGCGCACGCCCCCGCGCTGGCTAGGTATGGCAACCGAGAGCTGCGTCTGAGAAGGGGAATCCCGGAGGCGTAAATGCGTCAGTACAGCCGACCGTCACCTGAACTTGCTTATGGGGGTTATACCACAGCATAAACGTACCTAAAGCGTACAAAACCACCCGAACTGAAGTAAATAACAGCCAAAACCGACCTGCAATGGTTGAAAACCACGGTGTAGACAAATATTCAACAGAAATAGCCGAAACCGACCTAAAAGGGGTACTACTACTACTACTACTACTACTACTACTACTACTACTAGTAGTAGTCGTAGTAGTAGTAGTAGTAGTAGTAGTAGTAGTAGTAGTAGTAGTAGTAGAACTTTTATTGTGAGAAGAAAGCGGAAGGGGAAAACCAGGAAAAACGATAAAGAAGCAGTAGCTGAGACTGACCAAAATGCAACGAAAATACCCGAAATCCCATTAAAATGCATAAAGATGTCATAAATAGATTGTAGCGCCACCATCATCATCTTCTTAAGCGCCAGCATCATCATCAACAGATTGGTCAGCTGGCTCGGAGGGACACGCGACACTCGGCACACGGCACCCCTCGGGCACGGCACTCTGGTTCTACTCGCTCGATTCCGACCATGGCGCAGCTAGCGCAACCGCAATAAACGTGGGCTCGGCCGCTTCGCCTCATCGACCAGACAAAGCCTGTTATTCGGCGCCGCCGACGTAGCCACCGACGTCCTAAGCAACAGACGTCAAAGCGAGTTTCGTCGCAGGGGCTCCATCAGTGCACGCCCCCAAGCCGTCACTGGCGCCTTGCCCAACAACCTTGGCTCGTGTCTGGTCGACGGCGACTTCCGATTCGTTCAAATACTCGTCGGTGCTCCGGCACTGGCATGTCTTGCTGTTGTCGCGCTCCGCAGAGTCGTCATACCACGGACTCACGAAGAACCTCCGCAACGATGCTGCGCCCGAAAGCGCGCTCGACAATTCCACGTCAAGGACGTCAGCCTCGTCAAGCCGGCTGCCGAACGACAATGTGCACGCATCGCCAGAGCCTGCTTGGGCATCGCCAACTCTCAGAGCATTGCCATTTAGTCTACACCATGGCCGCGGCTCACGCCACTTTTTCTCCGGGGCTGCTACACCCTACACCAGCTCGTCCCATCCTCCACACCCAGCCTCGTCCACCAGAGGTTTCCCCACATCCCGGATGCTACCTCGCCGACGACCAGGACCGTGCCGTTATTCAACCCCTACCCCTTGACCACTGACTGCCCACGGACTCTTCCTGACAACGGACAAATTGTACATACCTGTACATAGTGCGTAGTGCATTTTCGTGCATTGTCATTTTCATTTGTCACTTTATCGCGCTCCACGCTGGGGGGAGGGGAGCCCTGTAGCGCCACCATCATCATCTTCTTAAGCGCCACCATCATCATCAACAGATTGGTCAGCTGGCTCGGAGGGACACGCGACACTCGGCACACGGCACCCCTCGGGAACGGCACTCTGGTTCTACTCGCTCGATTCCACCCATGGCGCAGCCAGCGCAACCGCAATAAACGTGGGCTCGGCCGCTCCGCCTCATCGGCCGCCTACAAGATTATATGCGTGAAAAAATTGTTAATATTTAAATATGACAAACCCTTAAAAAAATTACACCATCTTCCCGTGGGGAACCCTGATGAGGATGCGAAGCATCGTGGCGGTTCCGTGTGGTTCCATTGTGTTGCCGTTATGTTGAGTGATCTGGTTTTTACTAGCGCCAGAGGGAATTCCGCGTCCGGGTCCACACCGGTGGCAAAGGCACGCAAGTGCTGTTGTGTTACGGTGAGTAGGCGGTGGTTCTAGAGGCGCCGAAACTCGTCCATCATGTTCTTGTCGATGTTGTCTCTGTGGTAGAATCGGTAGTCTCCATCAGCTTTGGTGAGGTAAAGGTTGTTGACATTAGTGCACCGGCTGAGAGCAATGTACACGCCCTCCTCTTCGCAGCTTTGTCTTCTCGTTCTTCTTCTTCTTCAGCGGTTCCCCTACGGGAAGATGACGACGGTGGTTGAACGCGAACCTATCTCGTGATGGATTCTTTGGTTGGCCAATCCCTAGGGGCATCCTGCCACAATCAGCATCAGAGGCGCTGCGGACAGGGCTGGTTGAGCTGCAAGGTGCGTGGCGCTTCCCGCCACAGCTTTCCCACGGGAAATTCAGCATCCCCCTCTAAAGTTTTCAGTTCGTCGTTTCCGTTGACGTTCAGCTTCACGTGCCTTCGTTGTATCAGTAGCTTCTTGACGTAGTTTGAATGAGTCAAGGACATAAGGCGCGTTCGTAGCACTTGCTCCTGTCCCGGATTTGTAGCGTATTGGGAAGAGCACCGCGTACCTCCCGTTGCGGCCAGAGAGTCGTGGGATCGAAACCGGGCGCCGCTAACTATTTCTTTTTTTTATAGTGTAGTATCGCGGAGGTGTGGGTGTAAGGAGGAGAGTTGCGCATGCGCAGTGAGCGTGTGGACGGCGCCGCCATCAACGACGCAGGACAAGGCGAGCCTAAGAAATGCTCCGCATTTAAAAAGCGGTAACAGGATTTGAACCCGGGTTAGGATGTTTGCTTCGCAGGAGCGGAACTACTACACTACAAGATCAAGCAGTTCTGAGCGATTAAATTGAGGTCCACATGCACCTGGTCATAGCTTCCAACATGCCCCTAGATGGCGTCATGCGTCGCTTGGCTGCGCTGACTATGAAACGCCTATACTCCCTAGGCACTGGCTACGTTGCTCACACCACCGAGTGATGTGCCCAGGTCACGAAACGTTTATGCTGTGTACGTACGTTTATGCTGTAGGTACCTTTATGCTGTGGTATAACCCCCATAAGCAAGTTCAGGGGACGGTCGGCTGTACTGACGCATATACGCCTCCGGGATTCCCCTTCTCAGACGCAGCTCTCGGTTGCCATACCTAGCCGGCGCGGGGGCGTGCGCACAAGCGTCGCGATAAATCACACCACGGTGGGATCCAATCAGCGTCGTCACTCGTATCACGCCACACCGAAGGTGCGGTTGCTCTCGCTTGTCGGGCAGTTCACCTTTTGGCACGGCATGCGTAGACCGCGCGTGGTTCGCTCCGCAGAAGAGCGGGCAGCCATTGAAGAATGTAAACGTCCCCTACAACCGCAGATGATTGATATACAATAACGTGTAGCAAACACTGTCGTTCGTGAAGCGAATTGAAAGGGTCCTCACCACTGCGTTTCGTGACCTGGGCACATCACTCGGTGGTTCAGGTAAAAAAATCGCCCTTCCATTTGAGGACATTATACTTGCCCGTGCGTCAATCCGCATTTTAACAAAGGATACCTCGACGTATAACGAAGCTCGCGGAAATAAAATACCAGTCATACCACAAAGACGCGTTTCTTAAAAACGAAACTAATAATTACTGACAGCAAGCGCTTTGATTGAATTGATAAATGGCGGAGATATGTTCACATTTTTTTTTTGAAACGCACACCAGGATACGTGAAAGTCAAAATCTGTAAACGAAGTCAATGAGTCATTCACACAGGTGGCACATTTTAATGTGCGAGTGGAACTCTCCTGAATGCATCACTCGCAATAAAAGCAAAATAAAATTCAGAAATATTCTCAACGGAAAAAAAGTTACTGAAATATGGCGCTCAGCGCCAAGGCAGCGCGGCCTTTCTAAGTTTGTCCCATGTCGCGTATATATGCATGGTCAGAAGTTCTTGTTATTTCAGTATTTAAACTGGCTCGCCATTCCCTTCCGCTCTTCTCTCAGAATCCTTAAAGCACCGTTATTCGCGGCTTATGATTTCGCATACGGGGCCCCTGCGACACTGAAAAGCATCCGAGAACTCTTTCAGATGCCGTAGGGGAAAGTTGACTCTGTATTCGGTGGACGCCGCCATGTCCTGCCTCTTGCGGTAGACAACGTCCGCCGAGCGGCAGTTATCGAGCGCCAAATAGATGAAGAACAGCTGGTGAGCCGAAATTCCGGGCAGGCTCTTCATGCGAAAGTCGTAGCCCCAGATGCGTTGTACGTGCAGCAGCTCACGGAACGCCTCGAAGGCCAGATGTATGGCCGCCGCCTGTTCCAGGGTTGCGCTCCGAAGTCGCTTCTGCACCGAGGGGGCGGATCCGCGAAAGCTAGGGGACACGCGGGCAAGGTCGTCCCCAACGCACCTCAACCCCTTCTCCAACTTTTGCTTCGCATTCGCCGTCAACTTGTAGACCAGCTGCCCGCCGAAGGGCTCCTCCGTGACGACCCTCACCAGAGCCCTGTACATGCGGGTCGCTACGCGCGCGGCTTCGAAGGCGAACAGCTGTACATTGGTAACCACGGAAACGTTGACGATCGTGGCCGGCACGTGCACGGTCATCCTGGCGGCGTCGAACCTCGCCTCCGTGTCCAGGTCCGAATCAAAGGCGGGATGAGTGAGAGAGCTGTTGTAGTTGCGGACTCTCTGCAGCTTCTCTTGCTGCTGGATCATCGACAGCTGCAGGTAGTGCAACAGTGGCTTGCTCCTGTCGATGCCTTCCAGGGGCGGAACGCAGGGCTCTGCGTGCGGGCCGAAATAAATGACCCGGCGTTCACGCAAGCGGTAGCGGACATACAGCGCCGACAGCTCTCCGATCCACTCCAGCTTCTCAATTCGATTGGCGAACATGGTTTCCAGTCGAGATAGCAGATCTCTGATGGCAACGCTTGTAGAGTTGGACTTGGGGTAGAGCAAGGCGGCGGCGGCCTTGGCGAAGCAGTTGGGAAGGAGGAACTCGACCGCGACGCAACAGAGCGAGGAGGTGTCGCTTACATCAAGCCCGGAGTGGCCGAGCATGCTTCTGGCAAATAAGGTTCGCAGGTAAGTGAGCGCATCGGAGAAAAAAGGCGCCAGCCGCACGAGAGCCACGAAGCCCATGTAGTTGAGGACTTGCGCGGGATATTTGGTATTCAGGAAGTTGACGATTTCCTCTCGAATGTAGGTCGGCGACTTAATAAGCACGTCTGCCCTGCTTTCAAGCGAAATGATGTGCTCGAAAACTTTGGCGACGAAGACTTGCACTCCGACGTCGAGATTTTCAAAGGGCACGGAAATCCACTCGTCAGGTCTGTCATCTAGTCTGGGAGGGCTTGCCGAAGGAAGCTTGCTAAGCTCGACCATCAAGCTTTCGATTTCCCTGGCGAAATTTTCATCATCGTCCGAGGAAACGACAGTGAAAGCTTCTTCAATGGCTCCCTTGATAACCGTCTGCACTTCACCGAGTGGCTGCTCACTTTCGTCCAACAGGAAGCGCGGACGTGAAAGTTCCACGATGCTTTGACCTGGCTCAGCTGTGGTGATCACACCAACTGACACTTCAAGAAGCACGCCGGTGCCCAAGTCTCGGGCTAGCTCGGCGGCAAACCTCCACACACTGCTGGATTGTTGGCCGTGTCTTGTCTTGAGAGGCCATTCCTTGATAATCCAGTTACCGAACATTGATTTGACCACTGCGTTAATGGTTTCCGGTTCACTTCGCGTCGTGCAAGATGAGTGCAAAGCAGCCGCAGACTTGAGGTCTTCGTCCTTGGCGCTACGTAAGACTGAAATGAGCTGTGCGGCAAGGGCGTCCCGGAAATGAGTGTCTCTCGAAACGACGGTCCCAGTCACTCTTGAGTCGGTGGGATTACGTTGCGACCAGGCGTCACAGACGTAACTGTAGAAGTTGTCGCATGGTTTGAAGTTGTCGCTTAGAAGGCTGGCGATATAAGATCCTTCTGTCGTGCAGTATTTGCTTTGACAAAAGTAAATAGGTGTGATCCTTGTGCTCGTTGTGTTCGTTGTCGACGAGCTCGGCCCGGTCGACGTACTGGGGACGTTTTCCCCCGTGAACGCCTTGATTAGGAAGAACAAGACAATCGCTGCCGCAATGGACAAACCGAGCAAGATGATACAGAAAATGTATGTGCTCTTGCCCGTGGTGTAGCCGACTTCATCTCGCCGGCCTATGTGCTCGTTTTGATTACCATGTTTTGTGCGATGCTTTTTCTTGTCTTTGCTTCTGGCCTTATGTTTTTTCTCCTTGTTGTCCTTGCTATTCGTTCTCTCTTTTTTCTTTTTCGATCGCTCGGCTCTTTCTTCAGCGCGCTTGAGCTTTGCCTGAGCAATAATCTCCTGCTTAGACATCTTTCGCTTCTGGTCTGGGGATGGCCCGCCAGCCGCGGTGGTTCCATGTTCTCCCGCGGTAAACGAGCGCGGGGATACGATCGATGGCTTTGAATCTGGTGACCCGATTTTGTAGTCCGGTGACTGAGGACTTGTGAGTGACCCATACGTACCCAAGGCAGGCTCGGCACTACCCATGACGCCGTCGCGTTCATTTTTGCGCAAATTTGCCACGGTCGTCCCTGAGGACCGTTTTAGCGCTATGCCTTGCTGTTGGGAAAGAGTCGATATTTGTTGACTGGGGCCGATGTCGGAATCAACTTTTGTCAGTAGCTTCGCTTGAGAAAGAGTGCCTGCAGACTGTTTCCGCTTCCCTATTGACGCACTGGTGGTCAGCTGGCTTGTTTCCGACTGAATTTCATTTACGTTTGTGCCAGCACGTAAGCTCCCAGCAGTACGAGCTTTTACTGCCTGAAAAACTTCGAGGGCGCCCCGTTTGTAAACAGCTAGTTCGGGTCTTCGGCCTCCCGCGGATGTCTTCGGTGACTTGTGTTTGTAGTCGCCATCTTGTCCCGCGCGCGTCCATGAGTGCTTTCGTTCTTTGGCCATTTTCATTTTGTGTTTGGTATCCTTGAACGATTCAGCATGCCTCGCTGGTTCCTCTTCCCCATTTCCAGATTGGCCGAGATGACGATTGTCAAGATTTTGTGCCGACGGTTTCCGCGCGGCGGGTTCGTGCAAAGCGGCTTGCAGCGGAAGCTTACCGAGGTCTATATCTAGACCGCGCATCGAGGCAGTTCGGTCTGCAGCGGGCATCCGGTACGCGTCTCCAGCTTCTGTAGTACCTTTCTCAGTGTGCGGTGCTGCTGACTCTGACATGAGCGGCTTTTCCTCTGAGGTACTAGTGTTTGTCGCGTGCAAATCTTCTGCTAGGGCGTCCGAAATTTTGTCCTCCTCTGTCAAGGGCCCGCTTGGCAGCAGTTCTCCAGTCTCAGGAAATAACTTCATGTGTTTTGGGCCTGAAAGAATCGGCGTTTCCTTTTTGCCTCTTGCTGACATGCTGTTCTGCAAGTCTATGGCGAGCATTACCAGTTCATCGCTTTCCTTCGGTTTGTTTTTGTCGGCTTGCGAAATCTTGTCTCTTTTCGACACTCTGCCGACTTTTGCTGTTGCTTTGGTGTGACTTTCTTTTTCTGATTTTTGCAACGCACTTTCGTCTAAGTGCATTGACAGCATAGAATGCTGTACATTATCACTTTGCCTTGACACTTCCCTCTCACCGACCTGACAAGGCCGTTTCGCTTCATTCGCTGACACTTTGCTTGCCTTTGCAGACACTTTCGCCGACTTCACGTTTTTTGTCTTTTGTGGTGTACTTTCAGTCAGCTGTGGTGAAAGCAAAGACTTTTCGAAGTCTCCAATTTCCTTCACCTTATGCTCTTCTGCTTCTGCTGTAGAACGTTGCTTTGCCTCATGTAATGGTACCTTGCTCTTTACCTCACCTGTTATCATAGGGTCCCCCGTCTCGCCGTTATGCTTCGATTTTTTCTTTCCTGGGCACGCTTCCGAACTTCCATCACCATCAAAAGAACATCTGTGACCCTTCGAAGCTGTTTTTATTGGTTTTTCTTTCGCACCTGCTAAAGTAGCTCTTATGTGTTTTGTCAATGTAGAGCTTACCAGGTCGTGCGTTACTATAGACGCTCTGCTGCGATTGCTGTCTTGGGACCATCGTTTTAAGTCAAGAGCCTCCACATCGCTTACCTTGCGAGCTCCTTTTTCGTGTTGTAATTTCCGGGCCCCCTTTGCCGTTGCCTTCTTCAAAACCGTTGCGAGCATATAATTGTGCGGCTCAGCCTCTGAATTGGCCGGCTTTTTAACATTAACTGGAAGCTGCGTCATCCTCCCTTCTGAAGCAACAGTTGCACTGTCCTTGTCGGGCTTCGGGCCAGATGATAACTTCTCGACAGGCGACGAGCTTCCTTCCTGTACAGTTTTTCTCGAGGTATGCCCCTTCGCATCCGCATAACAAAACTTACTAGCTGTGGCTTGCAGTTTGGCAACGTAAGGTTTTGCTCCCATCTGCGTTTTCACTATCTTTTCCGTAGACGATCGCAAGGTCTTCGGGCGCGGGCTGTCCATCCGCAATGAAGGTGGTTGTCGCTGTTGGTGAGGGGTGAAAATGGTGTCTTCTACATTCCCGTCCACAGCCGTTCCGTCTTCAATAACCATCGTTGGGACGTTGCTCAACGTAGCGGGGGGTGGGCTCGGCGAACTGGCATTCCCTGAATTGGAGACCAATTCAGATTTCGACTGCTCTTGAGGCTTGAGGTCTTCAGTCATTTTAACACCTACGACAAAGCTCCCTTGACCTTCAGGCTGAATAACAGCAGTTTCTTTGGCGGAATGCGACAGCTGTTGTTGGTCCTCGCTGTGGCGTTGCAAGATGCGTGCAACTATACTTTCGACGTGCGTTGTGATCGACTTGAGTATGTGGCCCTCGTTGCCCGCCATTGTTGACCTTGCGAACGAGATGTCGATCGTGAGACCTCGCCTATTACGGGCAGTCCTTTCCTTGTCTTTTGAGCCAGTAGGGGGCTTGCGAGTGATCGTTGACGCCAAATTTAAGGGTGCATCGCTGTCCTTGCGATCGCCGCGTGCGGCGGCACTTCGCTTTTCCTGCGCGACTCGGGGTGTTTCTTTCGTACTCGGACCGCCATCCGGTTCGGCACTGTGTACTTTCGCGTGCAGACCCACCGGGATGGAGCGGCGAGCCAGTGCGGTTGCCGCCCCATCTCTCGCGCGGTCAGAGTGGAGTTGGGAAGTGCCACGAGAGCTTCCGACCCAGTGTCGTCGGTCTCGAGATTGCAGGACGAGACTCAGGCTCGAGTTCTGGATACGTCGCTGCGAAGCCAGGGCTACGTAGCCAGCGGAATGCCCCGTAACGGCGGCAAGACTTGTACACTTGGGACGTGTGCGCGGTGCAGGCCGTAGCTTGTGGGAACGGTCACTCCTTTTGGCATCAGCGCCGTTGTAGTCCGAATCAATCAATCCCATCTTTTGCGGCTTGCAGTGAGAGAGTGATGACGCGGGTTCGTGAGGTGGGTCGTCGAGGTGGTTGTAACGCTGTCCTAAGTTTCGTGTATGCCCGAGACCAGCGCCGATAGAGAGGCGGACTTCGTCTTCTGGTGCTCCGACAGCCGGTGAGATTTGAATAAGTGGGCGCGAAGAGGCATCTTCTAGGTGTGCTGGGGCAGGCTCGCGAAAGCGAGCACTTTCGTCGCGGCGGGCTGTGAAAATGTGGCTCCGCGGTGTAGGCCGGGACGATGGCGGGGGGTAATTGTCGTCGGTCATTACTTGACAGGCCTGGAAGGACGGTTCGAAGCTGCGACTGCTTTCCCTGAACGGAGCGTGGTGGACGCGCGAGCACTGTCGATGATGGTGATGACTAAGCTCCTAAGAAGGTAATAATGCTCAAATTACGGTTTTCACTTGCCGTGTGCTGAAGTGAAGTGCGTGTAGTTGTGCCTGTCGTTGCAGCGAGCTGAGGTGTCGAGAAGTGACAGATGAACTTCAAAAATAATATTCGGTGAAAGTGGCATCAGTTTTTTTTTCTACTATAAGTAGTCAGTTCACATCAAAATAATACCTGTAGCTTCCCGTCTAACCCCTGAGAAATCAGAGGAATCGCAATAAAGAAGGGATGACGACCAAGAAAAGAGTTGCTTCAGTTATTTAATTTCCCAAATTCCAGGCGACGGTCCATCCCTCGCAGGGGGTATGGGCAATACCTAGAGGAGTGAAGACCTAAAGGATATGTAATTGACCATCATCATCATCGTCATGTCTTGCAAGTTAAGATAACCAGAAGGTACTTGTATTCTTTGCATCCCCTGTAGTCCTTACCGTCCCGCTGCTGTTGAGAGGAAAACCCGCACGGATAAAGGTAGAATGTGCGCAGCCCTTGAATATAGACAGCAAAGCCGGCAGTTAAGAACGCCAAGGAACGCACAGAGGAAGAATTTCGCCTCTTTTTTGTTTGAAAATAGGTGTCTAAAAATAGAAAGAAAGAAAATGGAGAAACATTTGCACTCCGTTTGGGATCTGAACCCACAACCTTCGGATAACGTGCTTCATGCTCTCCCAACTGGAGTGGCTCAATTCGTAACTTTCAGAAGTTCTGTTATTATCGTATTTTGTGATAATATAGAGGCACCCCCCGCTGTGGCTATGCACTACTCAGCCCAAGGACGTGGGTGGGTTTGATCCTGTCTGCTGCGGCTGTTCTTTTTACAGAAGTGAAAAACAAACGCAGCCGTTTGCCGAGATTTCGGCGCTCTCTAAAGATCACCAGGTGGTCTGAATTATTCCGGAGCCCTCCGCTACGGCGGGTCTCTTAGCCCACGTGCAGCTCCGGTGATTCAACCCGCAATTTTCCTTCGACATTGTTGCTAGAACAAGTCTCTATTGACGCCAACTTTCTCTTTCCCGAGCTCTTGTGTGGCAGTTTCATAACTCCGGTGTTGGAAGGCTGCGATCAGAAACGGCCGCGGGAAGCGGTGCGCGGGCGGCGCTCCCGCCACCAGATAGCGAACGCTGACGTAGAGTTGTGGTTTCTTGAAATTTGTGGCGGTTGAGTTCCAGCATTTACGACCACTGTCGCGCGCGCTGGACCAGGTTGTCGCGTCGCCTTGCCACCTGCTCAAATTCCCCGCCTTCAGAGCTAATGATGATGCTGATTGATGATTGATAGTGGTATCTCCCTTGTAGAGGGGGGACGACGTGTCATCATACCAAAATAACTAAAAAGAAGCTAATATACCTATGTTTTACACTCTTCGTTTAATAGCAGTACTGCTATTAGGGTAGGCACAAAAAAACTTGTTAGGCACAGAATACTTTTTTTTTTTTCTGTGACAGAGCAAGTGAACGCGTGGTTGTCTCCAACGTATGGCTTTGGTGCATTGCGGTAAACGCATTAAACTGCAGCAAGTGGCCCCATGTCGCGAGCTTGCAGTCAGTTCGTCGTGGTAGGGAACTAACTTTATAATAAGGACGTTGAAGCCCACTGAGACGCACGTCAGGGGTCATAAACCCATCATCATTACGTTTGAGAAAGACAGTAGAATTAACATCATATCGTAAACTGTGTGCACCTGTAAGAACTGTAAAAAAATTTTTAAAAGCACCAGGAAGCAACCTCGATTAAGTAAAAAAGTCAAATCAATCAGAAAGCAATATCACAAAAACGGGTCACCAGTTGACGCTGTGTATACGCGTCACACCAAAATACCATCCAAGTTTTTTTTCTGCCTTTTTCTGCTCGACAATTACGCTTATTTGACAATTTTGTTAGACAATCCCACTTGCCTGTTTCAAGGTGAAGTCCCACACTCTGACTCCACGAGGTTTCAAGATAGCTGTTAAAATTCTCGGGAGCATGCCGATCACCGTATAGGGGTAAGCGGAGTTGCAGACAAATAATTTGCAGCATTGAAAAAATTCAATATCGCAGGGCAACTGTAACATTTACGTTTAGTAAGACAAGTTATTGATGCTCAAAACCCCACCGCGTTGCTCTTCGTCGGCACTGGTAATTTCTTTCAACCACCATTAATCTGAAAATTGTTCCAGAGACTTCGCGAAGGAGAAGGAGCAAAAAGAAAAATAATAATAATAGAGAGAGAGAAACTACATCTCAAAACAAAAATATTTGCCCTGCCAGAGTTTGCAACGACATGCCGGTAAGTTAAGCAGATGTTTTCATATCATTTGTAAATAAGCGGTTAAAAATAGAAGCTACCGAGCTCGTCCGCGAAAGGAAAATTCTATGTAGTGCTTTATAAGGTTGCGGCAAGCTGAACAGCCGCTTTGCTCCGGCTAATGACGGGTGCACAGTATTGAGATGGATGAATGGCGGCCGGCATTGAGATGGATGGTGCGGCGACCGAAAGAACGGCGAAGCGCACTGCTGGGGAGCGGCCGGCCTGCAGGGACGGTCTCGGATCGCCAGCGCGTCCGCGTGCTAATCGACAGCGTAGCTTACCGAGTAAGAAGCCAGGTTCGATTGAGAAGCGCGTTATTGAGTATTGAGAACTCTTCGCTTAACCTTGCCTGATTTTATTCCCCTTTTGCCTCAATAAGGATATTTAAAGCGGGACAAGAAGATTGCTTGAGAGGGAAGAAAGCGAAATTACAATCAGACACAGCATTCTTTGCATGACGCTGAAGTTAAACGTTCACTGTGGTGGGTTTTTAATTGGGTTACTGCACATTGCACCGAGGATAATTCGGTGTGAGGAAAAAAATTGTGGACGTTTTAGCCCCATTTTGCAAGTAAAAAACCAAAGAAGAAAGCGAAGTCGGGGTGAAGACCCGCTGCGTTCGTATCCATGATACATAGTTTTATGTTGCTGCTGTTGATGAAACTTCCTTATTCAGAGGCTAGCGGTGAAGTGGACTTTACAGCAATCGAGCATTTGGGCCATTAATAGGGACCCTGCAACACTTTTTTCAACTTCTTTTGAAATCGTAATTGCTTGCTGAAAGTAGTCACCCAACACACCCAGTACTTCGGTTAGGGGGTCGCAAAGCACCTCAGCCAAAACTTGCTGCTCTATGCCCATCAGATAACTTGGAAACTCGCTCAAAAGATTTTTCTCTTTTTCGCGGTCTTGACGTTCTTCGACGGCTCGAATTGCGTCACCAAGGCCATGTAGCGGCTGTTGGCCGGTTTTCCTTCAGTTGCAGCAATTAACGCTTTTCGATAGGAACTTTAAAAATAAAGCCACAAAAACTAAGCAGTAACGGAAAGCGTATCTGGTGTTACGAGCAAATCACGCAGTGCCGGTCCGTGCTAGTGATAACTGTAGCTTTCGCACTGCTTCAAGACGCGAAGGAAAGAGTGAAAGCGTTTATCGAAAGTGTTGAGGGTCCCTTTCACCTTGCCTCATTTTATTCCCTTTTGCCCCAATATGGATGTTTGGAGCGGGACAAGCAGATTGCTTGAGAGGGAACAAAGCGAAATTACAATCAGACACAGCATTCTTTGCATGACGCTGAAGTTAAACGTTCACTGTGATAGGTTTTTAATTGGGTTGCTGCACATTGCACCGAGAATAATTCGGTGTGAGCAAAAAAAAAAAAATGTGGTCGTTTTAGCCCCATTTTGCAAGAGGAAGAAAGAAGAAAGCGAAGTCGGGGTGAAGACCCACTGCGTTCGTATCCGGATATATAGTTTTATGTTACTGCTCTTGATGAAACTGCCTCATTCACAGGCTTGCGGTGAAGCGGTATTTACAGTGATCGCTGCTTAAAGCAACATTTGGACCATTAAATTATACCTCGGCTCCCCTCACCACCGGCTGCTACTACAAGATGGTCTACCGCCAGGAGCCGGGCGTAAGCCCTAGCATAATGACGCTCACGGTTCGAACCCCTCGCAGCCGCCACTGAGAACCGGAGGCTCGTAATAAATTGATCGCTCGAATCTGTTCAAGCAGAGTGTGATTGCTGTTTCGGAAGGCAGCCGGTGGAAAGGGGGCCGAGAAAGCGCATTAAAATATTTAAAGGCCGCAGCTGCGTCAATTACCGGGCAACCTTCGTAAGCGCCTTCCCCTCGCGAACCCCTCACGCCGAAAGCGTCCTCCGGGCGGAGTACGAGGCATGCCGTCTCTCCTGCGGAGACGGGAGCTTTAACGCTGTACGGGGACGCGGGAGGGAACGCGCGACAGCGGCTTAATCACGACGGTGGCAGGGAACGGGCGTTTAGATTGGGTGAGAGTGGAGGGTTCACGGGCTCTCTCGCCCTACTTGAGCGTCGAAGACCTTTAAGATTACGTATACGCGCTGGTGTGCATAGTTGGGCGCAGTGTGGCTTGACAGCTGCTCCATTGGTCGCTCTAATCGGTACAGTAAAGGAATTACAACGTAATTGTATGCCGACAGCTGCACCTCGCTATGAGTCGGCCATGACGCTGTAACGTGAGGAACGCACTTTCACTGGCCCCAATCTGTTTTCTTATCTCAGTGTCTTTCACCCTCTAAAGGGCGACCCGCCTGTCACTGTGTATTCAGCGCCTCAATTGCTTAGAAGCGAGGTGGACCTGCTGCTAAGCACGAGGTTCCGAGCTCCAGTCCTGGTACTGGCGACCGCACTTTTGATAACGGAAATATTTGAGAATGGCCTTGTGCACGACGCTTGGGCACGTTAAAAAATCCCAGATAATCTAATTAACCTAAAGCCCCTCTTTAGATCACATTTGTCGGCCTGAGGTTTTCCGAAACATGATTGCGGATTCCATTCCTCCACTGAACTAACCCAAGAGCCTCGTAGAGGCCCGAAAGTTTATCACGCCACCCTTAGCATCTGCCGAAAAGGTCTATCACTGTACTGGCCGTGGAAGAGCGACTAATATTTTGAATTTCGTGTATTGTTTTCTTTAAGAGCTGCGTTCGCGTGTAATAATGCTTTTCGAATATTGCGTTTCCGGAAGAAATTTAAGTGGAGGCACCACGCACTAAGATCTTCCCCTGCAGCCCACGCAGTCTAATTAAGATGGCTTTAAGGTAATCGGCAACGTCGACTGCTTTTGAACGCGGGACGTCGCGCATTCGTGTCAGTCACCAATATTAGTGGAATGGGTGAAGTTTCCAGCATGTGATGTCACTTCTTTAAATTTTTCTCCGCGACCTACGTACCTTTTCGAGTGGAAATACGGAGGCGCTCAGAGCTCCGTTGAGCGTCGAAAACGCGAGCGCGTAGCGTACCCGTGCTCCCCATTACAGCGCTGCACCGAACTCTCGGACCAACGACCGGGGTTCACGTGCGCTCATGCGAGCGCGAGCGGTGGCTCAGCGGAAGGGTTGAAGGATTACCTCCAAAGCTCGCTGGGTGCGGCGACGGCGTTAATCTTGACGTCCCGCAACCGACCCCAGCGAGGAGAAGAAATTCAGCGGATCCACCCCTACCCTAGATGCCCCGACCTCCTCCCACATCGGCTCTCCCATCTATGCGTCACTCCTCCGGCGTCGCCAGCTCTAATTAATATTGCAAAGGAGCCACCTTCGAAGGAAGGCGACAGACAGCTCCCTGCTTTACCCGCGCCCGTTTGGCTATGCGAGCCGCGTTCTCCCCCCTCCCCTTTCTGTGTGCTCTAGCAGCTCGGGTCGGTGTTTACACGGCGTTGCAAGCAGGAAGAAACAGTTGGTGTTTGTGTTTCCCGCGCCATCCTAATGCACGCTCGGTGCAGCGTAGCACGCAAGAGGCACTGTTTCTTTCTCCTGGATCGGTGCGAGCGCCGCCGCGGCGCTGTTACCGCCCGCACATCTCCTGAGTGCCTGTCGTCCATTCTCTGAGGCTGGCTGTCTGCGCTCTTGGCAACTGTAGTGTTTTAACTTGTTCATTCTGTTTTAGGGGCGAAGCACCTTAGGACCTCGCTTTGTCCGGGGCTCGGCGTCCGTGTACGCAGTGTTGCGCATGCGCGAGGAGCATTGGATTGGATTGGGTTGGATTGAAATGGATTGGATTAGATTAAGTTGAATTGTATGGGATTGGATTTGATTGGAATTGTATATATACTGTACACACGCGTCGTCACTCATTTACATGCGCAAGTGGGCAATGTCACGGGTGATTTACGGTAAGAACGATCCCCAGTGCTTTACTGACTCGTCATGATTCACTTCGTGAAGATGCGTGGATTTTTGTTATCCCGCAAGATTTATTTTCTCGACTTCTAGACTCCTATTTTTTTCTTTTTCGTAATATTTTTAGGTGAGGATCCTGTGGTTTTCCTATAGAAGTGTGTCTCACTTTATCCTTTGAACAAATCTCAGTGTAGGAAGGTGTGGGGAAGCCCGATGCATACTTTTCTATGTAGCCTGTTTACGGGATGGTAGCCTAAAACATAGAATTAAGTTATTCCTGAGCATGATTGGCTGCAGAGCTGCTGTATTTAGATGTGAAACCTGACAGCAGCGTTCTGGCTTGATCAGCCAAGAGAGCTTGGAAGACATGAAATCACAGTTACATCGTGACTCAGTCGTGGCCACCCTCCAGTCTATGTCGACTACCACTAGCTGGACGAAAATTCAAATTTTAGTGCTCTAAAATAAAGTCGAAATGACAATTTCAGGAAAAAATCTTTCTGGTGAAGGAACTGCAGGCACATATCCCTTCATTTGTAACAGCGCATTTTTATAGTGGACATTGCAGTAGAAAAACGCGACCTCTGTATGGCGGTAACGTAACACCAACGGGTGATTAAAAAAATAGAAGACACATGTTTTGGTAACATGCGAGAGCTTCGCGTATATTTGTGCAACACTTAGGCACACGGTATTTTCATGTATTAAGCACGCTATTGTACTGGGGTAAAAAATAGTGATCTTTGTGGGCTTGATCCCTTCATGGAATTGCTTGCGGGCAGTAACAGCATGGAAGAGCAACCGAAAAATTCCGACGTCATTACGATGAATCTTTCCGCCAACCGTGGGACTATTGTGGGAAGCGTGAGCCAGCCTAGATGCCGTACTCATCAAGTCAGTTCTCCACTAACTCTAACGACTCACCTCATTTAACGATGCATGTCAGACGGACGAAACAATGGGAAAAACTATCCCGTACGACGAAAAAGCAAGTTTATGGTTATGAGGGAGCACGAGGGAATGATTTAAATGTACTCCGCGGACAGCGGCCATCCGACACGACTCCCGGAAGTATTCCATTTATGGTTCTGTATTCTCCGCTGTAACGATGTACGGCAATATTACGAATGTATGCGCAGTAGAATCAATTGTCCCGCCCTCCCTGTCTATCTCATTTTTCATTCCCATCTCGTTAAATATCTGCAGCAATCGCTTAACGAAGATTTTTTCTGGCTGTTTCGAGCGCTAACTCGGGGGAACACTAGATGACAAGGTAGTGACGTCTGTTTCGCTTCGCGGAGCGCTTCGTATAAATTTAAGTACTGGGCGTTGTTGACGGGGAAAAAAATTGGCCGCGTATCTGCTCCTTTCGTTGCAAATGTCGTCGAAAGACGATAGCCGACGGGCGCCCCTGCCAAGTAAAGGCCTCCCTTTTCTTTCCCGCTCACCTCTCATGCTGATCCTCTTCCGTCTCGTTCCTCCCAAGATAACACGCAAGAGGTTTGTTCAAGTCAATTCAAATTTACCGCGTTCCACTGCTCCAAGTTAGGTTCCTCGATGCCAGCTCTGCCGTACGGCGGAGATGCGCGTGAATCGAGGCACCCCACTACAACGTTTATAGAACCACGTTTCCCTACTCCACGAGCGTTCCAAGCGGAACGTGGAACCCATAGTGGAACCTTTCGTTGCTGTAGCCATTGGATTTGTTTAAATGCTGCCAGGTAGCGCGGGCAACAGCACGCGACGATTTTCTGCAGATGATGTAGTATTTAATTTGATATCGCAAACACCAAGCATCCTGGAATTTTTTAATAAAAGAACACTGCAAATATTACTCATGTATTGATTTTCTGCCTTGTATTTGCGTAATGTCTTGTTCTTGTTCAACAATGTTGACAAGTAAGAACATTAACACTGGACTTATACGTTTAGATTTGGCAGTGAGTATATAAGACTATTGCGCAGTTTCTGTTTCGGTTTGGCCTGGTGGCTGAATCGAGTCACAGATAGACATACAGACAAACAGGCCAAAATTTATGCGTTTAAGTAGCCCAAGAAAGACTATCGTCTTTAAGAGTTGTCGCTGGCAGGTACTGGCGTTTTTCCAGCCAGCTATAGCCGCGGAACAGCACATTTTTTTGTTGCGACGTGGCAAATACCTCAGTTCTTTTTGTGATGTTGAGAATTGCATACCCCTCATGTTCTGAAGCACGGATGTTATTTGCTCCATGACGATCTAACAACGGCCCACGGAGCACGGTATGTGTAGTTCTTGTTCCTCGTGAAGGACGTTGTGAAGGACCAGTCACGTAACATGTTTATAGGCGGTGCGTTGTTGACAAAATCAGATCACAGCGTTTTTCGCGGCGTCCTACGCTGGGCACTCAGCACCGCGATCGACATTCCACCATAGGGATTGAGCCGTCGGGCCTGTATTGAGAAGGAAAAGGGGTAGGGAACAGGTGGTGATGGTTTCTTTCTCCTGAGGTAACACCCGGAGGACCCTTCTAGGACATATACATCGTTGTAAAGAGGAACGGTAATCAAAACATCAGGCATTAATCTTTGTCGCTCTCCAGAGGTTACTTTTTTGTGCAAATTAAGTTTATTTCAGATTATTTAAACTAGACTAGCCGCATAGCAAGCCCAGGGCTATACCACATTTACTCGGTCTCTTCAGATTGCGTCATCACTCACTCTAATGGAGAATTCAGTTGATCGGTCTAGTAAATGTTATATTGCATTGAATCGAGCTGTGTGCATGCAGTGTTCTTCACTCGTGGGCGTTACCACTTCGAGCCATTTAGAAAAGGTTTTGAATTCCTCGATCGTATATCGTGCGTTTTTGCAGTCACATACGCTTACGCGTACGCTTGCAGTCAGTCTCGTACGAACTGAACAGTTTATTGGTGACACTCATCCAGGAAAAGAAATTCTGTAAGATTAATTTCAATTAACAAATAATTACGAATTTCGCGCTCGGCCTGCTGCCTATATTAAATATCTTACTTGGATGGTCTCACAGTCTGAAAGGGAATCTGTAATGTATACACACGTGCGCACCCAAATACGCACGTACGCACTCTGTTGCTTCAGGCGACCTGCAAATCTTATTCTTGTGTAGAAAGCTCGGAATTCTCTAAGCTTCCACAAAGAGTTTGAAAAAAAAAGATATTTTTTTGCTGAAAGTGAGACCGAAAGAACGCTCCAAACTCGATGCACTAATTCGCAAAACATACAAAATTTCAAACACAGGTATGGAGTGCTGCCTGCTCCGGAGGTAACCATCATCCCGGATACCCAAGGGGCTACACTAGAAAGGTTCAACCATGCTAGGAAGGCTCTTAGGGACATAAACAGCCCTCCTTCATTAGAAAAGGATCTGGCCACCCTGGTATAGTAGTTTGCCCCATCCTCCTATGACTTCTCAAAGCAAATTTCGGCCCTCAGACCACAGAAGCTGTACAGCCCCCGACCACGGCGGCGGTCAAAACAGCGACACATCAGAGGGTGCTAAGAATATCTGGGTCCGAACAGGCCGCCATTGGAACTTGATCCCGGCAACGTTCAACGCACGTACCCTGTCTAGCGAGAGAAGCTTAGCTGTACTGCTAGAAGAGCTCTCGGACATTCAGCGGGATATTATAGGGTTGAGCAAAGTTAGAAGGACCGGAGAAGGCTTCATGGAGCTGACTAGCGGGCATATTTTGCGCTACAGACGACTCCAGGAGAAGAAGGAACACGAAGTGATATTCTTAATCCATAAAGAATTAGCAGCCACCGTGGAAGAATCCTTCAGCATGAACTGAAGAGTCGCAGCCGTCGTGATCGAACTAAATAATCATTACATGTTAAAGATAGTACAGGCCTATGCGCCAACAACTAACTACGATGACGAAGCAGTAGACATTTTCTGCGAGAACATCAAATCAGTTATGAAGATGGGAACAGCACAGTTCACGATTGTGATGGGTGACTTTAACGCAAAAGTCGGTAAGAAGCAAATGGGAGGAAGGTCAGGGGGAAACTTTTGAATAGACAATCGCAACCGTCGGGGAGATACACTGGTGGGATTTGGGGAGAGATATGATCCGCGGTTGATGAACACATTCTTCTACAAACGGAAGAAGAGGAAATGGACATGGAAAAGTCCTGATGCTGCAACAAAAAACGAAATGGACTTCATTTTAAGTGACAGGCCAGGTATAGTAAAGGACGTAGCGGCTCTAAGTAAGGCTCGGAGCAGCGATCATAGAATGGTTATATGCAAAGTAAGCCTAAATCTCAAAAGAGAAGGAAAGAAAATCCTGAAAAGGAAGAAACCTTGCACGGAGCCAGTCAGAGCCAGGACGGATGAATTTGAAAATACTCTCCTAAACCGAATTACCGCTTCTAAAGGACAAGAGCGAAGATAGTAGACACGCCAAATGAGAAGCAATGTGCAGCAGCTGTAAGAGAAACAGCATGAAGGAAAGAAACGGGAAAACTGACGAAGAAAACAAAGGAATTGCGAAACATATGAACATGATGGTGTTAAGTGCGGTGGATCAAACTGAGTTAAAAGAGCTATCTAAATTGGTTTAAAAAAGTTAAAAAAAAAGACATTCCTGCACATTACTTAGCAGTGATCGAGGAAACGCTGCAAACAGGAGGAAGTTTGAAAGACAAAATGTACGCACTCAAAGACGAGCAGGGCAACATTACACACTACATGGACAAGATAATAAACATATCAGAACGATTCTACACCAGGTTGTATGACAGCGACGTTAGATCGGGGAAAACTACTGAAAGTGAAAGCTTTGATTGCGATGTAAAGTGGAAGTAGGAAATGCTCTTAAGGACATGAAAAGGGGAAAAGCTGCAGGCGACGGTGGCATAACCGTGGATTTCTTGAAGGAGGGAGGAGATATAATACAGGAAAAGGTTGCTGCATGTTTTATGAATGCTCAAGGATTCACAAAGTTCCCATAGCCTGGCCAACATTATTCTGATTCATAAGAAGGGAGATCCCAAGGACCTCAAGAATTACAGACCTATCAGCGTATACTTTCAGTTGTTCGCAAGCTGTCAAATTTATAGTTAACCGCATTGGAGACAGCCGGGATTCCCAACAACTCAGGGGCCGAGCTGGGTTTAAAAAGGGGTACTCAACCATGGATCACATCCATGTTGTCAATCAAGTGATAGAAAAATCCTCAGAGTCCACTAAACCCATTCACATGGCATTTATAGACTATGAGGAAGCGTTTGACTCAGCAGAAACCGCAGCCGTGCTCAAAGCATTAAAGGACCAGGGAATAGAAGAGACCTACGTAGGACTTCTAGAGGACATATATAAGGGATGTACGGGCAGGATAACACTTAACAAGCAAAACGATAAATTCCCCATCCAAAAGGGAGTAAGACAGAGAGACCTTATTTCGCCAAAACTGTTCACAGCATGTCTGGAGGTGGTATTCAGATAGCTTGACTGGGAAAACGCAGTATTAAGGATAAACGGAGAATACTTGAGCCATTTGAGATTTTCAGACGACATAGTAGTGCTGAGTGAGACTGCAGGACACCTGCTAAAATGCTTGAGGGCCTGCAATCAAAAAGCATCGCCGTGGTAACAAATGAATGAATGAATGACCTTTATTTGGGAAGAGGCCTGAGGCCCTGGTGGGGGTTGGGGGGAAAAGGAAAAGGGAAGACCCGTATTACAAATAATGATCAGATGACGTTGTAATCGTTTAGAGTTCCTCTTCCGGTTAGCTGCAGGCACGGTTTGAGTATTCACATAGGCACTGGTCGTTGGTATGTGGAGCACTGTTCACACTGTTCACACGAGGTTCACATGAGTACAGTCGCGTGCACGAACACTTCAAAAAAGGGTGGGAGTCAGTCAGCTACTATACAACTCTGTACAGACCACTTTGTACAGCAAAGTTTGCTACCCTTTCAAGGGTGCGTGGATCGCCTCTAATAAGCTGCAAGTGCTCAGATAGTGATTGTGGGGCCGCCTGGGACTCTAGGAGTTGCTCTCTGCCACTTGAGAATGCTGAACAAGACCAAATTAAATGAAAGAGGTTTGGGATAGTATGTGCCGCACAGAAGGTACATTTAGATGCCGAAGCCTGATTTCTTGTCCATTTAGAAACGACGTCCGGTGTGTAAGCCGCATCCGCATACACCTTGTTGGCGAATACTTCTTCTCGTCTCGATAGCGTCTTTAAAGGTGTCAAAAAACCAGGTGGGGAAGCTTGAGCTAATCGTTGTCTGCTGAGTAGTTTGAATCGTCGGTACTCTTGTTGCCAGTTGGTAGTGGGTACGTCTGTTTGGGCGGACGCAGCGCACTCAGTGACGACAGGGGGGACCAAGGGAGGATTTCGTACACACTTCCGGGCAGAATTATGTGCCAGTTGGTTGCCCTGCGCTCCTGGTGTATGTGCTGGGGTCCAAGCCATGCGGACTTTGATTCCTTCAAAGCTGAGTTCTTGTACCGTTT
Organism: Haemaphysalis longicornis; assembly: GCF_048455015.1. Classification (NCBI taxonomy): domain Eukaryota; kingdom Metazoa; phylum Arthropoda; class Arachnida; order Ixodida; family Ixodidae; genus Haemaphysalis; species Haemaphysalis longicornis. The sequence continues at coordinate 21,383,922 of NW_027526335.1, read as the reverse complement.
TTAGTATGGAATTAGCTGTAAAATTTTGCGTGAAGGCTTTGTTAAGCTCCCTGAGTGCCACGTAAGAGTCTGTTACGACTCTGAATTTCCTTGTTTGTAGCTGTTCTGAATGATTCTGAATTCTTTGTAGAGCGCCTAATATTCCAAAGAGTTCCGCTTCGTCGGTCAGTCCACACGTGTTAGTAATAGTGCGAGACCCATCCAGCTGAGGAAGTTCTGGGCACTTCCATGCAGTGTTGTACACGTTCCTCTAAAATAGGAACAAAACCTCGTTCCTCGTTCCTTCCCAATTTTGAAACGAGTTACCGTTACAAGTTCCTTTATTTCGAAAGGAACGCGTTCCAGTTCCAGTTCAAAAATTGGAACGTTTCGTTACTTTAACGTTACATTCGATTTTTTAAATTAAAATATAGGGTCTGATAGGTAAAATAGAGTTGGAATTTTAAAACTATAATCGAACTACGTATATTATACGAATATGAACACCGCCGGCAGCAGATTATCTAGAAATAAAAAGAATCCAAAGGAACGCTCCCTGACAATTTTTTTTTTCAGGAAGCACCGCGCAAACCCCAGACATGTCTAACTGCGTTTTTGGTGCTCGTCTATTATAGGTGCAACACATATAATAGGCGCAGTAAGGTTCCTGCGCGTCAGATGTGCAAATACAAAGTTACTCACGTGCAGGAAGGTAATTAAATTTCTTGTATTAGATTCAATATTACAGTTTATTTAAAATACTTTACATGACCATTTGCAGGATTTGGTTAAGGGGGTTACAAAAGTGAAGCGTTGCAGATCGTACAGCACAAATTTGCGAGTAAGAAAACACATTGCAGCAGGTGACAGAATCCAGGTTGGTGCCGGAGCAGGCAAGATGGCGTTCGATGATTCTCAAATGTCCGGTAGACCCACGAAGACCCAACTTGCTACTTGCTCAAACAAAACGAAAAAAATTGGTCAGTCTCGGCGCCGCGCGATTCCTGCGCCCCCGATAAACGAAGTTCACATAAAAAACAGAGAAATGCTTAAATTATCTCAGCTAAACCAGAGTCTTCTCTGGCTAAACCTGGCTAACTCACGAGGGGCTCCGCGTTCGCTCTGGTTCTGTCAACCGACCGGACTCAAGCTTCTGTGAATGGAGTTTATAGTTCTCGCTATGACTGTCCAAGAACACCAAGCACTTCGATTTTATTACACTAAAACCAAGCCTCGAAGACCTATTAAGTTCTAACACACACTGGGCCGCTGATTGGCCAGGTCAACAAAACGCAAATATTTGTGCACAAACAATCACGTGATCCACACTAACACTCTCACTCAAACTTCCAGGTATTCATCAAGGCACAAGTATAACACAGGTTTAACTTGAAACCGACCAACTACAGCAACTCTGAGCGCTGGAAGTTGACCTTCGGGCGGCCTCTCTCAGGTATTGTCCATACGGCGCGCGACGAAAATATGCCCAACAGTGACAGAATTACTGCCCTGTGTCAACACGACGCATGCAATACAAAAGCACCTTGCACTCCCGTCGGCCCATTCCCGCCAGATCGGCGACAGACCGCGCCGTGACGAACTGCGCGCGTACTCTGTAACTTCGAGCAGTACAACATCCCGAGACACTGCGGTGCGGCAAGCTCTTTTGAGAGCCGGCGACCCATTGAATGACCTCACAGCGAGCGCAACTGCCCCGACAACAACGCACCCGCGCCTCGCGAGCACTAATGCTGTAATTACCCCTGACAATATACAGAAGGGGTGGTTTCACAAGGAACCTGCGGCGCCAACAATTCCATCGGCCAGACGTGCATTTTGGCCACCCCAGACAAACGATGAAAGGTGAAAAGCATTCTTGCGGCAACGCTGTTCGCCCGTCGAACGCCACGTAAGCTCAACCGGCATGAAAGCAAGCCTAAGCTGCGAACCATTGCGTGGTTATTTTTCTGCCTTTAACCTTCGAGGACGCAAAATCCTCGAGCTTTGGCATCAAAAACAGCCAAATTTTGGCGATGTAACGGCAGGAACGCCGTTCCTGCCGTTACTTCAAAAATTTAACGAGTTACCGTTACAGTTCCACCTATCCTTAAAGGAGTACTGACACGAAATTTCAAAGCTGAGATAACTATGTAAAACGCTTCCTTTTTATCAGGAGATATCTCCCAGCAAGTTTCAACAGCAAACGTTCAGCGAAACATATTTAAAATCCATTTTAATCTTCGCCCGCACGAGAAAGCCCAGAGCGGGCCGACGTGACATCATCTGCTACGTGCCCCAAACTGCCGACGTCGGGGCTCCCGTGACGAAGCCGACGCGCTGGCTGTGGTTGGCGCGCGCTGCTCGGGCGTGTGTACACGTCATGGTTTTGGGAATGACGTCATGCTGCCCGGGCCTGTGGGGACGGCGAAAACCTCGGCCGGTCTGGGCGCGCGCGTGCGCTCGCTCGCGCGCGCTTCCAGAGAGGCAGCGATACGGCAAGAATGGTGACGTCATGTTATACATGCTGTCATGGCGGCCGCTCGGCGTTTTTCAGTCGAAACCGAAACTGGCACGAATAAACGACGCCGTAAATAAATGTTTACGCTGCGCTCGACCGTCTAATCTGTCATTCTATGATTAGTGGGCTGGTAGGCACGCATAGCAGCGAAAAAAACGTAACATAAAAATTTCGTGTCAGTACTCCTTTAATGGAACGGTGGCGTTCCTTCGTTCCTCCAAAAAGGAACTAGTTCCAGGAACGCCGTTCCTTGGAACGCCGTTACGTACAACACTGCTTCCATGCAATAGCTGCAGCAGTGTCAGTAACGGCAGCATCGGTAAAAAGATCAACTTCGCCTTCTTCTTTGTCGTTGGACAGTTTTTGCACATATCTTTCCCTGGCCTCCGGGTGACGCCGAGAAATGGGGCGCCGACGAATGATACCAAGGAAGGGTCTTTCCCATGGTGGAAGCGTTTTCTGGACAGTTCTGGGGTCAAATTCACTTTTTAGAAGGTCCCACCTTTGTATGGCACGTCCCTGAGGAGTATGCTCGAGATGGTTTTGAAATCGTAGTTGAGTTTCTTCGACCAAGTTAATAACAGGTGGTAGGGAGACAGATTGCTCAAGGATGTCCGTTCTTGTATGCCTTGGAAGTCCAGTAACCGTCCTGATTAGTGTCCGGTTCAGAATACTGAGTTCTTGGATTTGTCGTAACTTGAACTCATACACGGGGAAACCATATGTCATCCTGCCGTGGGCTACAGCACGGGCTAACATGAGGCAAGAGTTTTGCTGAGAACCGCCATACTTGTTAGAAATTCTTGATATTAGATGCATAGTGGATCTCCATGAGGTACGTAGATGTCGTATCCACGCATTAGGGCTATTACAACTGCTCACTTGTAGGCCCAGGAGTCTAATTGTACCATTCTTGGAGTCGATACTTGCCTGGCCAATTTGGAGTCGGATGACTTGCGCTGGATTTGTGGAGCGTTTGCCATCAATGCTAAGAAACTCAGTCTTGTTTGGGGAAAGGTTCAAATTGAAGTTCAAAAGGGACGTTTCAAGGCTGAAGACTGCAGCTTGTAGTTCGGTTTGCATATGGTCTTTGTTGTCATAATCCGCCGCTTCAGTCCATACGACGATATCGTCGGCATATAATGCAAAGCGAGCGTCTGAGTCCTCTTCCAGTTTGCGGGCGACTCTACTCATAGCTAAGTTGAAGAGGAGTGGACCAAGAATAGAGCCCTGCGGAACTCCTCTGTCAAGATAGTACATCGTGGGTGATTCATCTCGGGGATTTAGTCTGATTGGCCGATGCTCAAGAAAATTGCGGATCCATACTTGAGCCTTCTTACTTGGGAAAGCCACGGCGAGTTCATGTAGGATCCCCTCTTGGCTGACGTTATCAAATGCTTTCTGCATATCAAGCGCCAGAATGTAATCCGGGAGTTGTTTTCGAGATGTACGATTTACGACTCTTCGGAGCAACCAAAGGTAGTCGTGCGTACTAAGATTAGGTCTGAAGCCGGTTAGCGATGGATGAAACCAACCTATGCGCTCGAGATGGAACTGAAGTCGGTTGTTAATTAATCGCTCGATGACCTTGCACATGATCGGAGTTAGTGCAATAGGTCGCAGATTTTCGGGTCTTCGGGCGTCTTTACCAGGCTTCGGGATGGGATGAATGATGGTCGTCTTCAAGTGCTCGTGGACTTCTCCCGTTTCCCATGATTCGTTGACAACACTCAGAAGGGCTTCATGGCCGTGCGTTGGTAGATTGCGGAGATCTTGCCAAGTGATTTTATCATGGCCCGGGGCGGATCTAGATTTGCCTTGAGCGAGCGCAACGTGGAGTTCTGCCAGGGTAAAAGGAGTGTCAAGTTCGTCTAGAGGGTGTGGTATGTCGATGTCGGGAAGAGATTTTAGTGCCGTTTTATCCTTCGTAGCATGTGGAAAGAGAGTCTTGATAATAGTTTCCTCTACGTCGTAATAGTCAGACTGCAGTCTCATTTCGTCAATGATAGGAAGCTTTGTCTTTCCTTTGCCACAAAGGCTGCGAAAGATGCCCCATAAGTGAGAAAGGCCTCTCTCTTGCCCGAGCCGATGGCAAAGATTTTGCCAGTTTTCACTTTGTAATGTCTTTTGGTAATCGTTGATTTTCTTGTATATGCGTTTCAGTTTAATGAGGTCAGGGTGACGTTTGCCACGTTCTCGATACTTCCTGGTGAGACGTTGAGCCGTTCGGAGCAACCTATGCATATGGATATCTGGGTTGTCAACCTCAACAGTGCCGATGACTGATTCGGCAGCTGATGTACGAGCATCGGAGACGGCATGTAAGAACTCGGGGAGGTCCGGGCGGGCGTTGATTTGAAAGAAGGATCGAAAGAGATTCCAGTTTGTTACGGTATGCGTATGTTTCGGGCGAAGCTTTTTACTGTTAAGATGAAGGAAGATGGGGAAATGGTCGCTACCCCAAGTGGCGTCTTGAGTGTGCCATTTCTTGATTATACCAGGTGTAGTTATCGTGAGGTCCGGTGTGGTGTCCCGCTGAGAAGTGTGAAGCCCAACTCTGGTCGGTACAAATGGTTCATTTCTTAGTTCGAGGGAGCTGAGTTCGAGGGCTTGTTCTAAGAGTTTTCCTCGTATATCGGAGTGAGAGTATCCCCATAGGCTACTTTTTGCATTAAAGTCTCCTCCAATAATTATAGGACCAGAAAAATTCAGCGAAAAGAGGTGAGTTATCCAGTCGTAGGTGTCTGTAGTTTTGGAATTGCATTGTGGCCTGTAGTAAACGGAGACGACAAGCATGGGTTTGCCTCCAGGAGGTTGGATTTGAACGACGATAACCTCCCTATTAGAGTTGCTAGCAGCATCCCACCTATGTTGAATGGCCTGGCAAGATTTATGAACCAGTACCGCAGCTTGTCCAATGGCGGTTTTTGGTTTTGCCGGATCTTTGGAAGCATGAGCAATTTTTGGGTCCATAAAGGTAGTGTATTCAGGAATTTTATACGGTCCCCTAGTTTCTTGTAAAAGCAAAGCAAGAGGCCGCGTCGTAGAAATCTGATACTTAAGCAGAGGTCCATTTTGGGTGATGCTGCGGCAATTCCATTGTATAATCAACCGATTGGCAACGGGAAGCGACGAAAGAGTCATTTAGTGGGTCCGCTTCTTCTTGCATTAACAACCTCCGGGTCGACCATTTGGAGCAATTGGCGCATTTGTTCGGCTACCTGCTGCAAGTCATTTCTAAGGCAGTTAAACTGTCCCTGTAATTCGCTGATGCCATTAAAAGCTTTCTGCCATTCTTTTGAATTATCGAATTTGATTTTGGCATCACGTTGGACGAGCATCTGTTCCGTTATGGGTTGTGAGCAGGTCCCTGAAGACTGCGATTGAGGAGCCTTGTTCTTTTTTGTGCGTGACCTGCTCCGTCTATGAGACTCCTGTTGAGAGGCTGGCGAGACTGACCGTTTCGTATCGTTGGATTTGCGGATGAAGTTCAGTTCCCTACGCAGTAGATGAAGCTCTGATCGAAGTTCCTGCAGTTCCTTTTTAAGCTGGGCGTTTTCAAGCATAATAGGGTGGTTTTCCGGAATAGACTCGGTGGCGCCTACATTTCTATTCTCGAAAGCTTCCTTTTCATGCCTTCCAACAGCAGAGGCCCATGAGACACCACTTGTGGCTTGACGGCTCGCAGGCCGACTTCCATTGGCTTTGGTGCCCTCCTTCTGCAAATCCTTTTCATTTTTTTTCGGCAGCCTGCTAGGACACACTTTGCTGACAGCAAGGTGTCCTGTTTTTTGGCACGCGACGCAAAAGATCGTTGAGTCACATTCATCGCCCCCAGCGTGCGGCCTACCGCAGTCTATGCACACACTGGGCGAAGGACAAAATTTGGCCATGTGTCCCAGGTTATGACAGTTGAAACACACGATTCTCTTTGGTCTGTATTCAGTCACTCGTATCAGCTCCATGTAATATTTGACAACTTTCGGGAGCGTAGTTGAGTCGAATGTAAGGATTGCCCGGTCGGATTTGCCGATTTTTTGTACTGAAAGTACGTCTGCCTGTTCGCATCTGATCCAGCTTAAGATTGTCTCGTTGCTTTCGTTTGGGTCAACCTGGATAACACCTCTAATCGTGTTTTTGTTTGATCGCTTGAGTTCAACGACAACTTCAAGGGTTTCAAGCTTGCCATTTTGTCGGAAAGTGAGGTGGTCAATTTCAGTTAACTTGGCGGCGTGATTTTCATTATACAGTACGATATTTGCACTGTTTGCAGCATCATCAAAGGTTACCGCGGCCATTTCAGCCAATTCGGCGCTAGGGGCCGTGAGGCCAATAGCACTGGCGATTGCATGTCTGGGTATCTTTCGTATTTGAATCTTTGCTAGTGGTCTGAGTTGTAGCAAATGACGTGACCGACTCACCCTGTCAGTTCTCGTGGGCCGCTTCTTTCTTGAAAGAGGGACACGTTGCCACCCCTCTGAACCGGGGACTTCGTCGTCTGGGTCGTCCATTTCATCGGTGTCCGTTTGTGTTCTCGATGGAGGAACCACTTCGCCGTTCGGTGGGCCTTGTTGTAGCGTCGACATATCCATGCTATCTTGCCGTCCTTCTTCAAAGAGCGTACGCAATGGCGCCGATGTAGCGCCCTCCGTCGCACTCGCAGCAGTGGCAGCAGCCGCCGCACAAGCAGCCGCCGCCACGCCGGCAGCTGCGTTCGAAGTGGGACGCGGCTTGAAGGGCCTTTGGCGGGTTAGGCCTAACCGTCGTTCCGGAGGTTCCAAGGTCACCTTTCGGTGCTGCGATGTCCCAAGTGGCCTAATTTTCGCTTCCAGAGGTGCAGCACATACTCAAGAGGATGATGAAGCACTTCGAAAGGGATTCGCGTCGCGGAATTGAGCTATCACTAGCGAAATTCCACAGCGCATGCGAAACCCGTCTTTCTGGTAACAAAAATAAATATGAATAAGTCTAAAGTAATGAGGAATAAGCATGCCGTAAGCGCCCTCTTCAGCTTAGGAGACGAAGTGCTAGAAGTACAAGGAAGAATTACCTCCCACAGATGGTTAGTGCTGACCCAACCACGAGAGAGAAATCTAACGTCGGATAGGTATGGGCTAGGTAGCACTCGGCAAGCACTCTAAAATAATGAAAAGTGAGCTACCTCTCTCACTAACAAGAAAAATATACAGCCAGTGCATACTGCCTGTGAAGACGTACGGAGCTGAAATTTGCCGACTTACTAAACAACTCGAAAGCAAAGTTCGATCCGCCCAACGGGCCTTGGAACGAATAATGACAGGAGTAACACTCAGGGATCGGAAACGAGCTTCATGGATCAGGGAACAAACTCGAGTAGATGATATCATATTTCAAGTAAAGAAAAATTGGCTGGCGATTGCGATACTCCCCAATGCGACATTTGGGTGCAGCATCAGTGCGGCCGAAGCACTCACTCATGGGTTCTCTCGACGGCAGCGATGATGAGCCTCTGCGTCAACAGCGAGAACTGCGCCTCAGGAAGAGAGCACGAACTGCGTCTTAAAGGAGTACTGACACGAAATTTTGGTGTTATGTTTTTTTCGCTGCTCTGCGTGCCTACCAGCCCACTAATCATAGAAAGACAGATTACACAGTCGAGCGCAGCGTAAACAATCATCTACTGCGTCGTTTATTCGTGTCAGTTTAGGTTTCCACAAAACGAACGCTGAGCGGCCGCCATGACAAGAGGTATCACGTGACGTCACCATTCTGGCTCGAGCGAGCGCACGCGCGCGCCCAGACCGGTCGATGTCTTCGCCGTCCCCACATGCCCGGGCAGCATGACGTCAGTCCCAAAACCATGACGTGTACACACGCCCAAGCAGCGCGCGCCAACCACAGCCAGCGCGTCGGCTTCGTCACGGGAGCCCCGACTTCGGCAGTTTGGGGCAAGTAGCAGATGATGTCATGTCGGTCCCCACTGGGCTTTCTCGTGCGGGCGAAGATTAAAATGAATTTTAAATATGTTTCGCTGAACGGTTGCTGTTGAAACTTGCTGGGAGATATCTCCTGATAAAAAGGAAACGTTCTACATAGTTATCTCAGCTTTGAAATTTCGTGTCAGTACTCCTTTAAGCGAACACGCATCATAGTCACGCGTACGCCCCCCTCACGGTTTCGCCAAGCGTCGCGCCGTCGAGCGCCTCGTGCGGGCACAGCACACTGCTCACTGCTCTTCCCCTCCTCCACCGCACACTTTCGGAGAGCGCTGGCTCGCGCCGCCACGGCGAACCGCCCTCCCCTCCCAACTTCGAGGCACTCTCCTCCTTTGCTTTCTTTCATCGTTCGCTTTTTCTTTCACTCGTCGGTTCAGGCCATCGTTCTCTCGGTTACGCCGACAACGGAGCTCAGCCCAGACACGGCCGCCAAAGGGCTAAAAGAAATGGGCTTGGGCTGGCCTTGTATTGAGACGAACCGACAACCGGTGGACAATTAGAGTAACACAGTGCACACCACGAGATGGGTCTAGAAGAAGGGGAAGGCCAATAACACGATGGAGGGATGAAATACGGAAATTCAGCGGCCAACACTGATTCAAGCGGCGCAGGACAGGATCTGTTGGGAGTTAATAGGAGAGGCCTTCACCCTGCAATGGGCCTGAGTAGGCTGTTGACGACGACGACGATGATGATGATTATGATTATGATGATTATGGTCATATTTTTTTTTTTTTTGACTGCCTGCATTCACTCTTACCTCGCACCTACTCCGAGTCGGCCTCCACAATTCACTGTCTGAAGTCGTGGAAACCCAGCAAGTCGGCCAGCTCCCTCGCCCCTCCTCCTCTCTCTCCCTCCCCCCGGGCCGCACCGTTTTTACACACCTAGATTATTCCGTTCCTAGTTCACGGGCGGAACGTATGTACCCCAATTCATGTCCACCCAAATCTGCACCCACATGAAAGCGTGACCTATTCCGCGCCATGTGCACTTTACTTACAGCTTCCTTATCCTAGAGACACTATACTAAATGAACTCTGACACACGATACACGGACGACGCCACCTACTCGCACTAAAGAGCCCATGCAATGGTCTCCCTCAATTCCCTAGGCTCCATCCTGACATACGCCACCATAGCCGATACCAACACCACTGTACCGCCGAAGAGACAGCCATGGCCCTCGCCCCCGCCGGCTATGTAACCATCCTTACCGACTCGCAGAAAGCTTGCCGGAACTTCCTGACCTGATGAATTTCACCTCCCGCCCTCACGCTTCTCCAGACAATCAAGACCCCGCCCCACATCCAAATACTGTAAACCCCAGGTCATGCCTCACTCCCAAGGAGTGATACGGCTCACGCCGCTGCACACGATCTCCTTCTCCAGGTATTCCCACCGAGAGCGGGCGACCTGGCAGCAGCACTGTACTGCATCATTACCGTCCGAGCCACTCAGTGGCTAAGGCGTTGTGCTGCTGAGCGCGAAGACGCGTGTTCGATTCCCGGCCGCGGCGGCCGCTTTTCTGATGGAAGGGAAAAGCAAAAAGGCCTGTGTGCACGAGATTTCGGCGCACGTTAAAGATCCCCAGGTGCTCAAAGTTAATCCGGAGCTCTCCACTACGGCGCGCCTCATCGCCAGCGTTGCGTCGGCGTGTCAAACCCTACGATCAATACCGTCAGAGCCACCGCAATTACGCACCTCCTCACCCCTCCCTCAACAATTGCGACGTCCGACTATGGCGCAGACTCCAGACGCAAACACATTCCAACCCCCTATCCTTCATCACAGACCCCCCCACCCCCCTACCCCTCCTACACACCCTTACAACTGACCAACCTGCCATAATCCCAATACGACGGACCATCTCGTATGGGCATGCGCCGACCACCCAAACCCCCTCCCTTCCCCAACCCCGAAGCAGTGGGAGTGCGGGCTGACCAGCACTCAGCTCCATACTTAGGAACGCATGATCTCGCGGGCTAGAGGAGCAGCGGTCGCTCGCGGCTTTCTAAACTAAGAAGAAGCCTCCACCTTCATTTTATTGTATTTATTTATTTATTTATTTACATGGTACTGCCGACCTCTGGTACAAGGTCCTTGGCAGGAGGGGGCGGTAAGAAAAAGACGGAAAAAGACGCGACATGAAGAAGTAAAGGGAGCAAGAATGTGGCAATATGCCTGGGAAAGGTTTATGTGTAGTGGCATTATTGTAGGCACAATATAAAAGACAAAAAGAAGGCACCCAAAAAAAGAAAAGCGTTAATACAACCTGATGCACGCATGCGCAAAAAGATTTGCACTGAGGTAACAACCTATTAGTATCGAAAAGATACGAGGCATCTTTTCAGTAGCAATTTCATCCCAACAGAACGCGACAAAGTGAGCAAAAAACTGTCTGTGGGGGGAAACCAGGAAAACATACAAGGGAGCACAAAGCACAACTGCACACATTGGTCGTCAAGTTACAACTGGAGGCAAAGAATACATGATATACAACTTCCGTTGAATATATTGATGGAGAGGGGAAATGTACACAAGATGTTATTTTTTCAAAGCATTCATGAATGATTCGACCGTCCTACATTCTACAACGTCAGCTTTAAGCCGATTCCACTCGCGTACACTACGAGGGAAGATCGAATTTTTAAAGTTGTCGGTTTTGCATGAAAATTCGTTCAATTTCTTTGAGTGCAGTGAACGAGTGGAACGCCTAATCACGGGTTCAATATAACCATCCCTACTAATCCCTAGTTTGTCATGGTACAGCAGGTACATGTATTTCTGTCTTTCATAGTATCTTCTTTGCTCTAATTTGGTTAACTGTGCTTTTTCCAAAAGTACACTAGGTGAAATACGCCAACTGTAGCTAGCATACACGAAGCGAATAGCTTTCCTCTGAATGTTTTCTAATTTAGTAATGTTCAACTTAGTATAAGGGTCCCAAACTATAGACGCGTACTCAAGTATGGGCCTAACGTAAGTTTTATAGGCTAACAATTTTATTTCCTGCGTGGATTTTCGTAAAGTTCTCCTCAGGTACCCAAGGCTGCGCATGGCTTTCTTTTGAATGTAAGCAATATGTTGGTTCCACTTCAAATCGGAGGAAATAATAACGCCTAAATACTTGAATTGATCCACACTTGTAAGCACATGATCTTTGATGCAGTAGGTAAATTTTAAAGGCTCCCGTTTTCGCGTAATGGTCATTGCTACAGTTTTTAGGATGTTAATTTTCATTTGCCATGTTTCACACCACTGAAATATACTTTCGAGTGATGCGTTTAAAAGGGCCTGGTCAGCAGGGCTGTGAACTTCTTGATACAGCACGCAATCGTCTGCGAATAGACGTACCTTTACGGGCAGGGCATCTGCTATATCATTGATAAAGATTAAGAAAAATAATGGCCCTAGGACGGACCCTTGCGGAATACCGGACTGTACTGGTTGGGGACTTGAGCGGACATCTTCAATATCTACACTTTGGCACCGGTGTGAAAGATAAGCCTCTACCCAAGACAGCAATAAATCGTTTTTTAGAATAGACTGAAGTTTCAGGAGTAGCTTTTGGTGAGATACGCGATCAAACGCTTTTTCGAAATGCAGGAATATAATGTCAGTCTGCCCCTGTTTATCTAATACTGCAGCGAAGTCGTGAACAGTTTCCAGTAGTTGCGTGGTTGTTGACAGGCCTTTCCGGAAACCATGCTGACATGCACTAATTATCTTATGGTTTTCCAAGAAAAGCGAAATGTGTTTGAAAATGATGTGCTCAAAAATTTTTGCGCAAGTGCACAATAAGGAAATAGGCCTGTAGCAAGGAATTGAGGATGTGTTATTAGTTTTAGGTATGGGGACTATTTTTGAAAATTTCCAATCTATTGGAAGTTCGGATACAGTAAGAGATTTATTAAATATAATGCAGAGGTATTTGGAACACCATTCCGCATACCTCACAAGAAATGTATTCGGTATGCTATCTAATCCAGGAGTTTTCTTAACGTCAATTTTCAATAATAGTGCCAATATGCCTTGCTCAGATATTTCGATTCCGCCAATGGGAGGTATGCTGTCCAAAACATCAAAACGAGGTTTCTTGCCGTCATCTCTTGTAAAAACGGAAGTAAAGAAAGTATTGAAAGACTCGGCAATGGTTGTCTTGTCTGTAATTGTTTCATTGTTAATATCAACACTGAACAAGGTGCTTTTTCTTTTAGAGAAATGACACCAGAATTTCGCAGGAGAAGATAACAAAAAATTTTTCATTGACACACCATAGTAATACTCTTTGGCCCTTTGGATACTGTCGCTAAGCTGCGCGCGCAGATCAGCAAGTCTACTTATATTTTCCGCGGAAGGGCATTGCGTGTACCGCTTCCTTATCTTTTTCGCCTTGCGTCTGAGGCGGACTACTTCCCGTGTTGTCCACGCGTTTTCAGCTTTTGTTACTTTAAGCCGCGTTGTACATAGCCTTTCATACACTTGAAGACAAGGTTCTTGAAAAAACGCCATAGGTCATCTACTGAGCACATGCCCGTCTCAGAAAGAAAAATAAATTCAGAAGACGACTCGTCAAGAACATCGAGTATGTCAACGTCACTAGCTTGTGTGAACACGGGAACCAGACACGATTTTTTTGTAGATTTCGTTCTCTGATCTAGTGGTATGGCCAAAGATATCATATTATGGTCAGATATGCCGTCAAGAACGTGCACCTCAGGATCCCGAATACGAACGCCATTGCTCACGAGGAACAAATCTAAAATTGACTTAGTATCACCATGGACGCGCGTAGGTTCCTTGACCAGTTGAGTAAGGTCGTGAAAAAGAAGCACGTCAACAAAACGCTCGGCATCTGTACTAAGTGGTTCAGGAAAATCGGTGCACCAGTTAATTGAGGGGATATTGAAATCACCCGTAAGTATCAAGTTCCTAGAATTGGCTTTGCATGCACACAAGAATTCATTGAGTTTATCGCAAAAGTCGGGTTTCGCACTAGGTGGGCGGTAAAAACCACCTATAAGTAAACTTAGCTCATCTAGCTGTAATTTTATAATGACGCATTCTATTCCCGGAATATCTGCCAACCTGGTTACGTGGAAATATTCACGGTAAATAATCGCAACACCACCACCCCGCGAGTCCCTGTCCTTGCGATAGATTCCAGAACCTCTAGGTGTCACTTCTTCATCGTTAACGTCGGACTGTAGCCAGGTTTCTGTTATTACGAGTACATCGGGTTTGTAAGTTACTATGACACTTTCGAAGTCCGATGATTTTTTTAGAATGCTGCGTGCATTCAAGTGTGCGCATTGTAGGGATTTTGCTTTCCTGATTTCCGGTCATTTGGTTGGGGTTTGCTTCCTTGGTTGGGGTTTGGTTGGGGTTTGCTTCCTACCTCTACTACTGATAGGGACCAGCTTACTCGAACAGTCATCCCATTGAAAAAGCTCGTCGTCAATTTTGACCTTGTCGTGAACCAGTTTCACCTTGCGGTCAGACTTTCTAAGCTCAGATGTGCTGTCCCAAAGCTTCTTTCGTTTTATCCGCGTGGTCAAGGAAAAGTCCTCCGAGATGAATCTGTCGCTACCCTTAAGCTTGGAACAGTTAACGAGTATATTAATCTTTTCACGATGATCGATGAGCTTTAAAATGACGGGCCGAGGCCGGTCACTGCTGGGCTGCTTCCGTCCAATCCTATGCAGTCGCTCAACGGAGGATATATGTACACCCAGTATTTTTGTAAACACGTCCTGAATTATGCTTTCCCTAAGATCATCAACCATTTCTTCGTCTTTTTCAGGAATACCAAACACTAGAAGATTATTCCTTCTACTCCGATCCTCTAGGTCAACTACAGTATCCCTCAAACTTTGCACAGTTTTTTCAAGATCAGACACCTTTTTACCGACATCTTTCAGAGCCAGTGTTGATGCTTCAATATTCTTGATCTTTAATTCAATATCATTCAGCCTTTGCTGGATGTTGTTTTGGCCTTCGAGCAACTGCGCTAGCAATTGCTCGGTGGTGGGCCCTGGATTGGACTCAATGTCACCACAAAGCATCAGCAAAGACAGCAAGCTATTCCGCACTGTCATGCATGCTGTACAAAGACGCTGTGGGCACGCCAGCTGGATGAAACAACGATCGCTTGTTCTCACAGTAGAAACATTAGAACCAACCTGCGCGAAAAAGACCAGGGCATTTGACATGGTGCTGACACGAGGCCAGCCGGCGCGCCCACTGAATATGCTGGAGGGTGGCTGGGGCTTTATACGCTGTACCGTTGACGTCATCGAAGCCGGTCGCGCTGACACCCAGCGGTCGTCGTAGAGCATGGAAGCATGGACCCATGTGCGCAGTCTCCGAAGAAAATTGGCCCAGGGGTGACGAAGCTTGCTGTGTCGAGTCTTGCCGTATCTTGTAAGAAGCTGGCACTCGTCGTCGCGCAGAAAAGAATCTGCACGAAAAAGACCAGGGGATTTGACATGGTGCTGACACGAGGCCAGCCGGCGCGCCCACTGAATTTTGTCTTTGTTGGCTCAGTAAAGTTTACTTCTTTTCCTTCTCCTGAAGCTCGCAAGTGGGAATCGCCGGAAGCATGCGTAAGCCACTCTGCTTACTGTCTACACTGAGCACCTTTAAAGTCGGCTTCATTTTTGTACACAAATGAATGCAGGGAAGACATTTTGAAATGGCAATATGATATTAGAGTATGAAGGCCATCAAACGTACGCGCCCCATGTATCACCGTTACACATTACATGACTGCATTGATGGGAAGACATTTCTTTTTAGGGGCTTAATACCAGAACTGATGCGACAATTTGAAAGCGCAATGTTCTTTCATTATTAGAATTTTTGTAACATATCGAGAAAGAAGTGCGAGAGAACACAAGACGAACGGGAGAACTGCACCAGACGAGGGCCATGTGGATACCGTATTTTCGCGCATATAACCCGTCCCTGCATATAACCCGCACCTCTACTTTCCTTCGACAAATAAAAAATATATATATCCGCGCGTATTGCCCGCATATTTTATACATAAAAGGATGGATCAAAGCTACTACTCAAGCAACATTACACATTTGTTTATCCAAAAGAACTTACCTAGCTGGCTACGTAACTAGGTGACTTGCCGCCCACTTTTTTTTTAGCTTGGTATATTGTTGAGCTGTGAGTGCAAAATAAGCACTGTAAATGGGATAGCAGTGGCTTAGTAGCTACAGTCAAACCCGTTTATAGCGAATTGCAATATGCACCGCGATTAGTTCGATATATCCAATAGTTCGATATAGCCGAACCCGCCTATAACAAACTTATAGTTACAAGTTCGCAATCCGCGGGAGCCCCCCTCCCTCTCCTCAACTCCACCATCCCCGCATGCAAAAACGAACAAAGTAAAGTAGCCGTTACCATACCCAAAATAATCCGTTTATTGCAAGTATTAAAGCTCCGCCTGAACTTCCTACTTTGCAAAGGAAAAAGCGGTGATTTTTGTGTTCACTTTCGTTTTGGCGGCTTCAACTAGCATGGCATTTTCTACACGAAACATTATTTGCATCAGTTCGAGTACGTGTCCTCCAAAATCTAAGAAGCATTGGCGGAGCACATTGACTGCCGAAAGCGCTTCATTATAAGCGTCGGATGGCTTTCACTCGCGACATCATCGGGAATGGGGGGGGGGGGGGGGGGGAGCTTTTCCCACAGTTCACCGATGCTGCTGTCTTGGTCCGGACTCGCTGACTGCGCGGGTTCTGTCGTAAGTCCCGCGCGTCGGAAACAGTTACGGAAAGTATCGGGCGTCATGTCGCTCCGTGCGAGGCGCAATGTCTAAGTCGCAACTCTTGCTCCGTGGTCGCGGCCAATCCACATCTCAATCGCCGCTCCGAGACCATGCATTTCGGCGGCCATTCTAGGCGCGCAGAGTTCGATATATCGGATTGAACTTCGTTATAAGGAATATGTTTCCCATGTATTTCTGTAACTGAATTATTTTTGTTCGATATATAGCATAATTCGCTCTATCCGGGTTCGTTATAGCCGGGTTTGACTGTATTACTGCTGTAAGGGCATCACGGCCCAACGCGCATCGCTATGAGGCTGCACCAAGGGAAATACCTCGTGTATAACCCGCACATCTACTTTCGCGAGTGTAACCCTGAAAGTTTTACATTTTTGGTGCGGGTTACCCTCGCGAAAATACGGCATGTAATCTTTATATTTCACAATGTTTTCTGACCAACCTGTTCCTCTGACATTGCTTCTGCAGGTAGCATCTTCGTTTGCGGCGACAAAGTGACACATCAAGCATTATAGACGGGCAGACGGGTCTCCTCGTTAAGTCCACATAGAAATCCTTCAGCATCTGAAAAATGAAATGTCGCCTGGAATATATTTTCCGGAATTTTATTTAGGGGTCTCTACAGGAATATAGTTGCAATTGCTGAAAGTACACCCCATGTACGTCGTGCATACGTACGAATATTTGTTCGCAGGCAGAACATTAGAGGCATCCATCCACTACGATTACGAATCCTCTGCATTCTCTGCATCCTCTACACCGGCCCCCATAGCAAGAAAACAAGGATGACCTAAACGCGCTTTCAAAGAACGCTCACAAGGCGGAACGTATGGTTAAGCATAGCCAGGAGGAACAGTATTCATAACGGGGCATGCCAAATTTGCTTTCACGTCTGGCTTTCCTTCAGCTTTTTTTTTTTTCTTTTTTCCATATAAGCCGCCAGTGATAATCCCGAAGTTAGCTCCTTCGATTGGCGGACGCGGAAGCCTCTAGCCTCCTTGCACACCACTTCGTGAGGTCTTTGAAGCCACCCATACTGCGAAGAAAGCCCCCAAAGGAGAGTATAGCGGGGGGGAAGGGGGGGAGGGGATGCTCTACCAATACGACATCGACCGTGGCACAAACTCCGAGATGGTCGGACATTAGTGCTTCCTTCATCAAAGGAAACTGTGTGGGGTTCGTTAAAATGAACGCACATGAAAAAAAAAAAAAAAAAGCAGGTCGGAAGGGGTATTTCCCGTGTTAAGCCAACAAAGTCGAGTTTTACAATGCGTCTTAAGGTCTGCTTTTATGTCGAAGATGAGGCTCATTCCTAGATTGGAATATCACGCGGCCGTGTTCTCGATACGTGCCAGCGACACAAAAACAGCACACGCTTCATTCCAATGTGCGAACGTTTAGCGCGCAAAGAGACGGGAGGTGGGGCGGTATAGGCGGCCGAGCGAAAAGGGAGCATCCAGTGCTCCGTAAAAGCGGCGGGGAAGCAGCAGTCGAAGATGCGCTAAATAGAGCAGCCATGTCGCGACCGTATCGCACTTATCCGCTCCATCCGTGTTTATACACAGCCCGTACCGAACGACGGGTACAGAAGACGCGCGCGCTTGCCCGCACACCGCGCTCGCTGCGCTGCTTGCGCTCGCATAAGCGGCGTCCGTTCACCAAAATTGAGCGCCGAGCAGGCTGAAAGGCCGTCGGAAGAAAAATGATGCGGCAGATGGCTCGGAGTGCCTCGGCAGCCACGCCCCCTACACCCGTCCTCCTCTTGGAAACCCCCTTCTTCTCCCATCGCTGCGAAGAAAAGACAGCGATCTGACTCGGCTTGCTCGCACGCCCCTTAGTGCCATCTTTTCTTCGTCTTCGTTTTTTCACCATCGGCATCCCGGACGGCACCTGCTCGCCAGCGCCGAACCATTTGCTGCAGATGTCTCTCTTTCATCTCCTTCGCAGTCAGTCAACCGCCGAGCAACGAGGAGCCGATAATCGCGCCCGATATGCATATTGTATGGAGCGCGCCGGGCTCTCGGCGAGTATCGAGCGCCGAGCGGCTTACACGAGATGGATCTACGCGCGCCGCACACCGGTTCAAACACAGACTGGCTTTGTACGGGCTGCGACCCTTATACGCACTGAATGCTACACTTGCCGTTCTTTTGACTCTTAGCAAAATAAGAATCATACAGGAGTTCTCTCTCTCTCTCTCTCTCTCTCTCTCTCTCTCTCTCTCTCTCTCTCTCTCTCTCTCTCTCTCTCTCTCTCTCTCTCTCTCTCTCTGCCAAGTGGCGTCACTGTAGTTTGCGTTTGGCTTCGTTTTTTCTTGCCATAAGGACAAATTCAAGTACAAGTATAGGACACTGCGACATCCTTACGTATCGTTTCACTTCCTTCAGTCACATACGAAACGGAGGAACATACGTATCTATACGTATGTATTAAAAAAAATCAATTTCCAAAAGACCCTGCCGTGGTGGCTCAGTGGCTAAGGCGTTGTGCTGCTGAGTACGAAGACGCGGGTTCGATTCCCGGCCGCGGTGGCCGCTTGTCTGATGGAGGCGAAAAGCGAAAACGCCCGTCTGTTCGAGACTTCGGCGCATGTAAAAGATCCCAAGGTGGTCAAAACTAATCCGGAACCTTCCACTACGGCGCGCCTCATCGCCTGTGTCTCGTCGGCGCGTTAAAACGTCATAACCGACCATAATTTCCTGAGGATCTTATCGAAAACCCGAGTGATTTCTGCTTCGCAGCAATGGAAATGGTCCCGGGGTTTCAGCTGGGGACGCAAATGCGAAGCTCATCCCGGCCCGGCTGAGCACTGGCTACTACATGTCATGAGTTGTCGCTTCGAACAACCAATATTATTCTTCGAATATAAGGGTACACACGAAGGATTCACGTTTGTTGCGCTAGCCTCACTACAGCTTAAGCCCCAATTCTAGCCACCGCATGATTTAGTTCAATGTGTGCATTCGTAACTTGGCTCTCTCTGTGGCAAAAATGTCAGCCCAAAATTTGAGGCGTCCTGAATGCAGTCTTTCTTAGGAGACTTAAAGCCAGAAATTTTGGTCTGTCTGTCTGTCTGTCTGTCTGTCTGTCTGTCTGTCTGTCCGTCTGTCTGTGACTCGATTCAGCCACCCGGCCAAAGTGAAACAAAATCTGCGCAATAGTCTTATATATTCATAGCCAAATCTAAACGTCTAAGTCCGGTTTTAATGTTCATACTTGTCAGCGTTGTTAAACAAGAAAAATACATTACGCAAATATGACAGAAAATTAGTACATGAGTGATATTTGCAGTATTCCTTTAAAAAATTAATACAGGATTAATTTTTGCGAAATGAAATACTACATCCACTGAAGAAAAAAAAATTCCCTCCGTCGCCTGCCGTCGCCCGCGCCACTATAGCTTCTGGTGGCAGTTTAAGAAATCAAGGGGCAACAGTTACGAAAGGTTCCACTAGATAGTTTTTACGTTCAGCTTGGAACACATAGTTCTATGAACATTGAAGTAGGGCGCCTCGATTCATGCGCGTCTCCACCGTGCCACAGCGCTGGCATCGAGGCACCCGCCTCGGAGCAGTGGAACGCGGTTAATTTAAATTTACTTGAGCAAAAACCTTTAGCATGCTTACCTCGGGGGAAGCGCGACGGACTGAGAGGAACAGCACCAGAGGTGAGCGGGAAAGCGAAAGGATGCATTTACTTGGCAAATGTCGACACAGACTATCGTCTTTTGTGTCGGCATTCGCAGCGAAAGGAGCAGATACGCGGCCAATTTTTTCGTCTCAAATAAAGAAGGAGAGAGGAGAGAACCAAATAAGTGCTTAGTATCAGCGGCTGAGACATCAAAGAGTGCGTTCTGGCGCCTAGGCATCAAAACGCTAGATTGAGAAATGTAGGCTGTGCCACAAGAGTGAACTTGCAACGACAAAAGGCCATAGAAATGCGACTCATTACGCAACGTTTTATTTCAATCGCCACTTACTAATTATTAATGACATGTGCCAATAAGGCATAGAATGAGATTTCTTGAAAAGTTTCGTCATGACGAAATTGCCGCATTCATCGGTCCAGACAGGAACGATGTCGAGACCATTTATTTCCTTTTCGTTATCAACGAGCGATTCTGCTAAAGCGCGCTTTCACTTTGCTCAATCTCCGCATCAGAACCAGCGAGCCTCGCGAGATAAATGGAGCAATAACGGCCTTACATCAGCTACTGATTGCCTCACATACTGCTTCTCTTCTCTGTAATATCGTCTTTCGTAGTCTCCTAAGGCTCAGTAAGTTGCTCGAAAACCAGAAACATGGAATTATTAACGACATATTTCGATTATGCCTCGCATACAAAACGATACGATTTGTCCAGAACAACCCCTGCAAGTTTAGAAATATGTGGCCTCAGGCTTATAGCTGAGAACGTAGAAGCGAAATAAAATAGCGTTTTGCGGAACAGGTACAGCATGAAAACTTGAAGGAGGAGTCGCACAAATAGTAACAAAAACTTTCACCACACGCCGGTATGATCTCGCAATTATAAAATTTTGATTTGATTGATTGATTGTGGGGTTTAACGCGCCGACGCAACGCAGGCGATGAAGCGCGCCGTAGTGGAGGGCTCCGGATTAATTTTGACCACCTGGGGATCTTTATCGTGCGCCGAAATCTCGTACGCACGGGCGTTTTTGCTTTTCGCCTCCATCAGAAAAGCGGCCGCCGCGGCCGGGAATCGAACCCGCGACCTCGTGCTCAGCAGCGCAACGCCTTAGCCACTGAGCCACCGCGGCGGGTAATTATAAAATTTTCTTCACGTCGACTGCACGTCATCCCTGCAAAGGCATTTGTAATTCGTTATGCTCAACTTCAGTTCCACTGAATGCAGACAGTCGCAAACGAGCAAAAAAAAAAAAATGTCAGAAATGAGCAATAAATTGAGCACAAAAAGTGTACTTGGCCTATGCAAGGGCCTTTGAAACAGATAAAAAAGATAAGTGCGGAGTAAATGTGTTTTTTACCGGAAAAGAGGGGAGGGGAATGCTTATTTTGACATGGAACAGAAATCTGACGTGTGCGGTTATTCGGTAAGAATAACTGCACAGTACGGGAGGACAGTCAATTTGTTGGACGAGAAATTTTCATGACCTACGGGGTCGACTGTGACACTAACAGGTGGATCCGCAAATATCATGTACAGTGTCTGTGCAGTTTCACGGGAAGACCCGATACAACATCGAGGAAAACTCGGAAAATATTTTTTACGTTTATAGGCACAAAGATGGATGCGCTAGTCACCAACCCATCGCCATTTCAGGGGAAGAGATTTGCAATTTACATCGAGACAACGTGCGTGTTCTATCCGTGCTCGAGTTGAATTCTTTTAAATCCGTAGGGTATGTAGGGTATCGCAGCATATTTAGATGTGTGTTTTTTCAGTAAAATAAATTATTTGCTTTACGTTTCTTTTATGTTTCTTTTATGTTTCTTTTTAATGGTTCTTTTTACTTTCTTTTTAAGCTGATTCCAAGGCTTCGTTGTTGTTTTTTTTTTTCGAAACAAAAAGCACGTATACAGGGGGCAAAACCGACATTGGTTTAACATGAACTCGACCGCTCGATAATATTATTGCACGCATGAAACTTTGCTAGGCAGAAGACTTAGATAGCTCGCCTAAGCGTGCGGTACTGTCTTTGCTGTACATATTTAAAGGAATTTTCAAGCATAAAAGTCGGGACCAATTTAAAAATGTTTTTTTAGAAACTGGCCAGCGCATTTTTTTTGTTTTATAGCAGTGTTCTTTTTCAGGTTAATTCTTTCCGTTTACTCTAAAAGTGGGGAAGAAATTACAACCACGGCAATCATAACTGTTTTTGACGGACTGCGTATTCGGTTGTATCGCAGTTATACATGAATCTGGAGGCAATAACGCCTTGAAGGGTGGAAGCTGTTACTGTATGCGAGTACAAATTGGGAGTGAGGTGCAGGGGCCCCTAAATGAAACAGAACGACGCAGTGAAATTTCTTCCACACTTTTCCTGAGATATTAACCTGACACACAGAATTTAGTACGCATTTAGCATATCCCTTTTACGCGTAAAGCCTTTTGTATTGATTGTTTCAGTGCCGTATAAGATTAGAGGGGAGTTTCAATGGGAGTATTTGAACGGGCACAGATTAAATAATTATTTGCGTATGCTGTAGCACACTGCTCTCCCCACCTGTGTACAGCCAAGTAAAAAAATGTGGTTGATTTCTCGGTTATAGGAATCGGTAAAACACGAAATGGAAATGTCTAGCAAAAGCTGCAGCTGAGCATGATTTGCGGGTTGGCGGCTGTCTTGTGGGGGGTCTTGGTGAGCGACGTCTTGCTGGCGGCGTCGCTTCGGCAAAGGTGTGCTGGCGTCCTTTCCGTGACGGATGTGACGTCAGTGAAATCTTGGTGCATCCCGGCATAAAACACTTTCGTGTGAAACCCGAAAACGAACAACCCCAAGTAACACGTACTCTCTAGTACTAAAAGTTGCTTCGCCGCAAGAAGACCCTTTGTGCAGGGGTGCAGCACTTACAGGCCGCTTGCCTCGTTGTACCGGCGTCACTTCCGTGACGGATATGACGTCAGCGGAATCTTGGTGTATCCGGGAATAAAACACTTTCGTGTTAAAAAGTAGATGGTACACAAACAGCGCAGCTGGAAGAAACAGAAGCCCTCTACTTGGACTGCAATTGACTCTTTTAACGGAAATTTGTAGCCTCCGTCATTGCAATGAAGTCATCGCCCCACGCGCGCCTAAATGCACCTCCGTGAAGCCGAAGACAAGACAAATACAATTGTGCATTAAAGCGAGGGATCCACAGTGCCTGCGGCAGGAGCTACGACGTCCCTCCCTCCTTTTCCCCTCCATTGTCCTCTACGAGCTCCAGCTTTGCTTTTCTGATAAGTGCCACCTCCCTTCCCGTCCCAGACGGCTGCCGTATTGCATCGCCTGATTAAGATTGTTCGAGAGCGGCTTAATGTCACGCGACCGACTCCACCCGCGCTCGCACTCGAACACCAACATATTGATGTCCGAATGTTAGCCTTCCTCTTCCCTTCCCCCTCCTTGCGTCATTCACGCGCCCCCACCGTTCTCTTTCCCTGTCGACTACATTAACCCCGGCTCCGCTCTCATCCTTGAGAGCTGCCTCGGGCCAGGTTCGACCAACCCCGTCTGCGACGTTCCCGTCCTCGTCCCTAGAAAGCTTTCGGGATTTGTCGCTTTGTTCCCCGTTTTTCTTGCTTCTTCTCCCAGTGCGGTTGCTATGTCGACGCTTCGGACTTTGTTCGCCCCGTTACCACATCCTTTTGTCCCGTTCTCGCTTCCCCGTCTCCTCCCTTGCGCGTTCCTGCCGTCTCATTCCCTTTTCCTGCTCCTTCCGGCTGTACCCGAATTGGCCCTCTCTCGCTCCGTGTTTGCTTCTCGTGGCGGCAAGATGAAGTGTGTCGTTACAAGAACGTCTACGCGTTCCCCTTTTTCGCGTGCATTATTTTACTTCCCGCCGCCTTGAACTAAGCCCGCGGAGCCAATGGCGTTTACTTTTTTCCGAGTAAACACTGCGTGATGTGGATCTGCATTCTTAATGCGTACATCTCCACTACATTAGCGACTTGGACGTGTTTGCTGGACGTGGCTAAAAATGGAACTAGCGCCGCTTAAACGAGGACCACAGGGAGGCGAGACGCATGCACGTTCGTTCTTGTGTGTGTCTGGTCTCCTTGAGCAGGTTTTCTTCCCTTAAGTACTTCCAAGGCGGGGACGGAAACCAGTGTCGCATGCTTTCTGCTTGATTACAAGTCATTTCTTAAGGACGACTAGTACGTATTTACAACTCAAGGCCTAAATTAGGTGATACGGCAGGAACGCAGTCAGAAAGACATGAGTATTATAGCGCGGCTGATAGAGGGCCGGGGGGACAGCTGTTTGACATCACGGCCTTCGGGTTATAAACGTTGCCAATTAGAGGCAAGCACATGTCGATACTTTTCCTTTTATGTCGCCGAAAGGCCATATGACGTAAATACCTTAGACAATAAAAAGCAACAACTGAACTAAAAAAGCACGAGAAGTGCGCGTCCCCATGTACCCGTGCACAAAACCTGTCATGAAAATTCCCTATAGCCGGAAACCTCTGATCAGAATTTCCATTGGGAGCGAATGCACGTATGCGCGTCGCCCCGACGTCCCCATTGGCTGCTGCCAGCAGAGGCTCGTGACCGATTCATCAATCCACGCTGGCAGCGACGACAGCCTCCCCACTCATTCTTAAAAATGCTGCCACAATTCAACGAAGAATGATGAACACGCATCCTCGCACCGTAAGAGGAAGCTTACGTCTGCGCTCCTCGCACTCGACGTGGGTGAGCAGCGTCTTCGAGCGGGACATCTTGGCGGGGATCAAACTGCTACACAGACATAGGGGGCAGGTTTATGTTGAGACACATCAACTTCAACCTTTATTTTCCTCCACCTTCCACACCTCTGTGTTTTTCATATCACCTCCAACGTTCCAGCCCCTTCCCCAGCAGCCAATGTTTTTAGTGCGCAAGCACTTTAGCGGCCGATACTGGGGTTTGGCGATGGCAACGGCGTTGTAACCGAGCGACGTTGTAACAGATACTGTGGCGAAAGTGTAAGGGGAGAGGGCAGTATGCTGAGCCTGCACGAGACGCTCGTCGGAGCTCGTGGCGAAAGTGTCAGGGAGAGGGCAGCACGCGCTGCTATGGTGTCATCTCTCCCACTGCCTCCCCCTCACACTTTCGCCAGACGCTGCTAGAGTGTGCTAAAAGATCCAGACCACGTGACATTTGCGCGGGAGGTTCAAATACGATTTGCAACAGCATGCTCGCCGGCTGCGGCGACTCGCTGCGATATGAATAGCGTACGCCGCCATGAGTTCGCTGATCACGCGATCATTTTCTGAGATGCTGCAGATATGCGCCGTAACCGAGAAGACTGCAGTTCGCCCTACGCACAAATTTGGCATTAAGGACTATATTAATCGTCAGCGCTTTTTTTCAGCTTCCTCGTTACAAGTTCAAACCTTCCCTCCCCGTTCCCACAGTCCCACCCTCCCGACGTACTTCCATTTCACCTGGGTTGCAGCGTGATGTTGCTTCTTAAAGTGCTTTTGCTTAGTTCGGCAACTGAATGGTAGCGTTCGTTGTGTGTTGCCAAAAAAAATGAAGTAAGCTCACACTAACGCGTAAGACTTGAAGGTACCGAAGTTGTACGAAACTTTCACGACCATCACAAAGGTTGAAGTTTATGATTGCAGCCGATTTGCTTCTTCTTCGCTCTCGCGACGACCTTTACCCCATCATTGTTGCTGTCAGTGTGAGCTTCTTTTATTTTTCTGGAAGTGATAGTCATTGGCCATCACCCTAAAGGGGGGGGGGGGGGGGGGGTACGCCGTAACGTGTCTTTCTCGTTCCTAGCAAGTGTTGCAACGATTACGGCGAACGCTGGAGTTTTTGGCAATCTTGGCCGATCTCCTTAAGTTGATAAGCTTGGCTTTGCAAACATGCGCCGGGGACGCTGGGCGATCGCCGCGAGGCCCGCGCTCACGTACGTGCTCTCAGCAATTTCTTGGTATTTTTAATCGCGGACACGAAAAATTACGATTTGCTAAACAGCTTCGCTGTCAAAAAAACTGTATTCATCATCGCGGGTGCCCAGATTTGATGTTCTATCCTAAATATTTTTGGTCTTGTTAAGAAGTAATTTGCCTTTGCTTCTTTTTATAGCCTACCGTGTTCCTGGACCCAACAATAGCCTTGCGTAGTATGTTTATTTAGGGGACTGCCGCGTAGTCTGCTCATTTGGTTCTTTTTACAGAACAGGGTTCTAAAGATGTTTTTTCTGGGCGTAAAGCAGTCCCCCCCCCCCCCATTCCTATGTAATTTCCCGGGCCCTTAAAATAAGTATGTAAATCAATTAATTAAATAATCATAAGCTATAAAGCGAAATAGGTAAATAAAAAGAAAGAAAGGAAAAAAAGGTCAATTTGCGATCCCCGGCTCCCCTCCATCCTCGGCTGCAGCGCGAAAACGATTGCAAGCACCTCGGAATCGTGGTGAAGTCGAGAAGTACGCTTCGCGTTGAAAAACGAGTTTTCTTTTCGTTTCGTCGTAACCTTTTTCGGGCCACACGTGACACCTTGGCTCTGGCTGGCCCTACAGTGTCCTGGCCGCGTTGGATTGAGCCACCCGACAAAGCGGGCCCATATGCCACCCCACAATGCATCGAGGACGCGTCGGTCGAGACGAGGAAGGCGCTTATGCAGGCAGCTGGTAGGCATTCAGTGGGCGCGCGGAGGATGTATCCGAGAAGAGCCGGAGGGGCACGCGATAGCATACGTACTCACTCGGACGCAAATGCGTCCTCCCGGCGAATCGGTCATCGACGTGTTTTCGCAGACAGCACCCGCGGGCGTTTCTGCGTACGCATGTCTGAGAATCTCGAAAGCCTGAGAGGGAGGCGATAAGTGAAGAAAAAATACAAGGATAGCGGCATGTCGACGAACTGGTGTCGCGAACCGTTAGCAGCCCGGTTCCTAGCTCCAGGCTCGCCGGGTCCGATGTGCACTCCTCGCGTTTGTATATATCGCCTCGAGGCGAGACGGCTCTGCGCTCGATCGGCACAGCCCTGTAGATAGCTAATCGACGTGGAGTGGAAGCACGTTTGTTTCAACAATACCATTTGAATGATAGTGCATTTAAAAATAAAATTAGCAGTGGCTTAGCTCGACTATGCCTGGATATACGAAGTGTGAGCTAAGGTTTAGCTGGTGATTCTTAGCTTTCCTGGTTGTCTAGGATTAGCTTGATTATCACGCTTACTGCTACTTCAATGACACAAACACGGCATACGTATTATGTGCCACATGTATATTTATCAAGCGGCCCGGGCGCAGCGTCACCAATCACCCCAGAGCTAAGCTGGTTCCACAGGCGCACGCTGGTGTTGCTGCGACGCACGAGCCATCGGTTCCACACCCGGCCACCCCTCGCATGATCGTGAAGTGGACCGGAGGCCGGCGAAGACGCTGGGCGCGTGGGGTGTGTGAGAGACGCCGGGCAGCGAGCAACGTTCTGTATGGCGTGTGGCGTCACTGCTCCTCGCGCATGCGCAGAACGGCTCTCCAGGAGGCACGCGAAACTGCTCAACCTCGGCCCACGCTACAAAATGGCTGATTTTTTTCCCTTCTGAGCAATATGAACACACAATGACGGGACAGTAGACGCAATTGAGCTTAAGCAAAATTCACCTTTGCAAGTGTTCTAAATACGTTTTTATGTATATTGACTGGAAACGTGCCCTTCGCCCAATCCGCATAGTCACTGTAATGATAAGTAGCCCTCCAAAATGAAGAGAAAGCTTAGGGGTTCCCCACAGCAAATCATAAATACCAGAATAATTACTGAAGACTAGCATCCGCCGAGGGAAAAAAAATGTTCCGAAAACACCGAGGCACTTTTTATGGATTGCGAGGGGAAGTGCGTTACGTCCAAGTGAACGCCTGAGACGCTTTGTCTCCGCATCGCATTGTTCACGGGCTTTGTCAGTGCACCGCTTGAGAGGTATTGCTTTCGTGATTTGGCTCCGCCTTAACGCTTTCGAATGGCTTCAATCTGTGTATAATATGTGATATCTGTGAAAAATATCAGACTCCTCATAGAAAAAATTGCTGCAACAGAAATTTTAATATTTTGAAAAACATGTATCGCCGCACGTTTCTCTATGTAGCACCCATGACAGGACATGCGATTGAGCCAACATCTTGTTCGCATTTCTTGAGCGATCCTCCGAAGGATTTTTTTAGCACCCGAGGTGTTGCTACTGCCCGTACGTTCGCCGTTGCAGGAAAAAATACCAAGAAAATCTCCAGCACCCGTGAGCACGTGCCTCGCAGCGACCGCCGAGGGTGTCCCAAGCATGCGCAGTAGCCTCAGCAAAAAATAATAATTTATTTATTTTATTTATTCATAATACCCGTAAAGGCCCTCGTGAGAGGTTATTACATAGGGGGGGGGGGGGGGGTTACATGAGCAAAAGTACAAACAGTGAACGTCAAAAACGAAAAACAAAAACAAAACAGGATAAAATTTCAAATTAAATACAGACTAGGGTTGAGGTATATGTTATAACAAGTAATTGGTAAAGACATCAAAAATATAGAAAAGGATAGGCAACAAATCGTTCGAATACAGACAAGTACACAGTGAACTACCTATGAAAAGGGAAGAAAAAATAATCAATGCACTTAATGATAAAAAGGAAACAAATAAAGCATACACTAAAAAACGAATAAAAAATATACACTCACTCATCACACCGCAAATAAGCTGAATCAAGGTAAATAGTAGTACACATTTGCTCTGCACATTCCGGAAAAGAGGGGAAAAAAACAAGTAAAAGAGCAAAAGTTCCATGGTGTCAGTATTTTGAATTAGTTCTTGAAATTTCGTGACATCTTTTTCGTGACATTGTTCCGGAAATTTCGTGACATAAAGGCAATGTGTGATGGTAGAATAATAATAATAATAACAATGTGTGATGGTAATAATAATAATAATAATGAAGGAAAAAGCTGCAGCGCTGTTGTTAAGTGCTACCGTGCATGTAAGAAAAATCTCCAACACTAACGCTAAGGATGAAAAGGCACCCTGCTTGGGGGAGGTCACCGCGGCTGCCGTATTCTGTAGAAGCCACTATGGATGCTTGGAGGACATGGCTGTGAGTGTGCCACTCCTTCCCGAGACGACTTGCAGATCCCGCCACCGCTGCCTCGAGTCGATGACGAAGAGCTGGCGGAAGTATGCAGTGCTGAGGATGACTTTGCATCCACCGCTCGCCGCGAAGAAGGCGACGACCTCTTCGATGCATATATCGACGATTACTACCACTGCAACTACGCAAATAAGCAATGATACTGAAACTTGACCATGTATCCGGCAATGCTCACCCACAACAGCGTCCCCACTCAAGTCTTGCGCGTGAGTGCAAGGTGTTTATTAATCCTCGTTGTTTCACGCTTTGTGCTCACCGAGGGCCCTCCCGTCCAAACAGTAAGGAGAGCTCCAACGTGACTGCCGGGAGATGCAGAAGTGACGGATGACGGCGGGCGCAGCCGCTAGCGGGTCGAGAGCTGCCGAGGACGCCGCATGACGTGTCTCTCCTTCGGATCCCTGGCACCGCCGCTGACAGGAGGGGACTCGTGACGTTCCCTCTCTCCCCCACGCTTCTTCCCTGTTCGTGATCGAGCAGCGGCCCTTCCGCGAGTTGGCTGTGGCCCCGGGGGTCAAGCAGGCCAGGGGGCAATGTCTAAAAACCCCCGTAACCTCCCACCTTCCCTCCCTCCCTTTTTATCCCCCCCATCTGCAGCGCCAGGATGACTTTACCGTTTCTTCTTCCGCTACCGGGGAACAGAGGGCCTTTATTTTTGCCTATTACCCGCTGCTTGTCATCGGCCGTTATATCTGAACACCCACCCACCGGCACTCGGGACTCTTTTTGATCCCCGCGGCCGGGGCTGGCATCGTTCAATTAATCTCCGCCGTTATGCAGCGCATCAAGGTTCATTCAAGCGGGTCACGAGCCTCACGCTCGGGGGGTGGGTGGGGCTGTGTTTGTTTTCTTTTTGGTTGTTTCATTATTTTTCGTTTTTCCGCCTATACGCTGTGCCCCAATATTCCCTCGCGCATTCATATTGCACATCCTTGTCCAAGTCGCGTCACGACTTGTTCGGGTTCTGCTGTTTGCTTTTCCCTGCGTGTTCTGCGGGGTGGGCCTTTGTTCCCGTGATATGGCGTAGCGTTATTTCAAAGAGCGGCCCTCCTCGCACGGGCGACTTTATCGTCGTTATTGTCTTCTGTGTTGGCTCTAGCTAACAATCCAGGCGGTAACATGCAGGGGTAAAAGACGAGTGGTTAATCTTGCGTTCGTGCCCTCGTATCTCTGTAGATCGATTCGTCTATTGTTTTTTATTCTCATTCCAGGATTTTTTGTTCACCGGTAAAGTTGTTTGTGCTTCAGTGTGCACTTTGGTTTTCGGCTTCAGTGATTTTGTGCTGTTCGCGAGGGAAATGTGGGCTCCTTGATACTAAAGTTTGGCGTAATAAAAAGTATGCGTGTAATTCGACTGCTGGAATTCTAGTGATCACACTGCGACTACATTTCGGTCCCTACTTTATACTGCAGCCAAGCCAAGCCGACTCAAAGAAAGCCTAGGGCTATCGTAACGTTTTTACCGAATGATCTGCCTCTAGAAATAAATTTACATCGTTCTTAGATATATTTTTTTACGAGCGACATGAAAAAAACATGTCTGTACTATGCTGCACATGCGCAGCGAAAGTTCTAAAACGCTGAAAGGTTTTACCCACGAAAGGCATCATTGCGCATTAGGACTCACGAGCAGTGCGAGGCCACCTTGCTCAGCTGTCACCCCGACTCACAGCAACTACTCGTCCGACGAGCGGCATCTGCCGCCAGTTGGCAACTGGCGGAAGATGCCGCTAGACCAACAGGCTTATGGCTGCCATCTAACGGGGATGGCCAGGTGATTTCCTTTCTCTCGCCCCTTCCTTCTAGTTTGAGCTTAAATAAAGTACACACTCTCTCTCTCTCTCTCTCTCTCTCTCTCTCTCTCTCTCTCTCTCTCTCTCTCTCTCTCTCTCTCTCTCTCTCTCTCTCTCTCTCTCTCTCTCTCTCTCTCTCTCACACACACACACACACACACACACACACACACACACACACACACACACACACACACACACACACACACACACACACACACACACACACACACACACGAACACGAACACACAAAAACGACGTTACGCATCCGAGGAGTACGAGTAAATTCGCGCAACGTCACAACAAAAATGGGTTAGGGAGTGGCGCCATCAAGACGCATGAATTGAATTGAGAAATTTCGCCAAAATTTTTAATAATGACCGCGCTCAATCCATAATACAAATTTAGAGGGATATAAACACAGAAAAAAAAAACTATTCGAAGTAGTCTAATGTTCTCTTCGATAAACAATGTAAGGCTTTGCGAACACACACACAAACACAAGCACACACACCCACCCCGTACATTGAATCAGGAGTGCTGAGTTGAATTTGCAAACTTAATACCAGGACTAAGAGACTGTAGATCCATGGATATGTAGCACATTGCTCTTTGCGCCGCAAATTCGTGTTTTGTTTGTTGTGAACGATGAGCTAGCTATAAACTTCAAAAATAGTGCCGTGACACTTGCCAGCTTCTGCCAGAGCGTTTGTCACTGACGTAGTCGGTATTTATTCCGAAATCTGAATGGAATAAAAAAAAATGTGGTTTATCCCTCTTTCATGGGTATCGGTAAAGCACGAAAGTAAAATGTGCCTTCGCAGGATCAGCTGAATGTTTATTCTGCACCGATATGAACTTGCACATCGCTATTTATATTTCGTCTGTAAGACACCGTCAGACGCATCAACATTAGACGCTGGATTGCACGCGCCGGAGCACTGCGTAAACCCCAATGAAACCACACGCGCTCGCAAACCATGCGAACGAAACCGAACGGGTTGCAGCGAATTGTTTGGTGAACTCACGGTCCGCTGCAGCCAAAGAGCATGATTTGCGGGGCGGTCTTGTGAGTGTGCTTGGCGAGCGACGACCTGCTGGTGCGTTGCTTTGGCAAATATGCGACCACTGCGTTCCTGCTCCGTGTAGTGTACGACAGACAGTTGCGTTGCGACGAACTGGTTGCGTTGCATTGCAACGAGCTCAGCTGGTGCCACCTGTCGGTGCTCGTAAGCATCGTGATGCACTACTTCGCTTCACCTGTCGTAGACGGCAGCACCATCTAAATGAAGGATGTTATAGGAAGGATATATGGCGCGTTCATACAGCTGCATGCACTTCAGCTCATGGCGCAGTTGGTAAAGCGTTCAGCACCTCCCGTTGCGGCGACGCAGAACCCGGCCCGAATCCTGGCGCCGCCGCGTTAATGGAACTTTTAGGGGCGGGGCAAAGCTCCTTAAGGCGTGGGTCTGTCCATCCTCGACGTATGTATGTAGCCACCTCTAGTTTAGTTCGTGGATTGTTTACTAGATGGCGTGGCTACCTCTAGTTTAGTTCTTGGATTGTTTACTAGATGGCGGGGAGCGTTGTAATAAAATCCGTTCGCTGTTGGCGCGCGCTCGGAGTCGCCCGATGGAAAAGGCTGCAGATGTGCGAGCCCGCGAGGCAGACGCGCTCCGTGAAGCTGCGCGACGCTGCCACCAAGATCCTGCCGTACGAGAGCGGGAGGCCGAAGCGTGTCGTCTGGCTGCGCGACGCCGCCGCCAAGATCCCAGCGTTCGAGAACGAGAGGCCCAAGCGTCACGGCAACGGCGCGAGGACCCTGCCGTACGCGAAGCGGCACAGCTGCGGCGCGAAGAGGATCTCCAAAACGTCAGAGAACGGGAAGCGGCGAGAAAGCGCGCGTATCGGCAGGCAGACCCCGATGCAGTGAGAGCTCGTGAGGCGTCTGCAAAACGAATCAGGCGAGCTCAGCCCCAAGGTGTCGACGCACGGTTTAAGCGAGACTTTCTAGACGTTACGTTCGGACACAGATGTAGTGGGCGAACTTTCACTGAAGAGTCACGGTTTTACCGATGATTTCCCCTCAGGAGCTTCGCCCACTCATCATCATTCACCCCCTGGATATGCTGTGAATTTTTTTCTGCCCATGTCATTTCCGTGACGGATATGATGTCATTCAGATCGTTGTGGATCCCGGCATAAAAAACTTTCGTGTTAAAAAACTCCGAGAGGAATTCTTGTTTGTAAACAAACTTGTCGTGCCTTCCTTGCCCCAGCAGAGCCGCTTTACACTCGTCTGCTTCAATGGACTTCCGAGTGTTGCATTGTGCGAGCACAGTTGACGGATGAGGGAAGGCGCGAATTGTATTGAAATTGGACGGAGGCCGTACGGTAAGAAATACACGAGACTTCGTAGCGGTCACGGCGTAATTAATCGTTAACCAGAAAAAAGGGACAAACAACAGCGAAAACCCACAATCATTTTGGGATGTAAAATACGGTCCGCCAAAATGTTCGTTTTCGAACAGTTGTTTTACTTCTCTTATTTGTATATCTTCCGCCTTTGGCCATTACATTCGAGCTCCTTCTTTTATGTCATCGTTTACTCCACGTTTCTTCCCAATCCAAAAGCAAATTGTTGACAAAAGAACCACCAGTGTAGGACAGCTGATACGTTAATTTCCCTTCTTTTCTCATTTTAGTTCTGTTGTTCACTCGTGTTTGACCAGAAGGCTGGTTTTTGAGAAAGGAGGCTGCACCTATAGTGGAAAGTATTAGTGCACCGGCTGATTTCACTCTCTCTCTCGTATTTCAGAAAAAGAAAAGACATGAGAGAAAAGGAGGCATATAGACGGTAATATGAGGACCCATGCCCAGAGCGTGCCCCCTTCCGTGTTCGCTCGCTGACTCTATTGCGAGGGTCCGTGCTCCAATCTCGGCAGCGCCCTATCCGCACGAGAAGCCCAGGAGCAGGGCAGCTAGATCGCCTGGCCTTTGCTTCTAACGTCCTTCCCCGTTCGCTATTCTCCACGGATACAGCCGTGGTAAAAGCAAAACGCGGTAGTAAAAAAAAAATAAATTACCGTAATAGAACATAAAAAGGAGAAGAAGAAGACCGTAGCCCTCCTCTCTCCTTGGTTTTGATTGCTCGTCCTCCCGCGGGTATCGCCGGGAGCAGGGCCGGCATTGCAAAGGCATGTCTCGGGGTTATCTCCGGTGGGGTGCGACCACCGTGTGCGCGGGTTTGTGTACCTTCCTGTGCGGCCGCACACACACAGCCGAGAGAAGAGGAAAAGCCATCCTTTTCACTTCGTCTTCCCGCCCTTATCTCTCGTCAACTGCGCCGCGCTTCTCTCTTATCGTTTTTATTTCTCCCTTGCTGGACGGTTTAGCCGGACAGTCTCTGTCTTTATCTTCCTCAGGAGGTCCTGCGTTGTTAATTTTTTTGTCACCCTAGGTCCTTTTCGCTACCATCGCACTCGCGTTCATGTTAGACGGATTCTTCCTTTCCTAACTCTTTTTTTTCCCACACACGATAGATATTTCCTTTTAGCTTCTATGCCTCTTTTTTTGTTCATTTCGCTCGCGGGGGTCTCAGGTTTTCGTCCGCTCACGGTGGCTGATTTCCGCCTCAACTCTGGTGTCTGGCCTTTTAATATCCGCCAGCGTTCTTCGCTGTGCTTTATTCGGTACCAATATAGGTCACTATATCTTTCCTTTCCCTTCTATGTAGAGGTCACCCGGCCGCCTTGGGAACAAATCCCACCATTTAGCTTCCCTCTTGCTTTATTCCTGCACACTTCTTCCGGTGTGCTTGTCTCCTTGGGCCCCACTGTGCTCATATACGTCACCTCCTCCTTCCCCTTTTAATTAGGGCCCGAGTCCCTGCCTCATACTTATCTTGCATTTAACTACGAAGATAGGGATGCCGCGGTTTGCGTCCTTGATGAAGACTACGTGCACGAGGAGAGCGTAACGGGTATTGGTAAAAGCCGCCTGTTTGCGATGTAACGCAAACACAGGCGCGCACTGCTTATTTGGCTATCAGCATTCACGGCCGCTGATTGGGCTCAGCGGTGCTGTTCCGGTGCAGCCCTTCCGGAGCTCCTGTGTACCCGCTTTATGGTCCGAACTGACACCGAAGCCCGCAAAGTAGTCGCACGTGGAAGACGGGGAGAAAGCCATGGAGACTAAGCAATCAAACGCAGGAAGATGAGGTGACTGCTGCGATGTGAGCCGTCAAACAGAAAAGAATATCCCTCTGCGGAGTGGTAAACAGCTTAGAGTTTTGTGGAGAGAAAAAAAACACTGTGGAGGTGGAGAGAAGGGGGGGGGGGGCAGTGAGGCATTGCCCTAGTTACTGATAATGATGAATGCGCTAGAGGTCACGACAGTACTGAAGGCAAACGGCATAGGGCGTCTTGTTAAACAATACGCACTGCTCCTGTATTACCTTGATGTTGCTATTCGGAACTTACAGCTTTAACGCGGAGTAAGTAGTCCCAATCTTATTTACTTACAATCTTATTTCATTAGAATATATATGTGTAATCGCACACGCATATACTTGCAAAGCATAGTTGGGAGTACTGAACATACTCTAGTACTAATCTTTGACGTCCACTGTGGCCAGTGCTGCTTTACCTACTAGCTTTCCAGGTTTCCCGTCTGGTAATTTATTTTACCTCTTTCGTCGCAGTGCTTGTCGTGACTGCGTATAGCGTCTTGTAACCACGACAAGACATTCACATAGATACAATAAATTACCAGACGGGAGACCTGGAAAGCTAGTACGTAAAGCAGCGCTGGCCACAGTGGACGTTCAGCTCTCAGCCGTCCAGCAGGTCCTAACGGCTCTCGAACGGCAGCACCGGAGAGAAAGCTGCGGGCCGACGCCCTCCCTTCGGGGACAAGGGGGTCCATCCCCACAGTGAGTAGCGAAAGTGTTGCTTAGTAGAATGCCACCAGGATCGACGAGTGGCTATGTCCGGGCGTAGTGGAGACATTGCGTCTGTTGCCGGCGATCAATAGAGTCTATTTCACTTCACTTTACTTACCTATGTGAAAAGTAAGATGCTCAAGAGCCAATGCTCCAGTATCCCAAGAATTTCCTTCAAACGAATAAACATGCCAAGGCGTTCCCTGCTCTGTTCCTTACCACCTAAACAATCAGGAAAATTTGCCAATGCATCCTCATTCACTTGGTCCAATGATGCCTCAGAGTGCATTGAAGCTCGCGTGAACAGACTCGCACTAGTCATATCATGCCATCCTTTCACCCCAAGAGAAAGCGATCATTCACTGCGAATACTGTTACGCAATTGCTTAAAAATATTCTTCGCATCGCCGGAGGAAGCCTATGATTAAACACTCATATTTCTTTCTCCACTTTTTTTCTCATATTTGTGAGTTTATTTTGTTCTTGGTGGCGCGTATACATTCTTATTTAGTGCTTGTGCGCTCCATAGCGTATTGGCGTCAGTGTTTATGTGTTGTAAGAAGCTTCTTTCTCCCGTCTGCGGTATTATAAGAGAAAGATGGAAACGTTGATATCTTTGGGAAATAACTCCCTTGTTCGCATCAAAAATAAAGATCCGCTACTTGTGCGTTACAATTTGAAAAAAAAAAAAAATTCCTTGCCGGCTGTCATTACTTTGAAGCCAGGAAGGTGTTGACGACGTTTTACTGCTCTCAAACGAGGTTTCACTGTGCCAGAAAAGTTATTTTGGAATGGTCTCTGCCTCGCGCGCAGCCCTTTAGAAGGCGGGAGGAATCGAACAGGCGTGAATTTGTCCTTAACCTCCGTTACGAAAAACAGAACAAAGAAAACAAAAAAGAAAGAAATATGGAGACGTGAAGAGAATTCCTTTATTTCGTTTCTTGAAATTGTTCAAGAAATCAGCCTTTTACCCGAAGTAGGCGAAAACAGCAAGAGATGAGATTTCCCCTATTGCAGAAAGGCTGTCGAGTGTGAAGCGACACAATTCGGTAAGGACTCAATCCCGCTGATGCGCTCTCGGGGAAAAGGGGAGGCGATAAAGGAAAGCATTGGGTTGGGCCGCGATCTCCGTCCAATCACTGCGGGTGCCGGGTAGTGAGGCTTACCCGATATATTTCCTTCGCAATCGCGAGAGAACTGTTACTGCCTTCAGCGGAAAGTTCTGACCAACATGCAGCCTCGTAGTGAGGAATGCCGAACCGGTTGAAATGCTTATTAGGGGTGTCCTTTTCGCTCCCGGAATTTTCGACATTGAATAGGACGGGGGAAACCCTGTGCGGCACCTTTTTCGATCCCGGCTGCACCGTGGAGTTTCATGGGGTGAGGCGACCGACGGTGATGGCGGCGCTCCGAGGCCTTGTGTTATAATGCGGTGGCGTCCTGAGACCCCGCTTCTCGTGATGCCGAATCCTGGGGGAAATTGCTGATTGCCCTTCTGTGAGCCCGTTCTAGGCGATGGCCAATCGACGGGGAACGTAAGGGAACGCCATGACTGCCAATCGAATGTTTGCGGGCCTAAAACGGCCGCAGGACCAGCCGTTTCCCGCGTAGTAGCGTTTCCCTCTAGGCCGAGCAACTCATAGCGCGGCCTGCTTGTTGATATCGCTGATTAGGGCCTATATCACCGCGCCATTTGCCCTCTGCGGGGCTCCCATCTGGAAGGCTTACAGCTAGCGGCTTGACAACTTGGATGCAAGGGCATCGCCTCGTCGGGAGAGTGGGTTTGGCTGCTTGGTTGTGCTGTTCGCTACTACAGATCACGCTTCCTTCCTGCTTGCCTCGTTTGCTTTCATTTAATTATTATGGTGTGTATTGTGCATGACTGTCATACTGTTGTCACTTATATAGAAAGTCATATCTTTATCATGGCGAACCGCATCAGAATTCCTTGAACGCTTTCTCCTCCTCTTACACCGTTCACGGCTAGCTCCGCTAGTCATCGGCTTTGTTCGGACTTTCTTTTTTTCTTTCTTTCTTCCTTTCTTTCTGTCTTTTTCTTTCTTTCCTTCCTTCCTTCCTTCCTTCCTTCCTTCCTTCCTTCCTTCCTTCCTTCCTTCCTTCCTTCTCTCTTTCTTTCTTTCCTTCTTTCTTTCCTTCCTTCTTTCTCTCTTGCTTTCCTTGCTTCTTTCTTTCCTTCCTTCTTTCCTTCCTTCTTTCGTTATTTCTTTCCTTCTTTCCTTCCTTCCTTTCTTTCTTCCTTTCTTTCTTTCTTCCTTTTCTTTCTTTCTCTCTTTTTCTTTCTTTCCTTATTCCTTTCTCTTCTTTCTTTCTTTACGAAAACTCGGTTATTTATCCTAACCGCTTTAAAACGAAGCGCCTAATTGATTCATTAAAATGAGCGGGGATGGACACGAACAACAAGAATTGAGATCGTTCATGTGCTCTTTGCTCGGGTGATCGGTGTGATTTCTGGAGAATATCTAAAAACAGCTGTCGGCCTATCTGTGAATAAACTGACGGCAGTCACCGAGGAAGCGGTTCATTTCGGGAGTCGAAGTGAAAACCGCCGCCTCCCAATTACTTACTGACTCGGCGGCGTTCAATATGCATGCCACTCGAGCTTCGATTTGTTCGCACATTTATATGGTAATATTAGAATGCTAAATTGAGAGAGCGATCGGTACAATAGCTTAATGGGTACCTAGTAAGCGGTAAATGAACTACGGCTGCTCAGCTGCCAGTGCTCGACAATTTCCTGAGGTTCTGGGAGAAACATTGCTCCACATAGCCAGCTTAAAGGGGACTCGCCTCTTAATTCATCATTCCCTATGGGGATGACAACTCCCTGACCCAAGGGCTTAAAAACCATCGTGCACCAATGCGAAAAGTTTAACAAATACACAGAAATGTGCACAACGGCCTGGTTGGCTTATTTTATGAATGTATCACTTCTGTGCTGAAATAATAAAAAACTCACGCATGGTAGACCGTTAGCGCCATCTAATGACAGCTAGATGAACAAAAATGCGTTTCTTGGTTATTTTTTTTTGTTTTAGTAGAGATTTGCTATATTTGTCTAAGACGTAAACTTCGCCGTTAGAAACATTTCCATGGATTTGTAAAACTATTCGTATTAGTATACGAAGCTTTCTAAGCCAGTGGGTCCCAAATTAGTAAACGCCACAGGAGTGCGATCAGGCGGGCTCCCCACAAGCCTTATTCCGCTATTGAGGAGGTATTTTCAAAGGTAATTTATTATTAACGTACGCGTTCTCATTGTGATAAATATTCGGAGACAAAATCACGATGGAATACACGACCTTTTTGTTACCCCTCACCCTGGACTCACACTCGCACGCACCCCTTCTCTTCGTAGGGAGAGAGAGAGAGAGATAAATAGAGAGATAAAACTTTATTTGTAGCGGCCTATGTCCGGGCTGCCGAAAATTGGGTTCTGGTGGACCGGAAATGTGCTTAGACGGTTACTCCGCCGGAGACATGGGTCCCACACGTGAGCAATGTGCGGGGCGAGGCGAGGCGGAGAAAGATCCGGCGGAGGAGCGGCCGAGCTTTACATTATGGGTACTCGACCATTGCCAGTACTATTGCATCTTAACTCAAGAAAAAGAACCGCTTAAGGGCTTTGGTGTAGCGGGGCCTTTGTGTTTATGTAAAAAAACTGCCCATAGTGACCTGCTGAAGTCTCCATTTGCTAAATTTTTCTAACGTTCAGACACTGAATCTGTGGAGCGAATGTCATTATCATCATCATCATCATCATCATCATCATCATCAACAACAACAACAACAACAACAACAGCCTTTTTAGGTCCTGAGGTCGCGGATTCGATTCCCGGCCGCGGCGCCGCGGCCCCTTTCCTGTTGACGGCGAAAAGCAAAAACGCCCGTGTGTACGAAATTTCGGCGCACGTTAAAGAACCCCAGGTGGTCAAAATTAATCCGGAGCCCTCCCCTACAACGCGTTTCATTGGCTGCGTTGCGTTGGCGCTTTAAACCCTACAATCAACCGATAAGCCTATTCAGGTCCACTGCAGGACGAAGGCCTCTCCTACTGACCTTCACCCGCTTCTGTGTTGCGCTGTCCTAGTCCTTTCTTCGCCTCCGAATTTTCTTATTTCGTCTCTCCATCGAGACGAAATAAGCCTTCCTCTCCTTCTAGCCCCGTTTCCCGGTGCCTATTTTGTTTCCCTTGTGGTCCTCCTGTTCTCAGTTCATCGTATACTACATGGCCAGCTCAAGTCCATGTCTTATTCTTGACTGGAACTATGATGTGTTCTGTTCGAGTTTAATACAGGTTGCTCATTTCCTGTCCCTGAGGGTTACTCCTAACATCATTCGTTCCATGGCGCGTTGAGTGTACCTAAGCTTGCTTTCTAGTTGCTTAGTAAGGCCCCACGCTTCCGCTCCGTATGTCATCACCGGCAGGATGCAATGGTTGAACACTATTCTTTTTAGGGATCGAGGTAGCTTCCTTTTCATAAGCTGCGAGTGCTTGCCGAATGCACCCCAACCCATTCCTATTCTGCGCCGGATTTCTTCCTAGCGGCTGGGATCAGCACTAACCATCTGGCCAATGTAGTTATATTATCCTACTTGTTGCAGTATTTCGTTAGTTTTGTTGAAAAAGACGCGTTCAGCATGTTTATTTATCACTACTTTAGATGTATTCATTTTTATATTTAGCCCCACAGCAAAGCTGTCTGATTGTAGCTCTTCAATCATTTGTAAGCAAATTTAGAGTTAATTTACTTCTCCATTACTTTGAAGGAACCTTTCCTGGCAATGAATCCCACGGGGCGTCACGCCGATACACCCGAGGCGTTGTGCTCTGGAATAAGTATCGGAACTTCTTTGCACCGTTGTAGATGCATTCTTGGACGAGATGCAATTGTTGTACAAGCGTTATAAGTAGTAGTATCAGAATTTCCCTCAAGCGAAAAGCTACAGCCGTGACAGTAGGGGCTTATTTGCGATATCGCTTGCCAGAATACTACCCTAAATAGTGTACGGCTTTATTTTAAACACCTGGTTTATTCCGAAGTTTCACTTTAAACAAGAAAAAGGGAAGTTAATGTAACTCTTTCATTAAAGGGAAAACGTATTACCAGGGGCCGGACACTTCGGCTAGTTTCGGTATCGCAAAATAAAAGTGCCACCATGACGCTGGTAGCCAAGCGAAAATTCATCAACTTTTGCATATGTGGCTTTATCTTTTCAACATAAGCATCAATAAAGTAAAGTGATTCCGTTATGTGTAGGAATAAAATGTGTTCTTGGCTGTTTCATTTTTATGGCACCCTGTTTATTTATTTAGTCGCTCATTCGTTGCGCCGACGGGCGGCGCTTTCGCTCTTGTCTCTTCTGCCGCCATCCTACCCGTCTGCTCCTGTCGCTTTCACTGTGACGCTCGTGTATAAATTTTGTAGTATGCCTTGAAGGTGAAAATATTGGTCTGCGAGTGCGAAACTGTCAGAGAAACTGAGAAAAGGACACAACGCGTGCTTCGATGCCGTGCGGTGCGACAGCTCGGGAAGGAATAGCACAGCGAAATTTTTCCGCTTCCCAGCGGACGGCAGGTCAGCACACTTTTTATTCTGTTAAAGTTATGAAGAATCAAGCGCTAATCTTATCAAGAAAGCTGCAGGGCGAACCGACATATCTTCTTCTGTTGCTTTACAGTGAATTTTTTTGTTTGGTACAAGGCATTTTTCAGTAATGTAAGCATGTGAAGCTACTTGTCGACAGTTTCTAATGAGCCGATTGATGCCAACGGACACGCAGACGGAAATTTCTCTTCGATGTCGGTTTGGTGAGCGGTTGCTCTTCAATT
The DNA here is from genome assembly GCF_048455015.1 of Haemaphysalis longicornis. Lineage (NCBI taxonomy): Eukaryota > Metazoa > Arthropoda > Arachnida > Ixodida > Ixodidae > Haemaphysalis > Haemaphysalis longicornis. The sequence continues at coordinate 21,342,238 of NW_027526335.1, read as the reverse complement.
TCTTTCCACCAGAGAAAAGCTTAGAAATTATGTTCGCCTAATGTGCTTACATGCTTCTTCGACGAACTGGTTTGACTTTAGAGCATTCCGACAATCAGTTTCTTATAGTGACATTACCACCATTGAATGCTTGTTAAAACGAAAAAAGCCCCCACAATTATTTACGTGGGAGCTGACCGCTTGAATTCTACGTTACGAGAAGTTCGAGTTACATGCGCGACGGCCGAGCTGCGCTCCGCTTTTCAACCTGTGCTAGGACACATGTTTTTGTGCTTTGTTTGCGCTCTCAATATATGTTTCGCTTTTACGTGTTGTTTATTGATATCCGAGGTGGTATTTCTTCCATTTTCTAGGCGTGACGTATGGCGAGCTTACGTAGAAAATTCGCTAGCTGTAAAAGGTTTTTTGGGGTAGCAAGTTTACGAGAATAAGAATATGGAGCGGTTGTTAATCGGTGCGAAATGAGCTGGTCATCTCACATCATAATAATTTTATTATTCACAAACGCGTGTTTTTATGAAACATCGTTTCTGTGGGATTGTATTCTGTACAGCAAATGAACGTGGTGACCTCTGCAGCAATTTTCTGTATACGATGATTTGTGTAACCGGCCCAGAATGCGGACATTTGTACTTACTATACGATATACACAGCTCTCTGCTATTGTGGCATGTATTGAACTTCGCTTGCGATAAGTTGCTAATAAAATCAGTGAATAAACCACATTTTCCGCCTACTGCTTTTTCTGCCCCGAACAACATTGTCACGCTTCAGGGCGTGCTGGATCACGCGTATTCAACTAAGAAAGATATCCAAACAAATGTTTTATTCACGTGCTGAGAGTGCAAGCAAATTAGCAACTGAACGCTGTCGAAAACAAGATGTGCAGCAGCAACACAATCTGAAAAGCAAAATGCAAGTGGTGTTTGTTGGCGCTTGCGGCACACAAAGATAGTCGCGCTCGTTCAGCCCATAGCAGACGATAAGCTGCACGGCGTTTCCTCCTCGCACAACAACGAAAGCGTTGTCATAGCAGCATCAGTGATTTTTTGGTGTTTTTTGCTTTGACAGTCTGACCTACCAAGCACCAGGAGACAAATTGGCGCTAGTGGCACAATTATCGGTTACCTGGGGGGTATACCAGCTGACTTAGCCGGGGTATTACGGCTGCTTCCCCTTCCCCTAGAGGTATTATTAACGCTCCCGCGCACATTAAGGAGGACTCAACTGATCACGTTCCTATAAGACTTCGTAATTCATGATTCACGGGCTTAGTAAGCAACGTGTACCGACACGAAAAGTTTTACAAATTTATACAAGTGTTCCTAACGGCTTAGTTGTCTTCTTTTAGAAATATATCACTTCTTTACAGATAAAAACATGACAAAAACGCACTTTGGTTTATTGGTTTTCCCAGTTTTCACTTAACATAGGTCACGCCAGCAGCGTAAGTTAAAATCCTCGCATGTTTTTTAACGTTTGAGTTCAGTGAAGACGCGTTTCATAATTTGTGTGTCAGATTATGCTTTACTGATCACGAACATTGGATGCCAGAAGAATTTTGTTATGAACCGGGCATCGCAACTTCCTTTTCAAATTTAGCATCCTTTTACGTGGTACGACTCGCTAGGCGTCCTCTTCGTGAACGTCCTTAATATTCATGTCTGTGCGCAGACTCCTCTGACCTCGGGGCAGGTCGTCAATGTAGGCTGATCGCTTTTCGTCGTCGTTCCACGACCACCGCCCATCTCTTGACGGAGGCGGCTGAAGATTATCTGCAAAAAACACGGTGACAGTGAAAGTCGGGACGCGGAATGGAGGTGCGCGGACGCTCATAAGTATAGTTTTCGTTCAGCCTCTTTGTCGACTGGTTTAGAAAGAACTCAGCGTAATCGAGGGTTTCCCGGCATACACTCTGGTTAGAAAACATGCTTGACTGGCCACTCACTGACCAAAGTCAAAATATACAAATGACGTTTCTGGAGCGCTACGGCTAGCTCCCTTGTTCACACTGAGCAACCAGCTGGACGTCCCTGGTTTATGTAGCACTCAGCAGCGCTTTCAAGTGATCGTGCTCTAAACATAGGGATGAAAAGATTCGAAATTGAACTGCAGAGAAACGGCTATCCACTTTGGTTGAGGCAGAATACCAAAAAAAGATTGACACCAACGAAGGCGCCTTCTTCCGAGGAAAGCGGAGACACCGAAAAAATGAAAACGAAGCGAGCTCCTGTCTCGTATTCACCGGGAATCAGCGGAGCACTTGCGCGCCTTTACCGCAAATACGGCGTCAATATATTGCGCATGTCCCTATGAGCAAGCCCTATTGAAAAGTACTGTACAAAGTCAAGCAAGTTCGTACCGGACCTGTTTGTCCGGACCTGTTTGACCTGTTTAAAATAGACCCGTTTGAGGATTATGCAGGATCAAACAGGCCCTGTCTGACGATCATACAGGTCTAACGGGGCGCTGTTTGTACCCATATACAGGTGCAAACCAGACCTGTTCGACCGCAAACACGTCTGGTTAGGCAAACGGGTCAGGATCAATGGCCATACCGGGGTCAGAGCAGACCCGTTTGAGCTCATACAGGACCGCAATTGGGCGCTTCTGTACTGTGTCGGACTGCACTGGGGAGAAACACAACTGCAGGTGGCGCTTAAGATATAGACTCGGCTTGTAAACGGAAAGACCATGGCCCGCTTGCTCGAAGCCAAATAAGACAGTCTTATTCGCAGTCTAATCTTATTGGCAGTCTTATTCGGGGTCTTATGTTCCCTAGGCTATAAGGCGCTTTCTGGAAACTTATAAGACAGCGAACAAGACTCTAAATAAGAACGCAATAAGACTGTGAATAAGCCTGCTCCGAGCAGTCTTATTCATAGTCTTATGCTGACGTGGTCGGTAGTTTCATCATAAAGATCGACCTCCATACCGTGAAAAACGAGTGCAGTAGCCGTACAAGTGGCGAACGATACCAAGCGGCGGCCGTTCGACCGTCTGCTTGGAACAAATAAATGCCTGTTCCGAGGAGATCGACGCCGTTGGAAACGCCGTCGGGAGAGAGGGTGGAAAGCGACAGACAACGCCGGCGCCGGAAGCCACACGGCCTACCTACTTTGAAGTGGCACCGATGGCTGCAGCCAACCACCGTTTTCAAATTTCGCTGTGCGTTATGGGCGTGTGCTTGTTTTTCCCGGGTAGCGCGGCTTTTTTTCTCCCCCAGGTCAAACAAAGATGGACACGAGTGATAGTCTGCGGCCCGATATTAGTCCCGAGCAGACATCGGGCGGCCAAGCGCGCGGTATGAATGTGTGATCGTCTGCTATGTCGGCTGTCACCACAGTAGCTACGAAAAGGTGGCACGCAAAGGACGGAACAAACGTATTGTCTTATAAAATCATGCCCATTAACCCAGGAACAACAAATAGGCGTTCACAATAGAACTACAATGTGACAACAAAATTACACACATCAAAACGCTAGCAGCCGGTAGTACCTCTGCCCGTGAGCGTCAAATAAAATCACGTTTTCAACGAGAAGATGAGCAAACTCGCGTCTTTCTATCCTTCTCTTCGAAAATGGCGGTTACCATAGAGTTTCATACTAATGTATATTAGTATGAAACTGTATGGCGGTTACGAAGCGCATTCTGCTTGGGCAAATGGGATCCGGAGGCGACACGTAAAAGCAGCATGCATAATACCAACATTCGGCTATATTCTACAGCGCGATTGTTAACATCGGCAGCCCTCGCTAACGTGCTGCCGGCTAGGCAGCGGGTTGTTGCGATCGTGTGACGTGTCGCCGTTCCAGGCGGCGTGAGCCGCTGGAGTGCTCGTTGCATCCGAGTCTACGACGATGAACCGAAGCCAATTCGCAAGTTTCTAATTTACGGTGAGATGAAACGCACGACTCGTGTTGCGACAACGTCAGACAACGTCGCTGCTTTTTGCGTCAGCCCAGTGGGTTTCTCGCGCCCACGCTTCGAGCAGACGATCTTTGTTTTACGCGGCCGGGCGACCGAGGCCCGGCCGCGTGAGTTGGCGTACCAAGGATGGCGGATCATTGTAACGCATGTGTCACAAGGACCAAATACGGCGTCTGATGGTCAGCATTTCTTGAATTTATCCAATCATGGTTGAAAATAAACGCTTGCCCAACGCCGGCGACGGCAACAAGCAGTTTTGCGGCGTATTCCCCGCTTTTCCCTAGGGGCCTCTCTCGTGCTCATCTAGGTACCCGCTGTCCCTATAGTCTTCAATAAGACCGCTCTGTAGACTGGCCCGAGTGCTTTCTAGGAAGCGCACTAGCCCGAATCTTATTCGTGGTCTCATTGAAGTCCGTGAATAAGACTAGACTGTGAATAAGACTGCCAATAAGAACGTGTGTTCGTGCAAGCGGGCCCAGCTTCCTCGCGAAATGTTTCCGGGCGTTGTTTATTAAATTTCCTGCGTCGAGTGTTCATCAGTGTATATAGGCGAAACGAAGGACTTCTCAAGACGCCTGAAATAACACCAGAATGACGTACGGAAGGGAAAGGTATTAACAAACGCGATCGCCGAGCATGCGAAGAAAACAGGCCATCAGATTAACTGGAACGACCCAAAGATAACGACAACGGAAAAGAATATATCGACCCGTCAAAACTTTGAGTTACTAATCCAGACAACGTCCAACACGCTAAACAGGAACGATGGCACTTTGAATCCTATCTATGTAAAATCACTGAAAACGCTGCTGAGTACTACATAAACCAGGAATGTCCAGCCGGTTACTTCAGTGCGAACAAGGGAGCAGTAGCACTCCCGAAACGTCATTTGTATATTTTGACTTTGGTCAGTGACCAGTAGAAGCCCTTAAGAGTCAGCGATTGGTGCGCATGCGCGAGGGCGAATGGGAACAACAGTGCTTTCTTCTGTGGGTGGTAACCCTTATTAGACGCAGCAGGGCAACATGCACCCACGTATGTATCGGCCGGGTATTGTGTGAATAAACGGACGCCGATGGAGCCACGTTCTGTAAAAGCCTCTGTCCACAACGAGGATGTGCCTCTAAAGTCAATTTACAAAACCCTTGGATGTCATTTTGCCCGCGTGTACACATGAAGGTTGGCTGGGTTTCCTTGCATTCGGCGTGAGCCGGTTTTAGATCTGCAATTTTTTGTTTGGTAAGTGGTCCTAGTTATCCGAAACCTACGAAGCCTAAGATCGTCTTTCCAGCGCTCAACAATATGTAATATTTATTTATTACCGATATTCCCTGAGATACGTTACCGTGTCGCACCTTTCGCTTATTCTGCGCGAAAAAAAAAAAAAGAGCACTGCAGGACATCGAAAAGAAAATCGTGTGTGTAGCGATGCAAGGATATATCCATCAATGTTAACTTTAGCGTTGTTTGGGGTGCTTCAAAGGACTGGACTCGCCGCGCTTTTGATCGCACTGTCCTCGAAGCTAAATCAATCGTCATGGCATAACTTTTTTATTCAGCATTGAGGTACTATACTTATGGAAGGGTACAATCTATTGTTATGCGAAATAACACCGCATCACGTATGTTATCTAGGGGACTTTCGGGCGGAGTTGCCGTCACTTAAAGGGGTCATACACACAAAACACAAGTTTGGTTCATTCGAAAGATTGCTTCGTTAGGATCATGCTGACACCATTATTAACGCATACTTCGCTCAAATAAACTATATAATTAGCAAAAAAGAGAATGGCCATGGGATCCACTAGCTCATTTCCCGCAACAGAACCTATGATGTCATATGTGGCAGCCCTGCAATTGGCTGTGGCCGGCAAAAGCAAATGTAAATTAGGCAGGGCTTATTAGCTTGCCGAGCGAGCTATTTGCGCTTAAATGTAATGCATATTCATTTTACAGCAGTAAAAATGGTGCGGTAAACAATGAAGTTGCTAAAATACACGTAAGCACAGAAGTACCGCTGCGCACTGCTGTTGGTACTGGGCGCACTATGCTTGTTTTAGCTGCACAGCAGTCCGCCGCTTTGGAGTTGTCTCACATGACACTGGCCGATTGGCGTAAGCTACGTTTTCTTACGTGACCCTGTTTGTCGAGGATACCCCATTTTCCACGAAACGATTACTTTCTACAGCAATATAAGGACAAGCCAGGTGCAAATACGGTCAAAAACAAAGCAACGGTGGGCAATGGTCCGTGGCTGAGTGCGGTAGCGCCATCTGGGAGGACTGACGGCAAGCAAGGCTGCAGAGCCGAATGACGCAGTGGAAGTTTGTTTGAATACGCGCACTTAAGACTTTACGGCAGACGTCACGAAAACACACGATTTGGCGGAAGAATGAAAATTTTAACCTACATTGATTCATTTCTCAGTGAAGACGGCATCATTTGCTGCCGGATAAACACTGGGGGCACTATTAAACACGACGTCTTTCGAATAAAACAAACTTTTATTTTGTCTGCATGGCCCCTATAAGCCTTTCTTATGTCTTGGTTTGAACACTGCGAAAAATTTTTGATATGCGCACCGCATGTTATCACTATAGTTGAGAGCACTCAAGCCCTGTGCTCTTGGAGGCTGCCAGTGCGGAGGATGGTTCAATTAGTGAGTCACTTGCCTCAGGCAATGTTCACAGTGACACGCACTGGATTGAGTTAACTTTGCCCTGGTGTTGTTTTGAAGCGCATTACCAACAGCTAGCAGCGACTGCGTAGTAGATGTTAATTAGTAGCGACACTTCCCAAAAGCATTCAACGCTAGATCAGAGCCGAGTGTGCGGCAGTCGGACGTAAACGCCACCTGCACGCTCTGAGACACGTTGAGCGCCACTCGTAAAACGTGTAAAGACGGGTGATCATACCGAGGCCACGCTGCAGCTCACCCATTTCCCTGATGTCCCTCGCGATGTTGACGTAGCAGCCCACGATGAGTGACGCCATAAAAGCTCCAGTCGCCGCTACCAGGCTCCTGCGCATCACGCGCGGAGGCCGCTCGATCCACATGTGCAGCGTCCCAGTCATGGCGCTCACGGCCAGCGATGGCAGGACCACGTCCGAGGATGTCCACGCTGGATTTTCAGCGGACCCTCGGCGCCGCTCTTCCCGAAACAGGATCATGGTGTGGGCTGGCCTCCCTTCCTGACGCTCCTTCTATTCCGCAGCCACTGGCTAGCCTGCCTACGAACACGGAATGCTGGTTAAACCGCGTCCTGCTTGTGAGAACACTAACTGATTCTGCCTGGCGACTGCACACATTCACGGCAAAAATGACCAATACAAGTTGTGTACAGGGCTTCTTTGAGGACTAGAAAAAAATGGGTCTGGTTTAACACTTCTAAACCTTGTTATCACAGGCGAAAGGTCCGTTTGGCTTGATTTCTGAACAACAGCGCGAAAAAAGACGTGGTCGAAGGGAACGCACAGGACGAGCGCTGACTCACAACTAGTTCATTCATGGGATGAGTGCGGACAGGGCTGCCAACCTGCGAAGCCACTTTTCCCCTAGCTCAGATGAAAAAAATACCTAGATTGCCCTACATTTTTGCTGAATGCGGTTATCAGATGTTTTCTCTCAGATATTGGATTCTAGTTATGCGATATGACTGCCGAATTTACTTTTAAGGCGTAATTATGAATTCTTTGAAACCATTTTTGAAGTGACGGAGATGAAGGTGAAAAAAATGTTGGAGCAAAATTTGTAATGCTTTAAATATTTTTTTATGAAACCACAAAAGCAATAGAGGGTCATTACTTGGGGGGGGGGGGGGGCATGTAATAGTGAATAATACATATAAAAGTTACCTAGAAAGTAAAACCAATCGCTCGGCGCACGCACAACGATACGACATTCCAAGAAGCACTACGTCTTACAGCGCCTTGTATATAAGCCGAAGACGTGTTAAATTATAAAAATAACATGGTCAAGAACACCGCAATTCAATGAAAACGCAAAAATTTTGTACTACGACCACGGAGCAAGAATATATAGGAGGCGAAACGGCCCATTGCAACAAGCGCGGGCGAGCGAACAGATAGTGTAACATTGAAAACCAAGGTGGACTGCAAAGCTTCGTAGCTGCGACGACGAAGGAGAGGGTATACACCTGGTGGACGAAGTGATAGCGGCCTCGCCTATTCCGGGGCTAAGCAGTGATAGCATCCAAGCATATAAGAAAGAAGGATAATAGGAGCGAGCACGGACGATGCGCAGCGAATGAGATATTCGAGCGAGCAAGTTTATGAACTTCATCAATCATGTTCTTTTGCTAATTAAACCAGCAGTGTCAAACGTGGGAGCGGTAGCTTTTAATGGGAAATAGATATCTGCGCTTCATCGAGAAACTGAAATGCATAGGTACATAAAAAATAATAAATGTTAAACTTAACAGAGGACACCATTACACGTCTGAAGGCATAAGTCTATGTGGACCCAAAAAGTTCCCTAGATTTTGACAAATTTCGCTTTTTCCCTAAAGACAACCCAAATCCCCTAGACCTAGGGAAATTTCCCTAGAGTTGGCAGCCCTGGGTGCGGAAAATAAACGTTTACAACAGAAGAGAGAGAGAGAGAGAGAGAGAGAGAGAGAGAGAGAGAGAGAGAGAGAGAGAGAGAGAGAGAGAGAGAGAGAGAGAGAGAGCATTCAAATCAAACACACTCCCTCGTACCCCGTCCCCCCCACATACCTAGCACCCAAACCTTAACGTGAAAGTTATGAAGAATGAACTAAGGGCCGCACCCGGGCTGATAACTGGGACACAAAACGTCGGAACATCAATCAAGATTGACGGCACGTGCTAACTAAGTACGCATATTCTTTGTCACACAGCGCTATCGACGTTCGGCTTACACAATCAGCTCCAAATTTCCTGATGTGAAACACTTCAATAATTTTCCGGCCTGTCTGCCTGGCGTGTCTGCAAAGAACGGTTGTTTCTTTCAGCAAAGGATAGCAGCCGTGGTCTGCTGGCCGGGAGTAGGTGGTCGCTTTTAGCGACATTCTATGCTCACCGAGGTGAGTATTGACGCATATGCTACTCTGACCCACGTAGCTCTTGCCACAAGACAGAGGAAGCCGATAAACTCATAGAGGTTCTTACAGTATACTTACTAAGAAACTCTATGGATAACCTATACGCCTCGAGATTCGCGATCGCTACGCCGCCTGCCGCCGCGTTTCCGCGGCGTTTGCGGGATTAGCGCTGCGTGGCTGATAGGTGGTCATGCACTGTTTTTGTTCTCTTTCGCTTCTCTTTGCCTTTCCGCGCACTAAACAACTTGTTATGGTGACGTCTGTAAGCTAACTTCACGTTTAGGGCACTTAAAAAAACAGCTGAGTCTTGTAGAGCGCCCTAACGTCATCAAGAGCTACCCGGGGAGGCGGTTCTGCGCGCTTCTTGGCCGCTCTTGCGGGTGTCGGCGACGGCAGCAGCATATCACCGCTGTCACCTTCGAACACATCAGCACAAGTGAATTCTATTTATTGTCGTCCCGTTTAGACCTGATATTGGCACCGTAAGAGGTTGGTTCGTTTTGCAGCGCAGACAACAAATGCGGCTTTGCTTCGAATATGTACGTCATAGAAAAATATGTTTCGGGGTTGTGATAACCCAATAGCTGACAAAAACTTGTGCCTTTTATGGGAATATAAGCCACGCGAAAATTTTAAGTACACTCAACGGCTGTGCATTGTCAGATATGTGCCCACTCATGCCTTATAGTAAGAACCAAGGTATATGTTAATGAAACCACGGGAAAATGAATGGTCTGCAAGTCAGGAATAAATAGAGTAGTCGTACGGGAATGAAAAAAAAACTGAGTGCAGCTTCTGAAATGCTAAAGACGTTTGTTTGAGCAAGGTAGTATTCACCAGACCAACTAGATGCTAAATGCACTGATATTTCGCTAGACATGGGGGGGGGGGGGGGGGGGGGGCTGAGGAGGAGGACGCTCAACTATCGTTGTTCACAAATGCGGAGCGGAATCAACGAATGAACGTTTTAGTAATCACACACACAAGCTGCGTGTTCACTTTTCGTTTGTTTTTCGCCTTCAACGAACGGCTGATCACTCGGCGGACGCATTTTTTGAAGAATACAGGGTAGGCAGTTCACAAGCGATACGAGGTGTCGTTGGAAGAGTTGATTGATTGATTGATTGATTGCAGGGTTTAACGCGCCGACGCAACGGAGACGATGAGGCACGCCGTAGTGGAGGGCTCCGCATTAATTTTGACCACCTGGAGATCCTTAACGTGCGCCGAAATCTCGTACACGCGGGCTCGTTGGAACAGTGTCGTATCTGATAACGGTCTCTGATTTCGGTTAATGCTAGATTCTGCAGTCTCCCTGTGTCATACGACGATGTTTCGAAGAAGAGTTTGGTCACGGACGCGGATTACTCTATGAGCCCATCTTCGTGCTTCTCGTGGAGGATAAATGTAACAGATGAATCTTTGCGAGCGCTCACCTCTGGACAAGACGACCCAGCATTAAATTTGTCGTCGTGTGCGGACTCCGGAGTGTAATTTTGCATTATCCATCGTACTTCTTTGGTACAATGTTTGTGAAATTTATGTAGCATTGGCTTTTTCATGGTACTGATCAATATCTGATATGTGATATTGGCATGCGTAACTTGCGTGCTGTCAGGTATGAGTGCTCCGCTGGATTTTGTAAGTGCACAAAGTCGATTTACATCATAGTGTGTATGACCGCAACATGACCATTGGAGGAAACACTGCTTAAGGAGACACTGCCACTAAATTTCAGGGCAGTGGAATTGCAATCAGCTGCATGCAAATGCTGGCTTCGGAACGCCGGCCTGTGACACACGCCCGGCGCTCATATAGATCTCACTAAGATCGCGTCATAAACGTTTATACTCTCATGAACACACCACGCTTGCAAACAGAGTGCCTGTTCCACGTTATTCGGTATTTTGAACGCGCACTAACGGTAAATCGCTGTCTTGAACGAGCCCCAAAAGCAACGGCGACAGGTGGGAGTGGGCCGAGGACTCCCGCGCCTGCTTTCGAAACGGGCCGCTAGGGGGATTTCAGTGGCGCCCCTACAGGCCGCGCTCGAGGCGTATACCCGTCTTGCAAGGGACAAACCTTGGTTTGTGTTGCAGACCACAGCTACCCACTGTGCGTTTGCGCTCTGCGCGGCTGCGCACTTGAGCACACATCTCTGCGCGCTTTTGTGGCGCAAAAAAAAACCACATCGACACCATAGCGCTGCGCTACGTTCTTCAGCCCATGGGACGGCCTAGTGCGTATGGTGCAACAGCAAACCGTTCAGGCTTCACTGCAGTGCCCAGAGCGTAGGCCAAGCCCGATGCAGGGAGGCGCTTAATCAATTTTTTTTTTGTTAGCGCCTCCCGGTTATTCAGTTAATCAGCGCCTCCCTGCATCGGGCTTGGCCTACGCTCTGGGCACTGCAGTGAAGCCTGAACGGTTTGCTGTTGCACCATACGCACTAGGCCGTCCCATGGGCTGAAGAACGTAGCGCAGCGCTATGGTGTCGATGTGGTTTTTTTTTGCGCCACAAAAGCGCGCAGAGATGTGTGCTCAAGTGCGCAGCCACGCAGAGGGCAAACGCACAGAGGGTAGCTGTGGTGTGCAACACAAACCAAGGTTTGTCCCGTGCAAGACGGGTATAGTTTATCGGCTTCCTCTGTCTTGCGGCAAGCGCTACGTGGGTCAGAGTGGCCGATGCGTCAATACTCGCCTAGGTGAGCAAAGAAGGTCGCTAAAAGCGACCACCTACTCCCGGCCAGCAGACCAATGCCGCGCATGCGGCTGCTATCCTTGGCTAAAAGAAACAACCGTTCCTTCCAGGCACGCCAGTCAGACGGGCCGGGAAATTATTGAAGTGTTTCACATCAGGATATTGGGAGCTGATTGCGCAAGCCAAACGTCGATAGCGCTGTGGGACAAAGAATATGCCTCCAATCTTCATGCTCAGATGTTTTGTATCCCAGTTATCAGCCCGGGTACGGCACTTTGTTCATTCTTCATGAGTTTCACGTTAAGGTTTTGAGTGCTATGTGGGGGAGTGGGTATGAGGGTGTGGGCTTGATCTGAATGCTTTGTTTCTCTCTTTCTCTATCTCTCACTCTTCTGTTGTAAACGTTTATGTTTCGCACCCATCCGTGAATAAACTAGTTGTGAGTCAGCGCTCGACCTGTCCGTTCCGTTCCCTTCGTGCACGTCTTTTTTCGCGCTGTTGTCCAGAATGACGCCCTACCAACTTGCCCAGCTCACCACTCTGTTACTGATTGATTGATTGATTGATTGATTGATTGATTGATTGATTGATTGATTGATTGATTGATTGATTGATTGATTGATTGATTGATTGATTGATTGATTGATTGATTGATGTGTTTAATGCGCCGACGCAACGCAGGCGATGAGGCGCGCCGTAGTGGAAGGCTCCAAATTAATTTCGACCACCTGGGGATCTTTAACGTGCGCCGAAATCTCGCACACACGGGCGTTTTTGCTTTTCGCCTCCATCAGAAAAGCGGCCGCCGCGGCCGGGAATCGAACCCGCGACCTCGTGCTCCACTCTGTTACTGTTTGGTTTGATTTTGCGAATACTATGCACACTGTGTTTTATGAAAGTTAGGCTACTTGATGATTGCATTAATTAATCTGTCGCTTACGCTGAAGCGAGCGCACAGACGGCTCAGCTGCTGCGCCATCCATGGCGTGATAGGGCGACCAAGCGCCGTCGAAGCAGCCGTTAAACCCTCGCCTAGACACGTGGTACCGCATCGGCGATGCTCCGACCGAGCGCAGCTACCTGAGTTGCCTCTCCGCCGCGGATCACGTTGCGTAACGTCACACCTGTTACCCTTGCGCTCCGGCGACTGAAGGTTATCGCTACGCGATGAATGACCTTGCGAGGCATGGCGCTGTAGGGCTTTCGCTCTAAAACGGCTCCTCAGAACAAGGCCTTGAAAGAAAAAGCTCGGTAAGGCTCGAGGAGACATGTGTTGAGTGTGAATGTTCGTTTCTCTCTACCCCGCTCTTTGCTCCTTCGACAAATAGACATTCCTGGGCCATCGCTAATCTTTACTGTCGTGCCTTCTGTTCGACCAGCCATCATGCAGACAAAATGGGTCTATAAGGTCTTTGCAAGAGTAACACATTCGTCATTAAACCTATTCAAATGAAAGCAAAGAAAACAGAAATCCACGTGACTTCAATTGCGTGCGTAGTTTAAATGAACGTTCCACCACCTCAGTTTTCCTCTGAAAAATGCTAACGCAGAATACGGTAAAAACCCTGTTGACCACGGGGTGCTTTGGCTCACTGTGACCTTCCAGCAACATTTCTTTTTATTTTTCTTGTTTCGACAGTAGGGCAGACTGTTATTGAAAGCGCGTTAATCACGAAGGCTGAATGGCCGCCGTTGCCACCTGTGGTCACTAGAGGCATTTTTATATGGCGCGCATGCAGTAAACAAGCGAATGCTTACAGGTGGCCCAGGCTTTTTGCTCACCATCTTCGTGGCAGCGGGGAGCGCAGCCCCGGTCGTTGTGGCATCGCCGTTCAGCTGAAAGACATTATGATGATGGTGATGATGATGCACCCCATCAAAGAACACATACCCATACAGGGGATACAGCAGCGGTAGCAGCTTCAATGTTCAGGCGTGCGTATATCTCGTTTTACACCTGCAAAGTCAAACCTGTCCCAAGTCTTTAGGCAAAAATGGATGTTGCTGTGGCTGATTTCACCTCTGTTTGGTACACTACTCCTCTGTTTGCTACATTACTGAGGGCTTACACACAGATAAGTGCCACTAATACCAGCCGACGGAGATGCCAAGTGCAGGCCTAAAGGAACGATTATAGTAAAACCTAATCAATCAACTTAAATTCACCAATAAAGTCGTCTCTCTCTCTCTCTATAAGCTAAACCACACTGCAAGCAAAGCATCAAAAACCGAGCCAAAGAAAACCGAGACAAATTCCTAGACGTCGTTGATTATGAGCCTCATAAGGATCGTCGAAGGGGGGGGGGGAGGGGGCGCAAATATATTTTTGCCAAAGTGTGTAAAATGAGATTCGTAGGTTGCAAGTTTATTAGGCAATCTGCAAGCACACAGAGACAGATGGGCGGAGGAGAAAATAGATACTTGAAAGTCGTAAATAGCAAAGCCGTGTCGAGAGTGCCGTCCGACCGTATTATATGCACTCCACTATATCGACGTCCACCAGCGTTTTGTAACAAAATTGTCGCGTCTGGCATTACAACGCTCTAGATAACGTAAAGTTAGGCAACTGAACCTATGCATAACATAACATGATTTAACGCATACGAAGAAATCATTTAAAACACCAAAACTAACCTAAGCCATAACAACTAAAGTTCAATTTGAAGATGAAAAAAGAATACATTCGAGGCTTAAAAGCCTGTCTAGAACCACCATCCTTGGGATCAAGAACCTAAGACGGATCCTCTACACTACAGCGACATACGCTTCGGCCGTTGTTAGCCTATTCTTAAATGTTAGAATACCGTCGGGCGGCACTCTAGCCATGCCTGCAGACATAGTTTCAAACATGCCCCTAGATGGCGCCATGCATCGCTTGGCTGTGCTCACTAGGAAACGCATATACGCTGCCTGCGTCGATCAGCTAGAGTCGCTAGAGTGCCGTCGGACGGCACTCTAGACACTGCGAAATAGAAAACGGACTGGTAGTTTGGGTAGTGCTGGTTAAATACAATCGCCGACAGAGCATAGAATGACACTACTGAGTATATTATAAGTCGCTCGAGAAACTGGGCACTATCACTGGGGGAATGGAAATACGTTCCCTGTCCATTAAGTATAGAAGAGAAAGAAGAGCGTATTCAAGGTTCTTCCGCACACGAGAGCGCGTGGTTACCGTCGCAGCGAAGTTCCGGGCGCTGTATTCCTGGCATGTCAAAGTGGCTATACGCAGCGAGCGCTGGCTTTACTCAGCGGAAAAGGCAGCTGCGCTTGTTGTGACTCGGCAACCGTTCTAGTCTTGAAATATTACTGCCTGGGCTCTTCAGAGCTGGCGCTGAAAAACAAAGCGAGGTTTCTTCCAGTCTTGTCATCGCCTTCTTGCCTTACCTTCCGCAGAATGCTTTAGAGTTCGTACAATCATACTCAGTCCTGTGTCGCCAATACTCCCTGGAATCTGAGCAGGTTTTCGTTGAGGCTCTGCGCTCCCGTGCTCTGCAGTCACTGGCTCTACCTCCCGCGTCTGCCGCAGACTCGCAGTGAGCGGCTTTGCCGCATAGCTCGTGCACAGGCGCGTTCGCGGGGAAGATGTTCCGCCGGCGTGCGATGTATGCGCATTCGAAATGCCCGCCGCCGATGCAAATGGAGCAGTCGCGAAAGGGACTTGGACACGGCAAGACGAAGACGACATGGCGACTTCCACGGGGACTCCCCCCTGCCCCGTTCCCCTGCCTTTGTAGGCTGTCTCGGCGTACAGTACTTGCTCCTTTTTGGTGCAAGGCCGGAAGGAGAAACGTCTGTCAGAGTTTTGCCGGCTAAGCGACCGCGATGAGTGCATAGAAAGTTATGGACTGCTTACCACTACTGAAAGCGGAGGATTTCTCTTTTTTCTCATCGAGATGCACGCATCGTTCGATAGCATGACCCAGTTTCTTACAAATGGGGTGCTTCTTGAAGGCGGAATGCCAGTATTAAACTTTTGGGTCTGTTTTGCTTTTGCCAAACATCCCGCAGTGCTGTTGAAAACACACGAGGAACTTGTACTCCACCCGTCGCGGTGGCGCAGTGGTTAAGGCGTGGTGCTGCTCAGCCCAATGACGGAAGTTCGATCCCGGTTGCGGTGGCTGCTTTTCATATGAAGGCGAGGAGCGAAAATGCCCGCGTTTCGAGATTTCAGTGCACGTTGAAGATCCCCATGTGATCAAAATTAACACGACACCCTTCACTACGGTGCACCTCACAAGAAGCTGCAGCTTGGGCACATGAAACCCCCAGTATTTTTTTTTACAACTTCTTCAAAAACTTCCAACTTCTCCAAGCACACACTTGAGTATTTCACGAGAAGTGGCAGAAGCAACCTGTGCAACGTCCTGCACATGTGCGCATATTCCAAATTGCACGTCTCAATGTCGCCTCCACTCTGGCGACATTGAGACCATTGTACAAAAATATGAATCCATGAGGGGGTTCCATTAGACGGAAAATCCGCCATGACGAAAACAAAAAAAAAAAGTTCCTGCATTTTTGCAGCCGCCCCTTTCCATGTGGGCGATTTCCCGTGCAAGCCGGGTGAACTTCCCAAGCGTTGCAGTCCTACACAAGGGCCGAGTGCCAGGCCGGGGAGTCGCTTGGACCTATTTTACCCGTAGGTGCCCGGCCCCACCAAGGCACACAAATGCACATGGTGCCTTCCACAGCCACGGTGGACGCTCAACTCGCAACCGCCTGTGGCAGGACAGGCCGCCTAGACTCTTTCACCCCCCGACAATGCAGTGTTGTAGTAAACGGGGGGGGGGGGGGGGGGGGGGGGGGGCGTCAGATGGACAAGGGTCAGAGGCCCCTCACAAGGGTAAAAGCAGCTTTCCAGGCATGAATCCGCACTCTGCCAGGGACACCCGTACCCATTAAAGAAACCGGGGGGTGCCCGGCGGTACCAGGATTCAAACCCGGTACCTGCCGCATACGGGGCGAGTGCTGTACCTCCGATCCATCGCTGTGGTCCTAAATACATCCGGCTCCTAAATTCGCATTGGCTGTGACGTGATCGTTTATGACAACGGGTAGTCACAGTTCTTACAGCTGAGTCTCGACTAAAACACGTTAATTCCTTCATGTTCAACTGCTTTCGTATTTTTAACTACTCTTTAGTTTTTATGCTTCCGCGCTTATTTATGTGGCAAGTCAAAAAAGGAAGGTGTGGTTTTTCTTTTTTCCGTTCAGTTTTTATTTATGAGGTCTGCGTTTTTCTTGCTTATTGGTGCCTGTTGCTAGGCGGTTCCCCCTCTGGTTTTTACTTAAACCAGTCTTCCGTAAATCATTAGTTGACGACTCTTGGCCTGGATCATTATCAGCACTGACCGGCCGCGCCGACCATGTAACCTGTCTAGTTATGCACACTGGCCAGTGCATTAATGCTGGTACCACGATCACACCCTCCATCGATGTCGTGGAGGAAATAGGCACTGCCATAGCCGCCACTTACCGCCCTGAGCAGTGGCTATTCTTGCCGATTGGCCGCATTTCTTTGTCGGTTCTACAAATATTAATTTACCTTTAGACACCCCCTCCCCACCACCCAAATCCCTTCCCTGCCCCCGAATCGTCTGGGCGTTTCACGCGAACAACCACTACGCCGTTTCTCGCGACATGGTGCACCGAGCCCTTTCCCACGACGGCCAATATATACCCGCCATCAACATCAACACCGCCTGACTGGCTACGCATAGATGCTTGCGCGTTATGCGGTAAACCCACTGCGGCCTCCCACCACCAAACTGGCTTGGCTCCCCCTACAGTACAGCAAACAACTTTAAATTTGGAAATTTAGTCCACAATTGCATATGCACGGCTGTATGCCCGGTCCTCTGACCCGCAGAAGCATTTATTGTTAAACACAACCAATCCGGGTCGTCCTTCGCCTGAAGCAGGAAACATTTAAACCAGCGCAATCTCGGAAGGTGGCACTTCTGGTGAACTGCTGGTTATAATAGTAATCACGCACACTGTTCAATATGTGAGCCGAAGTTGGGCCTATCAGGCAAAAAGGAAGCAGCAGTAAAAGTCAACGTAGTGCGGCATCTTTCGTCAATATGCAGTATAGTTGGGGAGGATATATTTATAGAAAGAGCATAGATTCACGCCAAAGAGAACACCACATTCACGCCTCCAGCCTGCGTATTTATGCCGCAACAGTAAGCGCATAGGCTGTTTTCAATTAAATAGGCGCGAGAGGACATCGTTTTATGGCTCGCAATGTACTTTGTGGGGCAGAAGAGAGAACTTTTTTTGTGGGTGTGAGAATGAGTCCCAACCACTGCCACCTAAATTTTGCCATGACGGTGGAAGAACTATATGGCTGGGTCCATTGTGTCGGGGTTGAAAATGTCGTACATGAAGGGTTGGCTGTCCATCGATGAGCTTTCGGCCATGTCGGGAGCCCCGAGCAGTGTCTTTGCGACAGTATCCTGAGTCGGCAATTCGGCACCGAAGCGAACCGTGTGAGTTGTAGAGCGTGGCTTAGCCGGTCGACCTGTCGCGAATT
Organism: Haemaphysalis longicornis; assembly: GCF_048455015.1. Lineage (NCBI taxonomy): Eukaryota > Metazoa > Arthropoda > Arachnida > Ixodida > Ixodidae > Haemaphysalis > Haemaphysalis longicornis. Next base: position 21,323,987 of record NW_027526335.1, on the reverse strand, counting down.
CGAAATACTTGTCCACGTCTTCTCTGGGAATGTCGGGCAGCAGGATGTCTGAAACAGCCTGGATGTCGCCTTTCGTGACGTGGTCGGCTCTGTCAGCGTCGTCTTGCAGGGTGATGGCCTCCAGCGTGTCGAAATTGCGAGCCAGGGCCAGCCGGAAGATGTTCATCATTTGGTAGCACGAGTAGCGCTCGGTTTTCGCCGACAGGTTGTGGATGTCGCTCTCCGTGAAGGAGGGGCAACGCACTTTCCTCAACTCGCGCTTGATGAGCGCAGTTCGCTCCTCGGGGGACGGCGTGGGAATACCCAGTTTCACGTGGAACGCGTCCAGCAAGTCCTTCTGCAGGACCCACGGCTTCCTTGCAGTAGCTACAACGACCTCGCGATGCCCCCTCATCTGGCTCATCGCTTTCAAGAAGTTCAATATTACCTCCCTAGTGGCGACTATGTCAGAGCGGGGATGTTCCGACGGGCCCGCTGAGTAGAGGTAGTCGATGTCCTCCAGCACCAGCACGGCGGTTCTATGCCTCTTAAAATTGCGGATCATTACTGTGGCCATCCTAGCGCCTTCGTACTTACTGGCGCCCGCCGCGATGAAGGCTTCTAGGTTGACGACAAACACGGGCTTGTCGGGGTACTTTGACGAAATCGCCCTCGATAGAAAGCTCTTGCCGCTCCCGGCGGGGCCGTAGAGCAGGATGAGCGACGACGACGCTTTCGACCTGGGGTTCTTGAGCAACTGGCTGAACCTATCTTTCACCGGGTCGATTCCGACGACGTCGTTCGTGTAGCAGATCCTCCTCCTGGCGCTGACGGTGACAGCCCCGTGGCTCCAGGGAGGCAAGAGGAGGCTCAGAAGAGGCAGCTGGTGGATACGCCTCATGTCCGGCAGATCGACGTCGTACTCTTCGAATGCCTGTGCCTTCTTGATGAGCGGAGCGCACTCCTTTCCGAGCACGCAAGTGGCGTTGAGGTAGCATTCGGCTGCCCTGATGTAGAGCCGGATGGCTTTCCCGTGCTGCCTCTTGGCGTCTTCGTCGGTTGCCTTCTTTGATAGCTCCAGGCCCGACTTGATCTCGCTCATGGCGGCGCCTGCTTCGGAGGAGGCCATTGCTGCCGCTGATTGTCAGTTGCCGTCGTCGGACTTCTGAAAACGCTGCTGTACGCTTCGTTCGCTTCTTCTTCAAGAAGGTTCAGGCAAGCAACCATACTGCATATGGGTGTGATGCTGATTATTGTGGTGATCTCATCACAGGCTGTGTAACAAACAGATTTTCAAGGCTCATTAGTTATTTTCACCTCACCAGAAATATGAATTAAGTGAAAATACTATATTCAATACCAATAACAAGATAGAAAAAAGTTGAATGTACTACTGAAACCTGGACGTGCCGTGTAGGGCATGTGAACAGCCCAGAACTTCCTGTGCAATGCATATTGTTAATTAAACGTTGTGATAGGCTGCGCGCGACATTTAAAAGATACCAAATCACTGTTATTTGCAAAAAAAAATGCGTCTTATCGATCTGTGAAAAAATAGCTAGAATGAAATACCCTGGGACTGGACAAAAACCAGCTAAAATTGCTGGGGCCACAGGGGTCGGGCAGTTTGCTTTTAAAGCGAAGCTACGCCTAAGTGACAGGAAAAAACGCTTAAGGTGGCCGGAATTACTATTATTATAATTCTATAAGGGGGGAGCCAGAGTCTAGTCAGGGATGGGGATGGCGGTAAAGGATGTAAGAGCGTTTACATCCTCTTGTGTATCCTCATGGTACTAGCGAAAGTCCACAGGGACATAACAGTCTCTCTTGTGTGGGAACCGGCCCAGAGGAGGCGATACGCACTCCTGGAGGGTCTTGATGTACGGCGGAAGATGGGCTCTTCTCTCCGCCGCGAGCCCCGAGCACTCCCACAGCATGTGCTGCATTGTGGGCCTCGTGATACGAGGAGCAGGTCACGATGGTCGTCTCCCTGGAGTTCTCGGGGGGCTCTTCCAAGTGTCTTGAGCGTCGGGGAACGTATGCCCGCCACTTTGCGAGCACGTCCTCCGTAAGAGCAGCCCCGGCTCTTATTTTGTGTACCAGGACTTGGCCCCCCCTGGAAGCCCTCCTGGCAGTGGTCGTGGGCCATGGGGGGGGGGGGGGGTAGGGGTAGCGGCACGGAGCTTTGCCCTGCTCTCTTGTTTGGCAGCGACTCTTCGTCCGCAGGGTCTGGGTCGTGCCGTGCTGGGGGAACAGGGTGTTAATCAAACCTGGGTTCGTCACGTTATGAATCTGGCCTATATCCGACTTCTCCATTTCGACATCGTCGAAGCGGCTTGAAAAACTTAGACGACAACCAAGCCAAGGAACCCGTCACGAGAAAGCTTCGCGTTCAACCATCGTCGTCGTTTGACGGAGGGGTGCGTAATTTTTTTTTGGCAGTTGCCCAATACAAAAGCTAAAATATTCAAAGCGAACCAGTAGATTGCCCAAATGTACGCAGGAAGCGAAGGTTTGCGCCTGCATGACTAGGGAATGTCGCAGCTAGGGCCTGTTTTTGTAGACCTGTTTGCAGTTTGCGCGACCTATAAGCATCCACTAGGTGATATTGTAGCACATCACAAGCGTCGTTCACCGACTAGATTTTTCCGTGATCACCATCACCCCGTGTAATCGTTTATGCCACCCAAAAAGCTCTCTCGTCGGTTTGCGATCTAATAATTTTGAAAGATCGTTTTCGTAACACACGGTGGCGTAAAAGCTCCTCGTGAATTGAGATTTGTCATTTTCGAGATTTTCTTCTCTAGTTATACGTCACTGTATGAAAACGATGCCATCCTTATACCCCCTTGGAGTGTATATAGGGCTGGGGCACAATAGAACCAGAACTGTCGCGGGTTCACTTCCCAGAATATTGGGCACTCAGTTAACTAACATCACGGGAAAAGATAGCTAAAAGGAAAACATTGATTGATTGATTGATTGATTGATTGATTGATTGATTGATTGATTGATTGATTGATTGATTGATTGATTGATTGATTGATTGATTGATTGATTGATTGATTGATTGATTGATTGATTGATTGATTGATTGATTGATTGATTGATTGATTGATTTAACGCGCCGACGCAACGCAGGCGATTAGGCGCGCCGTAGTTGTGGGCTCCGGATTAATTTTGACCACCTGAGGATCTTGGACGTGCGCCGAAATCTCGAACACACGGGAGTTTTCGCTTTTCGCCTCCATCAGAAAGGCGGCCGCCGCGGCCGAGAATCAAACCCGCGACCTCGTGCTCAGCAGCGCAACGCCTTAGCCACAGAGCCACCGCGGCGGGTCTAAAAGGGAAAGAAAGCCTGCGCACATGTTACTACAAAATTAAATGAAGTGTTTGTCTTTATTCTTTTTCTATTTTCATACAAGTGCGTCATAAAGGAAAGCGCTACTTAAACATGCTTTATGCTGTTGTAGCTCACTCATAATAAAAAAGAATAGAATAAAATAAGATAGTGTGAGAGAGAAAAGAGAATGTAAAGTAATTCCACGAGCAAGCTCGGGGCCTGAGAAAAAAAGCCTTTGCCGCCAAGCACATGTACTTTGCTAAGAAACTACGCAGGCGAGAGAAGCAGGCTCCGTGTCGCAAAACGGACTCACAACCATATGAACCTCCGCAACGCACGATCCAAACCGAAGGTGGTAACAGGCACAAAGGCGTGGAATGCGACTTCTCGCGTCCGCTCTTTGCCTGTCTTTTCTTCCTTGTACTGTCTGTTAGGTCTTTTTTTAACTCTCTCTCTCTCTCTCTCTCTCTCTCTCTCTCTCTCTCTCTCTCTCTCTCTCTCTCTCTCTCTCTCTCTCTCTCTGTATTTTGTAGTTTATTCTCATGCTCTTGCCGTAGCGGCTTGCTGCTGTTACACCACCCAAGTCGTTTGCGCGACAGAACATCTTTTTGTCCCTGTAGTTTTTTTTTTCGTTGTTTTTGTTTTCTGGGTACTGCATGCGCTAGCAGAAAAATAAAACGAACTCGTTCCCTATAACTATTTGCAGCAGTAGCCAAGCTAAGAGCGACTGCTGCAGTTCGCACAAAGAAGTGGGCCCGCCCTCGAAAAGAATTCTATTCACGCGATGCGTATGCGCTTTTTAAAGGCAGGTAAAAAGCTAAGTCGGCGACGAAGGAGAAGACACGGGCGTCGCTGTTAGCTTCGGTACAAGCGGCATGCAAGATAGAATTTGCCCGACAAAGGGACAAGGGCTGGAGCGAAGAAGCGGTGTTTCTTATCCTTGCTTTTTTTTTCACAGCGCTTCTTTTTTTTTTAATTTGGTACAACGGAATGTGTGGGCAGCAATAAAAAGATAATGTAAGAATGAAACAAAGTATGCCGCAGAAAATATCCATACAATGACCAAGCACTGTAGGGAAGTAACTTTCCGAACTTGAATTAAGGCCCAAACTACACGAGAGCTTTTCTGTTGAGTATTGTTTTTATGTTGAGAAAATTTTATATTACTGTCATAAGGAGGTTTTTATATGCGTAAAGATGCTCCCGATTCTTGTAGGGATTGGAGTTTTTTTTAAAAAACCTGCGTCCCGCTCCGCAGATCCATGACCAGATGCCTTGCTGAGGTGTGGAGTGTGGAAGTTGTGGGCGTGCGCGGTGTTCAAAGTGGCTCCAGACTAAGCGTCAGAGCCCGTGGTCTGCTCCACCGTAGCGAAAAGAGAAGTGCAGGTTGGGTTTAATGGAGCACATTACCGACGAGGCTAGAGCCTTGTCCGCCTCCAGGGCCTGAAGTTGGAAATGTGATGAAAATAAAGCCCTACACCCAACTGCCCTTCCTACCCATCGGTACGACACCTTTACTGGGAATGCCATCCACCAGACCTACCACCACACCTGCGTTCCCGCATCGCTTCCTGGGAGCACTGGTTGTACCCGCGTCCTGGTGTGAATGTCCAGTCGACGCCAGAACTCCTGGCGGCCCACTGCCTCCGTGTTAGTGAGGACCTTTGGGAGTTCTACGGACCGCTGCTGAGCACGAGGTCGCGGGTTCGATTCCCGGCCGCGGCGGCCGCTTTTCTGATGGAGGCGAAAAGCGAGAACGCCCGTGTGTACTAGATTTCGGCGCACGTTAAAGATCCCCACTTGGTCAAAATTAATCCGGAGTCCTCCACTACGGCGCGCCTCATCGCCTGCGTTGCATCGGTGCGTTAAACCCTACAATCAATCAGTTCTACGACCAGCCATCGGCTAATGAAGAGGCTGTGGCACGACTGCCCTGACTAGAACTGTTAGGAGAAGTAAGTCTCTCTCTCTCTCTCTCTCTCTCTCTCTCTCTCTCTCTCTCTCTCTCTCTCTCTTTCAAGCCCGCTTGCTTATCGAAGAGTACAGTAAACCTTCTCTATAAAGAATAAAGAAACGAAGCACCGCTTATAACAAAGTCGGTAGCCTCTTCCGGGGAATTCGTTACAATGAAGGTGTACTGTAGTTCGAGCTCGCCCTTCTTGGTTGGTTGTGGCGTTCAACGCGCTGACGCTACACAGGCGATGAGGCGCGCCGTAGTGGAGGGCTCCGGATTAATCCTGACCACCTAGGGATCTTTAACGTGCGCCGAAAACTCCAACGCACGGGCGTTTTTGCTTTTCGCCTCCATCAGAAAAGTGGCCGCCGCGGCCGGGAATTGAACCCGCGTCCTGGTGCTCAGCAGCACAACGCCATAGTCACTGAGCCACCGCGGCGGGTGAGCTCGCCCGTTTTATGCCTGAAGCTTACCTCGGTGAACACCGGCAGACTTTCTGGCGTTCATTTTTTGAAGTCGTTTAGCCGGAGAACGTATGTCGTTGAAAAAAAAACGCATTTATGTGATAACAAAGGGACCCCTACACTAATCACAACATCCGTAAAATAGAAAGAATTCAGAGAAAAGCTGTAAGGTTTATTTACTCTAAATACTCCCGCACTGATTCTCCCTCACAAATAATGCCTACTAAAAATATCCCAAGCCTTGAATCTAGGAGAAAGTGCTTCCGCTTTGATTTCCTTTCTTCACTAAGCAAAGGTGCACTGTCAATTGACCCATCACAGTTCTTGTCACCGTTGTCAACAAGACCTACTAGGCATCACAACCCGAACGCTTTCGCCCCATATTTTGCTGCGACTGACACCTTCAAATATCCTTTTTTTTTCCGCGTACGATACAAGAGTGGAATGAATTACCCCCTGTATAAGTGCCTTGTTTGCTTGTATTGTTTGTATTTTTCTGCATTTTATCTTCTTGTGCCCCCCTGCTTGGACCTAGCCATGGTCTGCAGTATGTATTAAATAAATAAATAAATAAATAAATAACCAGCAAGTTAATATATAGGTAGGACCTTTTCCAAACTACACCCGCCGTGGTGGCTCAGTGGCTAAGGCGTTGTGCTGCTGAGCGCGAGGTCGCGGGATCGATTCCCGGCCGCGGCAGCCGCTATTTTGATGGAGGCGAAAAGCAAAAATTCCTGTGTGTTCGAGTTTCCGGCGCACGTTAAAGATCCCCAGGTAGTCAAAATTAATTCGGATACCTCTACTACGGCGCGCCTCATCGCCTGCGTACCGTCGGCACGTTGAACCTCGTAATCGAATCGAACCTTTCCATACTACTACCATTGGTTGCATGGTTTAGACATTCTTTAGCGCAAAGTTAGCGTTAGTCAAATGTGAGTTCTAACATTAGTACATAACCGGGAATACCGCCGTTCTTTTAATTAAGCGATACCCGCTAAATTAGGTATTACGAAAACAACTGATAAATAAAGAAATACGGGTTAAAAACGGGGTAGGAAAGTAGCAAGATCAAAGCGCAACAGTAGAAAAAATATCGTAGACCAATCCACTGCGCGAAGGTGGATGACTAGTCAAGCTTTTTAGCACATGACAGAGAGATGACATAGAACTTAGGTGAAAGATAAATGGCAGCATCTCCATTCCGTGGATGATGGCGAGGGTGTAGAGTACAGGGACTCGAAATGGCATCCAAGTTGCGCCCCGAGGGACATCCGATTTGCGCCCCGACCGTCATTCGATTTGAACCGTGAGTTGCACCTTGATTATTCCCTAAATGAAACTGCAACTCACGGCTCAAATCGAATTTCGCCTGATTTTCGCTTGATGGTGGTGCGCGCCGGATGGGCGCGGACGAATATTGGGAGGTCCTAAGGTACTCCGCACCGTTACAGGCGAGGGAGTAAGCCGTTTGACTCCCGGGTACTGACTCACGGTCGTAGTGCAATGGGCAAGACGACTGACGCTAACTCTGTCTGGTCTACCAGACGCAGGCTGGCATCCTTCCGGTGCCTGTGTGATTTTTTGCGATTTTAAATTCCATGCGCACAGACGCGGACGGACATTGTGCGGTCATAAGGTACTCCGCACCTAAAAAGTATTTCTTTTGAGCGTTGACAGTGGTCATCCCTAAGAAAGACGCATGCACACTTACACTGGACTGACCTTGAAAAGGGTGGCTATTGATAACTTATATACTCGAGATGCATATGCAAGTGACAAATCAAATAAGCTTGAGGATCATATCATGCTTTGAACGGCGTGGGGCTTTGGAGCTGACCGCAATGTAATAAAGAGTTAAAGCAGAGAGCGCAGAAGCGGTACCCGGTACAGTACTGCAGTATACCGGCATAACAGCGCGCGCTCGGTAGGTCCAAAGCCGGTTTTGCGCAAGGGCAACCGGAGTGATGGAGTAGCAAACCCGACGTCGCGGTGCATTTTCTCACGTATACGGTCAGACATTTGATTTTCTTTTGCACTTTGGCGGACCGTTGCCTTCTTTAAGTTGGTCAAGTGCGTCGCAGAACTTAAAGAGGTGATCAGGCTTCAAGAAGCCCACTTAACACTTCAAAGCCTCTCAATTGCTGTTTCTCCTTAATTTTAACTCGACCATAACCAGCTGAAAATTAAGGTTGAAGCTAATAAGGATGACTCGTGTATTGTCTTCCCGCGCGACATTTTTTTCCCCTGTGAGGCTGTGTCGTGGTGCTTCCGCCCTTGATGTGCCTCTCTTCGAAGCATTCTTGGCGCGGGAAACATGCAGACAGGCCGGAACACATTTCTTTGTGAAAACAAAAGCCAGCGGCCTGGACGCGCGTCTTTGAGTAGCTTACGGATCGTTAAGCATGGCACTTGGCACACTTTGCTTAGATATCTTGTCACGTGCAGCCGCGCTTGGTGGAGCAGTATATTCAATTGTTTTTCTTTTTTATTCTTCATTGTGTCAACTATCCGGGACTCTTTGTTCACGAGACCGCAAGACACATGTGCGCCTGATGCTCACAGGCAAATCCGACACGCTCATTATTTTTACTTTCAATGCTCGCGCGCTCTCGTCTTTTTCTTCTTCTCCCTTCACAGCTAAAAAACGCCTTTGTCTCATTCACGCCAGTCTGAAGGCGCCGCTTTACAAAGAGGCGGCCTTCTGGCTTCAATTTTGTTCGCCTTTTAGCGCGGAGCCACGTCGCGAAAATATTTTTATTTCGCCATATTATGTGGTTGCTTCACCGCCAGCGTGAACGTGTCTCTCCGGCCTTTTTGTTGCCGATCTTTTTTTTTTTTTTATGCTCCTCGCTTTTGCTATTTCGCTGCGTCGGAGCCGGGACGTGACAAACACGACGTGAGAATTCGAAGAGAGAGATTTCGATTCACTGCGCAGACCAGAATGATGTTGACGGTGCCAAGAGGCGGGCAAAATGTGAAAAAGTTTCGCACGTCTCGTCCCCGTTTTCTTTGTTCCGCCCGAGTCGCACGTGGTACTTTTTCGTCCCCATTTCATTCCTCTGGGTGGCGGTGGCGGCGGCCTTCTTTCTTTCTTTCTTTCTCTCTTTCCCTCTCGTTCACTGCGGCCTGAATGATGAGCAGTTCTTCTGGTATGCCGCCCAAGTTGCGGTCGCTTTTTGGGATGAAAGACAGACAACCGCTTTTCGGGCCTTTTTGCGTTTAATTGGTTTCGTCGCGCCGACATGGTTGACTTTAATGCAAAGGCTGCTAAACTTTGAATTCCGCCGCTGTGGAAGTCAACCGTAAAATGCGAGAAAAAGAGTGAGAGAGGGAAAGAATAGAAAAGAACGAACTATGACGCGTTTTAGTATCTCTGTCGCCGGAGCGCGCCAGAAGTTCTTCCCTTTCAATGCGCCTGCCCCAACGCATCTGGAGTGGGTTTTTTTATATAATTTTATTTACATTTAGATCATTACGAAGAGTACTGTTTGTTAGAAGCCGTTGTCGAATGAGGCTATTTTCATCTACTTTTGTACTAATTTATGCTGTCTTGGCATTAAAAATTTAAGTATGGGGCTTCGGAGCGCAATATCATCATTTTAAAATCGTAAAGTGCTGCGATTATCTTGAAAATCAGCTATCATCTTTGATTTAATCTTCGTTTATCTTGATACACGGCTACTTCTAGGCGTAGCGTTTGTCTCTTGTTTCACCTCATTGATGGCGGAGGGAGAAAAAAGGCTGCACGGGTGACAGTGCCTTCTCTTTATTTTATTTCCAGCAACGCTGACTGAATACGGGGAGTGCATGACAAACAGCCTGTCGTGTCGGTGAGTTTCAGTAATGAACTGAATCTTAGCCTTTGGCTTTAGCTTTGTTTTTGTTTTTTTCCCAATCGTATCCCCAAATCAACGTGCTCCTCCCACTTGGAAACTATAGGGGCCTTGCTGTATTTCTTTTTTGTAACTCTGGGATCCATTCTTTACACGTGTCTTTGTTCAAGTTCCAAGTTGGCCACACATTGTACAAACTCGAGCCGCTAATGGTTCCAGGGCATGCTGGCTATGGAAAAGTCTGTTGTTGTCTGACTCCTTCTTCTCAAAACACCCTACTCAAGATGCCCTGGGAAAGACATTTCTTTCGGAGGGCGAGAACTTCCTCCCCTGAGAAAGAACCCCGAACTATGAAACTTTCTGTCACGAAAGTTGTTGGCGGAAATTTTCCAAACATGTGCATCTATATTGGGCATAGTTCGTGCCTCCATCAACTATTTAAGAAAAAAGTGTAGCATCCGAAAAAAAAAACTGTGACGGGCCACATACTTTTCTGGCAGCCGTAAACACTACGAATGCTTTGTACGCATGTCGGCCTAATGTGCCCCTTAAGAAACAGCTCCGTAAGCATTGTTCGGTTCTAGAGCTTCACTTAGTTGCAACTTTGGAACAACGGTAAACCGGGCTGTAAACATCGCTTTGCAAGCTCGTAGAAAGCAGCGGAGCGTTTAGGGGACAGGCTTTCATCCTTTCCTTGGTTCCTTTTCTTTTCATTCTTGAAGATGTTCACTCGACACAAAGCGACAGCAGCATCTGTTCGCTTCCTAAACGTTGGCTTCACGTTCTTTATTTATTTTTTTTTTCGGTATTCATGCTGCACAACTGACTTGAATACTCGAGCGTCGCAAAATCGGACGTCTCTTCCAACGCGTGACTTAAAGATTGCACAAGCGGAATACATAGAAGAATGGCCCCGAGCGCGAACAACCGTCATGAAGAAAAGAAAAGCAGTGGTTTCGGCATTCCCATTTCGAATTTAAGTTTGCTTGGACATACTTTCGTTTAAAAAGAAGTGAGAGCTAACGACAAATGAACTGAAAAGTCAGCTCTAAAGATATCTTATACAAAAAAAAATTAGATCCTGCTTTACAACATATTCGTTGGAACATCATCCCAGATTTGGTCGTTCATAATATTTTGAAGTCAAAAAGCACGGGTTGCACAAAAAATATGCCTTGCGTTGCCATGTAACTGAAAGAAAATACATTAAAAAAGCTCCGAGGACACTTAGGAACATTTATCAGCTGTGAATCCGAGAGCATTAATGTCCCACTGAATGCCACTGAGTTCCCCTTCCACTTAAGCGTTGCAAGTAACACTGTCGGCATCGCCGCTGTGCTATGTAAACGACATGTGTGCTTGATATGCTGCCGAACACTGCACTGCTTTTTAATTGCGCCGCTTTGCCACAGGAACGGAAAGATACGTGCTCAAGTTGGCATGTATGTATAAAGACGAAGAAACTGAATAGAGAGAAACAGTGATGGGATGCAGGCGGCTTCATGTTCTAGAAAATATTGTGTAGGCCAGTCTGACCAAGAAAGTACAACAGCTGCTTGTAGAGAGGACCATGCGCCCAGCGATGAATGCCGGTAGTTTGGCCTGGGCGATGTCCGGTGGCTACCATGGGCCCATGGGCCGAGTTCGGTCTGGTGGGAGTCCTGGACGTGTCCCCAGGAAAGGGTCCAATGTCGCTTCCGCAGCTGAAGCAGGGAACCCAAGGCCACAGTTTCAATTCCCCGCTTTGCACATGGCCTTGAGAATGGCAACAATGCCTATAGCAGCGCCATCATTTACTCGCGCTTTTATTGATTCAAACGAAGCTCGTTCTATGGAACCCCTCGTAGTCGCATAGGTACCGTTTTCTCGGCTTCCAACGCCGACGCCATATTTTTCACTCAATGGGTTATTTAATGCTTTAGCGTAATGCTTTAGCATAAAAAATTCTTATATAGAGACTCGAAAGCACGAATTTTGGGGATTTATCCGTAATGATTTGCTATACAAGTTTTCAAAAGTCAGCTTCACCACTGTACATAGTGCATTGCTGTGAAAATATTTTATAGAGAAATTATGGGAGTCTGCCGTCAAAGCATAGCGGCCCCTGCACTTTTATTAAATACCTCATTAAGATATCACGTGTCCATATATGCAGCACTATACTACGCGCCCCTTCAAAATCAGCTTCATTTTTAGTCACAAATGGATTTCTTAAAAATCATTTGCATAGGCAATCTGATTTAAACGGCCTATAGGGAAACCGTTAAAGCCCAGGGCCTCATATAATGGCATTTTCGTATTCGTCGAAAGTGTGACACAACAAGCGTTACAGACGAACAGACGAGTTTTCTCATCGCTGAGTCCACATATAAATGCTTGATCATCAAACATGTTTGTTACAGCTAAAATGATCCCTGTGTAAAATATGACCGACGACAATAATTTCTCTTCGACCGCTGACACTCCCGTGGAATGTTAAATTTCTCCACGAAACCCCTCATTGCGACATAATGTCCCCGTCTTGCGCCGTGTTGCACACGCCGCCAGCCATCATAAATGTCGCATTATCAAACCGGAGCTCCACATGAAGCTGCGCACTCGTGGTCACGGGGTGAAAGAGGGGCGTGTCTGCGTCCGTCGGCGGACGGAGAGGGGACCGCGAGGCAGGGATAATTGCACATCTCGACACCGGGCTACGCTTCGCAGCTGCGACGGTTCTTTCAGCCGCGTAATGATGACCCTTAATTCTCTCCTCCCCGGCCCGTCTTTCACGCCGAACGACACAACGAGCGTTCCCGGACCGTTTACTCAGTGCGTTGGAATCTTCGGGATTCGTACGAACCTCCCACGTTTCGGCGCGCTTTAGTTGAGTACCGGAAAAGATCGGTTCCCGTTCGTCTTAAACGTTTACTGGGAATGCTTTTAAATCGCCCAGCATCGGCTTCTAGTCGAGGCTGAAAGGAGGGCAAAATAAGAGAGTGGGAGCGTTGTTACGTGAAGGGCGAGAAAAGAAAGCAGTCACGAAGAAGCTAGTTAGAGGAACGACTCGTTTCCAGAAGCCCTACTCGTATTTCGCTTTCTTCTCGCACTTCTCAATTTCGATTCCACATGGAGGGTACCTCCCCTCGTTTACCCTTGGTGCGTGAACTTTGATCTTGAACTCGACCATTCCTTCGCTGCCGTTGTCTGCGCCAATGAAGGTCTTGAGAAAAAAAGAAGAAAAATAAAGGTGCACCTAAACAAAGCGCGCGGTCTCGGTGCACAGGTGCAAAAACGAACGAGCCCTGACCTCGCGGTTGTATATATGTATACGTATGGTATAGCGCACGCTCTGCGAGTCCGTCTCGCTTTCGCTTCGGACTTTTCTCGGCTTCTCTCTTGCGTGCCGTCTGTCTGCGTGAAAGTGGGCGTCCCTTAAATGACCCTTAATTGCCTAACGAGCTTCCGAGAGCCCCTCCCACTGTCGCTCAACGCTCGGCGTTCCTCCCATGACGCTTCCGAGAAGACGCAGACACCGGGACCAGAAACAACACGCGACTTGCTCGCACCACAGGCAACGCGGGTGCATTATACACAGGAATCTTACCTCTGTCGAACAACAAAAAAGTAGTATCAGGTTCACGGATCCGTCTCCTCCCACCGATCCGTCCTGCGCTCTTTTTCTAAAAGTGAAGCCTACGGTTGCTGTAACCTGGGATACGCGCGAGCTTTGAGTTGTTTCTTGTTTCCACTGCCTGTTGCCTGCCTCCTTGCTGCCTGCACCACCTTTAATTGCCGGGTAGTTGCCGTTCTTGCCGGGAAGGAGCAGTTAGGCGGCTGGAAACCGTCTTCCGCGAAATCCCGCTCCCTGAAGGCGCATCTGACGCGAGCGCACGCAAGACGGATACGCCCCCTCCCTGCTCGCATCCTGCCGTTTCGGGTGCATTTTAATCGCGAGGTCGCATCTCTCCAAATACCGACACGAAGCGAAGTCGCTTATGTGTCGCCGGTGGCGGCGGCACCCATCGCGAGTTGGTGGAAAACGTAGAAAACAAGCCGTAAGAAAGAGCGGCAACCGCCTGGAAAAAAAAAAAAAAAAAAGAATCCGTAATGTAAAAATACAGTTGGCGCAGGATTTATGGCTCGCCTTTTGTTCTAGGCGTTTTTCTAGCCCTTGTTTTTTGCTAATACGTTTTGTAGGTGTGGGTGTTAGCTGGTGTACGGACGTCAAAACGAGAGCGAACAAGAGCAACAACAACAAAAAAAAAAAACGAGGAGAAACAGGATAGACAAGAGAACACAGCGTCTGTTTGCCTGTTAATCTTCGTTTGCGCCTTTTAATGAATTGCCTGTTTTCTTTTTTTTTTTTTTAGTTTGTTGAGTTTCGTTATCATTATTATTCCAGTTTTCATACTACGCTGGCAACTTCAGAGCTGGCGCCCGTCAGCCGTTGCGCGCACAGCAGGACAGCGCACAGTTTTTTTTTTTTTCCCCACGGGAGCAGCCGGCTTGGACTTCCGCTTGCGTATAGGTGCGGCCCTTTCTCCGAACGCGTGTGGCGGGCACGCAACCGGGCTACGTGGCCTGCCGGTTCCAGCGGCCGTAATTGATTGGGGTGTCCGGTTTCCAAAGGGACCCTCCTTCCCGCCGCCTTTTGTCCTGCGCCGTTTTGTCTTTCGTTTATTCCCTTTGTTGCTTCAATTGCCGGCAAATCGCACGTGTTTTTGTTGCGTGTGCGTGTCATTCGTCGCTGGACGCTGCTTTTGTTCGTTATGTATAGGAAATTGTCCGCGTTCCCTTACATAGCTCGCCATTATGGTGAAGATATCCGGCGAGCATTGTCTCCTCCTCTATCATAACCCCCTCATATGTTTAATTGCCCGATTTGGCTGGTACTGACAAGTTGCGCGTGAAATATTGCGCGCCTCTTCCGCCTGAAAGCAGCCATGGTTGCGTTGCTGGGGCCGGACTCGCGGCTGCATCTTCACTTGTCAACTTAAAGCGACCCTGCAACCCTTTTGATAAACGCTTTCACTCTTTTCTTCGCGTATGGAAGCACTGCGAAATCTACAGTTATCGCCACCACGATGCGGCACTGCGTGATTGGCTCGTCGCACCAGATACGCCGTCCGTTTCTGCTTTGTTTTTGTGGCTTTATTTTAAAGTTGCTATCCAGAAGCGTTCATTGCTGCAACAGAAAAGAAACCGACCAACAGCCGCTACATGGCCTCAGTGATGTAATTTGGGCCGTCGAAGAACGTCAAGACCGGGGTAGAGAGAAAAATCTTTTGAGCGAGTTTACAAGTTATCTGATGAGCATAGAGCAGTAATTTTTGGCTGAGGTACTCTGCGGCGATCAAATCTAGGTACTGGGTGTGTTGGGTGACTACATTCTGCAAGCATTTCAGATTTAAAAAAGACTTGAAAAAAGTGTTACAGGGTCCCTTTAAAAGAAAGTCAGCTCGGCTGGTTCCTTCAACCTGAGCCCTACGACACGGGAACAGGCGTGCGAAAACTTCCGGCTCAAAATAAAAGAGAACATTTGAATACTACGTCAAGAATAAAGAAACGGGATGCGCTGATATGTGAAAACTAAGCAATAAGCGCTGTGTACAAATCAGTTTCCCGTTCGTGTAAGCGGTCTTCCGACCACTCGATTCCCGTAATGTGAAACTCAATGAAGCTCGTTTTCGCGTTTTGTTGAAGGGAAAGATGTTTTTTTTTTTTTTTAGCAGGAAGCATCTTTTTATAGCAGTGCTCTTAAAGGTGAACAATATTTTCTTCGAACCAGCGTTTCAAGGTTCGTCTTAATGGCCTGGGGATAAGTTTAGCCGCCGGGTGCTGCAATAACACACCGTCATCCCGAGCACTCGGGGTTGCGAGCGTATCCGCACCAAGGAAGACATAGGTTTAGTGTGCGCTATCATACCAGGGGCGGTATTCTCGAGTTTTGTCCCTTTTGCGTCCGTTTCAAAAGTGTCCCTTTTGGCGAGCCCTGATTGGCTAAAAGCAAACAACCGGAAGTGACGTAACGCAAGCGCAACAAACCTACTGCAAACGCCCACTGCTTAACCGGAAGTACGTCACGATGAAAGGGACTCAAAAGGGACGTTTTTAAAAGGGACAGTTACGAGAATACCGCCCCAGACCGAATTCCCGAAAAAGGCGCAAGTGCTGCACGGAAGTTTTCTCTTCGGTTAGGAAGTGTAGTTCGTACAGAACTCCATCGCCATGTGCGTGTTCCGCAGCAAAGCTGTAAGTGACACTTTCGCCGGCATGGTTCATGACAATTGTCCGCCTCAACACAAACGAAAAAAAAAAAAAACAGCAACAGACACTCCACTTCACGTTAGTGCGGAGCCGTGGCTACGGCCTCGTATTTCTGTATAGAGGAGCAGTTGCCGTTCTTCACCTCAATAGGAGATGAGGTACAAGGTTAGCCAGAGGATTGGAATGACCATCGTTACTATTTGCCAAATTAATTCCGGCCTGCTTGCAATAATTAATTAATTAATTACTATGATTACACTCTGTACTCATGAGCCTCGAATTACTAAAACAATTACGACCGAAATGTTTTAATTTCATTAAAATATGCTAAAACATCAAATGGTAATTAGCAATAGCGGCTTTAAAACACATAGGGAATGGCGAAATTATTACAAGAAAGGAATTTAGACAATACATCAAATAATTACTTTGTGTGTGCAACATTGACACTTTTCACTGACCCCCAGGCCCACCTTAGGCCCTCAGCGCAATTTGTTAGAGCCTGCTGCATCTGTCAAAGTCGCTGCTGAGGAAAATTCTGTTCTCAAGCGATAACTCCTTCCCTGACGAGCCCGACAATATTTCCGTTAGGCCCGTTGAATGCGGGTCTGATGCAACTGCATCCGGTCGCTCAAACATTGTTAACGTTCGCTGTGAAGGGCGTGTTTATGGGGGGTTTCGAGCTTCCTTTGGCCAAAGAGCGCGCTGCACCTGCTGTAGCTTTGTCTCATGCCAGCGGATCGATCTCGCCATGAAAACGCGGCGCCAGCCATGGCCCATGACGGGTCATTCCCACGAGCAACGAAAACGTAATCGACGCCTCTGCATACGATTGAGTGAGTGTCGGAATGTTCTGACAGCTTCTCAATGCACTTCTTCCTGCCGGCCCTTAATACGTCAGACGCGTCAAAAGCCTCGGGAGCAACTTACGTCCATGCATTTACGTGACTGATGCCTATCACCTTTTCGCTGCAATGGTCAGATGCAGCTCGGGTATTTGCATGTCTCTCCTCGGATCAAGTGGCGCCATCTGTATTCACTGGTTTCTTACTAGAGATTTTGCGGTTGTGGTCTGGATGTCAAAATTGCCGTATGTCGATCGTGACGCTCTGTCTGCAGGCGCGGTAATGCACGAAAGACACCGCCCAGAACACATCATTGGTAGCATTTTCTTTTTTATCGGCAATGTGAAATGACATACTTGAGTATTCTTGTGGTGTAAGGCCTATAATGTGTATGGCTCGAGTATTTGCATGTCTGGATCCTCGAATCAAGTGGCGCCATCTGTATTCGCTGGTTTCTTACTAGAGATTTTGCGGTGATTGTCTGCATGTCAACGTTGGCCCATTTGAACAGTGATGAGCTATATGCAGGCACGGTAATGTTCGTAAGACACCGCCTAGAACACACCTTCGTAGCATTTGCTCTTTTTTATCGGCAATGTGAAACGACATACTTGAGTATTCTGGTGGTATAAGGCTTATTATGTTTGGCGTGGCGCCAAGCGCATTCTTTCCGAACGGTGGCGTTCGCTCGAATTCTGCAAGAAGCCGCTATCATATTGCTGCTTTTAGTTCTACCCGAAGGCACACATGGCTTCCTTGTCTCTTTTTTGTAACCATCCCACTTTTTCAGCAATGCTCTTAGCGCACGCAACAGAATCACGAGGGAATCTTCCTTCAAAGGCTTCGCATCATGGCGCTCTATAAAGTAAGGCGGCAGAATTGAATCAATGCAAACCACGTTTCGTTTTTGTGGCGCAAACAATTCACGATGAAATGGAGTTTCTGCAGTTGAAACAACGCAGAGCTGCTTGAAAAACGAGAACGAACTCCGCGGAACAAATGTGAGTACAGAAAAACTAAATCGACGACGATCTTGTTTCACAAGGCTTTTTTTTTTTTTAATCTTACTTTGCGTGGTATTCGCGTCATCGATCTCTGTACCGCGCATGGAAAGCGTTGCATAGGCCACCTTTTTATTTGCTTAGACGCTGGCGGGGAAGTTTATCAGGCAGCTATACACCGCGCATACGATCGATACGACATAGTAGCACCAGAGATATCTACGCCAACCCCGAGGCGCTTTCTTTTGGTTCAGGGGCAGTAATTCATATTACTCCAGTGGTGATACCGCTGACGTCTGGGTTAACCAACAATACAGCGAAATTCAAACAACAACAAAAAAAAAACGAAAAATGAAAAAAATGCTTTTAAAATATATTTTAGCGAAGCAGAAATGAGAGAAAAACAGAATCATAAACAACAATAAAGGAAACGGCTCTTATTACACTAGAGAAAAATGCTGCACAACAAACCCTTACCTTAATACCCACCATGAGATTACCACGTCATATTCCCATCCACGCGTATTACCGATTTTTTTACCTGTTTCCTAACTTTGTTTCTTCACATCATCGAACTGGCTGCCGCATGATCGCTCAAAACTACAACTTTCTCTCGACGTCGTCAGCGTTGCTCATACAGAGACAGGAGCCGCTCAAGTGAAAAGCGAGTCAGCTCGCACGAGTAAAACGTTCGGCATCACGTACATCCGAGAACGACCAAGTAAAAGAAAGAACGCAATCACGGCAGCACTCCGCGCGTATCTCGCCTGCGCGACCGTGCGAGAGTGCCGTACTTTTTCTCCAACGGAACACACGCGGGCGTATGTATTGATAGCAGCGGTCACGCCATTGGGCGATTTGTACGGCCAGTGAGCAGTACTTCGGACAGCTGCGCGGAGTAGGGGCGGCCGCTCGCTTGGCTGTGTGTGGACTGACTGCCTGTTGCGACCGTAAGAACCGCTCTCTTCTCTTTTCTCGTCTCCGTTTTCAATCTCAACGTTCGCTGTGGCTTTGATTTTCTCCGGACTGCAACACTGCGTGGCGAAAGAGCAGCACGCAACGCAGGCGACACGCGTTGCGTGCAGACGTACACACTTGCAGGACTGCGGATTTCGTTGGAAGTTCGTATACGAGTAGGCGCAGGTGGGGTGCCGGTGTGTTTGTAAACATAATAACTACTGTTCCGTAGTTCGTTCTCTTCCTCGCAGCTTCGTGTCGCCCATTTTGTAGCACGCAAACCAGCGCCTCCTGTCGTGTTAAGTAAACTTGAAAGAATTGCGCACGCGTGCGTGTGCAGATTTGTGAGCACGTGTGCGTGCATATGCGCATGCGCACGTAAGGTGTGTGTGCGTACATACGTGGGAGTTTGATGGGCGCCGAAATCTCGTACACAATATTTCTTTTCTTCGCTCATAACAAAAAAACAAAAAGCGGCCGCAGTATGGGAATCGCACTATCAACCTGTGAGCAGCAGCTGAAAGCATTAGCCACTGAGCATGGCAGCGGGCCACTACGACTGTCTGCGGGGTCTTCGAACCTCGCACTGCTAAATAAGCACTGCTTTGATCATACCTTTTCTTCTGCGTGAACTTTGGTGGAAGCACTATACATTTCGAGAGCGTAACTGAGTTCCATTTTTGAAGACCAGGAAGTCGATGTATGTTTTCGTTGAGCTAATGGGAGCAAACTCTGACGCAATGGGGTGCGCGCTTTTACGTGCGGGTTACATATGTGAGAGCAATTCGATCCAGGGCTCCCAGCGGCGATTTGCGATGCTAAGCACAGATGTCATGCGCCGCACTCGTTCCAGCGCGAAATTCAAAGCCACATTTTTTTGCACGCACTAAATGCTTCCGCGGCTTCCTTTTTTTTACGCATGCACTACATTGATGCGAAAACATTAAATGGACTACTGCGCGAAACGGCTCCTAAACTGGCCCATTGTCTAAACTGGCCGATTGTTCTAAGAGAAGAAAAGTTGGAACTAGAGGGGAATCGAACCCCGGACGTTCTGATAGCGGGTCGGGCCCGCACCCACAATGAATCAGCCGCTGTAGCTGACTAAAGGTGGACCTAGTTAACTGCGTTGTCGCCCTAAACTTGGCGAACTTGGAAAATCGTTCCACGCAGCTCGACGTACGATGAGTTTGGCGTTGCTGGGCGCGTGATTGGACTCAACGTTGGTGTAACCGCACTTTAAGGCTATGTTTAGACTACTCATGGAAAAGCCACCTCGTGATCTGTAGACGTAAAAAAAAACTGCATGTCACGCAGTTCGGTTGGCAGAGACATGAAATGACGTCATTCTTCAATTTATTACGACAGTTCCTGCAACAGTCTGAACCCCGCCCAAGGCTGGATATAAGTCTAACAACGTACCCACTCAGCTGGATTGGCCAGTGATGATGACGGCCATTTCCCCAATCGATATTTGGCTGCGCTGGCAACACACCGACTCAAAGAGGTGTGTGCGCTAACAGCTGCATGCTGTCAGAAGCTCCCGGCTGATTCGCCTATTCTTATTCGATTGCAACTTCAATATTGCCACTCGAAGGAGCATTCTGTGGGGTTCAATCGGACATTGATGCTTGCGCATTGTAATTGGGTGTATGTCAGGCAACATTGGTTGCAGCCACGCAACATACATTCAGTGTGCGCAGCCACTTAGCCCTGTCATATGTCGGTACGCGGTGTTCGCGGCACACCAGCACCCCTTTCGCTATGAGACCAGCTGGCTTTACCTTCGCGCTTCGAGCGGCTCGTCGAATGGCTCGGTGAAGTACAGTGAAGGTACGCGGAAGAACTAAAGTTTGGGGTTTGCTTTATTTGACCACAAAGCAGTGCGCACGCAGCAACACACACAATATGGCAGCAACACAACGCGGAGTGGAAAAGGGGAAATGGCCTGCGCTGATGCAGCTTGACTAAGCACCACTTCCCGGAAAAATAACAGCAAGAAACGAGGCAACAGGAAGACGATGCTAAGATTTCCCCTGAAAATGAAGAGTGCTCAGTTTTAAACAATGTGCGGCGTGCAGTACGTGTGCCGTAGTAAACACTACTCGGTTTAAGCTTTTAAGTCATGATTTGGAGAGGTAGTTAGTTGTACAGACGCCCGCAGTTTTACTTATATATGGAGCACAGCGCTTGACGACTCCGCCTGAAGTTCAGCTCTTAAAAACTAACCTGAACAACTCGGTGGGCCACCCAACAACAGGCCCATTGTTTTCTGGAGTCTGCGTCCCCCCTTCCCACGTTTAATCCCCTGAATAATGACTCAGGGCTTTTGACAAGTGCGCAGCAGTTCGACACTCCTAGAATGTCCGTTATTATATTTACTTCCCGTATTCGTACCCTGCGATGGTGCAGAGTTTACTTTTGCCCCGTTTGTTCCTTGTTTTAGTCAGCTCAGCTCTCCTCCTTTACCAGAGGCTGGGAACTAGCACTTGCAAATGCTATTTGCTGGAATCAGCTGCATCGGCAAGAGAACGCTGACGGGATTTAAGAGGCAACGAGATGCCCTGTCAATTATGTGAACGGTTGTTACATGGATCAATAATTTGGCTTTACGTATAAACTCACAGAATCCGCTTACGTACACCGCTTTACAGTACCAACCCAAAAGAACGCGTTGTGCTCCTACAAACAATTTGTTCGGATGATGAAAAGGACAAAATCGAACCTGGGGAGAAATTGAATTGAGAAAGTGAACGCGTGCGTGTTCGCTCAGAGCAAATCTTAACCGAGGAGCCCAGACGCGAAGGGGCGCATATTCGAAGGAAAGTGGCACAACGGAGAACCTGCCGATGGCGGACAAATCACACGAATGTGTCGAGGCTGCAGCGAAAGGGTGAATAAACGCTGATAAAACAGGCAGCCTTATTGCTCTCCCCTGCGAAGCCAAACGTGCACCTTTTAAACGGAAATGCCTTTTGACAGCTCACGGGAAAATAACACACGCGTTTACACGAATACAAAGTATCAAACATTCCTATCTGTACCCGTTTCAAAAGCCCTCCCCGTATTTCTTTCTTTAATCCGGTTTCTCGGCGGGCGCCCCTCGAGCTCTCCAAACCCTGTTCCGGTTCCCTCGCGCTCCTCCGAAGTGCCCTGACTGATGTGCCATCGTCCTGGAGATCCTAATCAGACTGATGAGCGGCGCAGCATCTCGAGAGGCCGCACGCGCCGGGAGACATTCGAAACCGCTTTCGACGCGACGCTAAATCACGCCCTATGCCATCCCCTTGTTTTTTACTCCGCTACGATCATCAGAGGATTTGTCAGATGCTATCACAGTATCAAGTGTGCCGACCCGGAACGATCCGCTTCCTCGGGCTTCGTAAATGATGCGTGGTTGCGGAGAAATACTAACGAGTAAAGGAAACTGTAATAAGAAGAAAGCCGGCATTGGAAATAAATATATGAATGGGGGGAAAGAGAGACAATGCTTCGTGACGCAACGCAAGAAAAGCGAATCTGGATCGCTAACGCGTGCGGCGACGGCCGGAAATTAATGGAACGTGACAACCAGAAAGGAGTTGAATGAATGCGCGAAGAAAATCGGAGAAAAGTAAAAGAAGGGCGATCCTAGCGCATGCATAGGCACCGCATGCTCATGCATCTACGGCACCTGTCACCGTCGGCCGCTTGACTATGTAGTCTCGTGGAGTCAAAACAGGCAAGACAGGACGGGGTAGTTAGAAGACCATGTTTTTGCTTCGCATCTTCTCCCCCTCTTTTTCTTTTTCTTGATTTCATCCTCTTTGCCGTTCCTAGAATTCACTGTTCTAACGCAGCCGAGACTTCATTTCCTCGAGGATATCTCGTCCGGTGCTTCCTTCTTTCTCGAGGCATTTTCGCTTCGCGTCTCCTCGCGCGAGCGCCCGTCGTGTACGGGCAGCAGTGCGAAGTGCCTTCCCGCAACGGCACTTTTCAAAGCGTACACCTCGTTAGCTCTGGCAACTCGGCCCGGATTACAAGACACCACGCTCCGCTAACTTATGCGTCGCGCATCTCGCATTCAACCTGCATTTTTGTTCTCCCTGGCCCCGACGACGAGAAAGGCACGGGAAAGTCCTGCAGAGTCAGACGGCTGCAGGTTTCCGACGAAGGCAGATTTATCGCTCGTACGAATCGTTTTTCAGTCCGCGAGCTGACCGGCGAGAGGGGAAGCTGCCGCCTTGTCGGTGCGCACGACACCCTGCTGCTTCTACCGCGCGCTCCGTTTTTGATTTCTCCCCCCACGATGCGCAGATCGCTTGCTTCGCCGCGTATCCCGCTGAGATGTCGGGACTTAGTTCGCTTCATGAACTCCGAAGTCGTTTGCGCATATTACGCCCTTCCCACCAGCCGCGCGCTGCGAAAAGTTCACTGTCGCGCGAGAGGGCTACTTTGTCGCTACTTTAAGCACGTTATAACGTTAAGTCGGCTCGCTGGTGAGTCTGTGTGTGCGAGGAAGCCTGTGGAGGAGTAGCAGCGCTAATTATTTCGGTGACTTTTAAAATAATCCTGAACGACATTGTCAGTAAAAGAGGCAGATATTATGTATGCGATTTAACTTGGCTTGAGGCAAAGAAGAGAGTCTTAATGTAAAAGTTGCTGCGGGCTGGCTTTAACGTGAAAGCAAACTTTTTTAGGAAAAAAAATGATGCTGCGTTGAGTCTAGAGGCAACTGTATACTTTCGACACATACAAAATTGTCCATCAATTTTGTGTTTCAACGCAACAGAGCGAAGCCTCCGTAGAGAGATTGGGGTAGAGGAGCTGCATGGGCAGTTGAATGACAAACCAAAATGTTATCGAACAACATTAGGTTTAAACTTATCACAACATCTCTATAAAGAGGGATGTAGGCTGATACAGGGATCAATTCAGTTATCCGAAGCGGCGTTTCTTATGCCTGTTCCTTCGCAGTGTGATAATGACATAATGAGGCTAAGTGTTACGTTGGCTAGAATGATTATATACTCAATGTATTGTGACATTATGCAAAGCGAGCATGGAATTTTTTTTACTAAATGCCAGATTGTCGGGCCGAACCTTCTCATCCTCCGACCGTTCAGCCCATCGCATCCACTGCGGGGAGCGAAACCCCCGGTATCGTAACGCAATGTCAGGGATACGTGACAGTTTTCACATTACTAACGTCTTTTAGAAAGAACGCTGTTGCTCTAAAGGGGGATTCTGTAACTGTAAGCATTGTCATCGCTGTCCCCACCCGCCCGCAAGGAACCCTGCTACGATATCCTGAGGATTTACTCCTTCATAGTCTAGCATATTTCCCATTTCCTTCCGGCCCGTTGCATGCTGCGTCCCTCTGCAATGCACAAAAGTGAAAGACACGTGGGTTTGCTCTCGTCAATAAAGCACGGCTTTGGGGCTTCCAGCGTGGAAGCTACGCAGCCTTAGTCGACAACACCCCCGACTACGCTGTACACGCCTCTAACCATTAAGGGCCAACTGCACTCGAATTTCACCTCGGCCAAATTTACTTTGAACCTAGAGTACGTACCACCAAACCAACTGGGACATGAAATGCGTGGTTAATTAGTTAAAAGCGTTAAAAATTGCGCCGTCGCCGGCAACGCTGCACCGGCCGGCGGATCGAGCAGACAGCCCTGAAGCGGAAGTGACATTCCAGCCGGCCCTACGCTTTTTCCTACGGCCAGTCGGGAGAAGCGGTCCAGCTGCGCTGGGGCACTTCCAAGGAGCTGCGGCGAGGGCGAAGCGTTGCGCGCAGGTTTGCTTCGGCCTGCCGGCCGCGTGCGGCCGCTCCGTCGCTGACTGGGCCGGCTGGGCCGGCTGGAACGTCACTTCAGCCTGGCCATAATCGCCGCGCTCTCTTCAATTTCACTTCTAAAACCTCCAATTTTTATGGCCGTTTGCGCTGCGAATACGCGCATTTCAGCTGCCCTATTTTCGATATTGCAGTCTTTTTAGACAGACTATACGGAAATGACTTTTTTGAGATGTTGAAATTTTGAGTGCAGTTGGCCTTTATAAGGCAAGATTCAGACTTTGAAGCAACTACAGAAGGAACGCGCCAGGACACGCCGAAGAGCGGTTCCTCCACTGTGTAGGCAAGAATACAACCTTCGTCTAGCCGACGTCCCCAAAGTGCCAACCACGGGAACTTATAGAACGCGTATCGCCGTCGAAGACCGCGTGGAGTGTCTAGTGAGCGACCAAAAATGAGATAAGTTTGCAGTATCATGGTTTCTTAGTTGCGCCTCAGCCTGGGCGTCTCTCTATTTTGTGGCGCACGGAACTGAAAATGCCGATACGATTCGTTTGCGTATCTGCCTCGTCTACTTTCGCTCTTTCTCGTCTTACACGGTAGGTAAGAATAGTTTTAGGGGAGAAGCCCCTCAGAAGCTGGGGCTGTTGGCGTCTCCTATCGTCGTCGTCGTTGTGATCGTCGTCGTAATCGTCGTCTCTTGTAACAACGGTACTAAAACACTCAGAAACTCGTTTACGCCTCGCGCTAGAACGTAACGCGCTCTAAAAAAACTCCGGGACACTTCTTTACGCTTCGCGCTAGAGAGCTTCGTGCTTCAGAGACAAGAGGCACTTACAGCAAAGTTGTACACCTCTACTCCCCAACGGTTTCATCTCCATTGGCAGAAACGCCAAGGCGCCAAGAATACACTTATACACTGCATTCTTCGCCCCTCCCCAGGTTTCACGTTAGTGCAGATGCCCGGGGATTTTTCTGTTTAAGTTTGATTTAAGATTTAAGTTCCGTTGTTTGTTTTGCTGAGTATTTAAGTTTACTTCATCATGTCCTTGTTCCTTTGGACGAGACTTTCATATCAGCTGGGGAGGAAGCGATGTATAGTCGAATTTACTATTGTTGGCCAGCTGAACCCGCTTAGGTAATCGAGACGCGTAGAAGTAATAAAAAATTGAAAGCAACATGTCTGTACACTTTCGCGGGAGCTTTTGCTGCGTTGTGACGTTGGCGCGCTGTTTGATGCATTTGTTGCTCCAAATATAAGCCCTAGCTGTTATTCAGTATATATTGTTGTTGCTGTTGTTAGTGAACAGGCGGAAATAGCCTTGCAATCTGTGCCGGCAATCGCTCCACCCTATGGTTATATTAAACCATTGGCATTTTTGTTTCGCAAGTTGGGATAAATTAGCCGTAATCTGTCTGCGCAGGTGGTTTTGTGCGTGTATATACTGCATACTGCCTCTGTCCTTTACAGTAAATAAAACAAAGCGGGATGGGGGGTTCCACTGGGTGAATGTTCCGTTCAATCATCGTGCAGGACAGCGTCTACTCCGTACTGCGAGTGTATTAAAGGGACACTGAAGTGATATGTAAACATTGCGGGATTACTAGCGCAAATTGTAGTCCGGAGTCCCCAGGCCATGTTTCGACCACTCTAGGCGCGTTTACGCGATTTTATTTAGTAGAAAAACTAATTCGAAAACGCTGTCCTCCTCTCTTTACGCTCGCCCATTTTCTGTGGCGTTTTCGTGTGACGTCAGGAGGGGATGAGCTGGCAATTGGCTGCGCCACGGCTGCGCTACTGCACGGCTCCCCGGCCGACAGAGTCAGTCGGCCCAGCGTTTCGTCCGCCGGCCGCCGGCGGGTCGTCGCAATCAAGGAGGTTAAAAAAAAATGCTTGGTCGCAATTCGTTCGCTTAGTTGAAACGAAGCCAGGACACGTTTGTGAATGGAAGAATGTGCCTTTCTTTACTTGGTTTGTTTGTACACTGTATCTAGCTCCAAGTCAAGGTCGCTTCACACGTACAAGCGCTGCACATGCGACGCTTCGCTGACTGGTACGCCAGTAGGAAAATATAAGGCCTCTTGAAGGCGGGAGAAGAGTCAGCAAAGTCAATATAGGTACTAAGCAAATAAAATCAACTGATATTTTTACCGCACAGCGTAAAACTAGGGCGCGGGAAGCACTTTTTTGCGCTGGGCGAACAAGCACAGCGGTCAGCAGCACGACTACGCATCTGCGAACGCTTTTCCGTCTACGAAATGCAATTGCTAGACGTGAGCTACTGTGGAAACTCGGGCGACGCTTACTGCACGATCGCAGTACAACAAATAGTCACCTAAGCGGCTTGAAATGCCAGACCTAAATAAAAGTGTAAACCGGTTTTACAATATATACCCTATATTAGGGAGGCTTTCGCGTCCCGCTCCGTAGCCTAGCAGTCTGGGGCGCTAGGAATTCGCCGTAAATGTTTTACGAGTCACAAGTTCGAATCCCCGCGGGTACGTGCTTTTTTTTTTTTTTTTTTTGTAAGTTAACTTTTTTGTTTTCCGCCAATGTTTTCTATATTGAGTTCACCTTTTTTGGGGCCGCAACGTTCATGGCTACACGAACTAGTTCACAAAACGCGCGCAGGCTGGCACTGGCGCGCTAGCGAGTTCTCGTTGGCGTGCTGTTGCCATAAACACCGACTGCTTGCAGGCAGTGGGCACAGGCCAGAATGAACAGACCCTTGGCCTGGTGCGAGCACGCTTTTTACGATACAAGCATGAGGGAGGCAAGCTCCAAATATGGGGGAAAAGCGCATGACATTTGGGCGTCTGCGGGTACGCGGAGGGCGTTCATGCACTGCGTAGGTCTCGGCTAGTGAATGCTACGACTACAAGCCGTCCTGGGAGGCTTATCTTGTGCATTTTACAGCCGACAACATGGCAGAAGCGCGGTACGATGATTACTGAGATATTGAGAATGCCCATCCAACAAAGCCATTGGTTATGTTTTACAGAACCGAAACCGAAACCGAAACTTGTGTGATTGCTAACCTTGGGCATCGTCCAATCACGGCGCCCCTCCTCTCAACGTCACAGCCTTAGTTGGTGCGGCCGCCGCAAACCGCGCATGGTAGTTTTTCTTCTTTCGCGCTTTGTGAAATAATTACCGATTTGTCAACCGGATAAACGATGAAAAGTGTGCTAATTTGAGCCAGTCTACGCAGTGCAAGCAAAAACGGGAGCTTGACAAATTCACTTCAGTGTCCCTTTAAGTGGGCACTCTTCAATGGCGACTGGCTTCGTACACTAGCGCTGGCTTTTTTTTTGTCCGCATTTATTTCCCAACCCCGCCTGCCTTCATCCGTGTATGCATGCTATGCCCCCAAGCGCTATTTTTTTAAGACTCCTTGCGTGCACTTTTTATTTCTGGCAACGTCATATCGGCGCTGGACAAACGATTTAATATTTATGCTGCGACACTGCTTTACTTACTTTCCAGTAAACGACAAAAGAGAAAGATGATCTTTCCTTGCTTTTATTTCATTGCAACGGCAACCACAAAAAAAAAAAGGGGGCTGTTAGTTTGTACGGTTCTAGCACAATGCCAGCCGCTGCGCAGTCTACTAGCGGCAAGATTCTGGCGCCAGGAAGGTGCAACAAAATCTACGATGAAAGACGTTCTATACGAAACTCAATATGACGGCGATAGGAGAGACTCTTTGGCGAAAATTTCGCTTCCTCGTGTGCCTCCGAGGAGGCTTCGTGGTCTTGATATTTTTTGTTCCTTTCCGTCTCCCACCCTCTCGATTGCCGATGCCGCTGTTGCTCTAAGGGATGTAAGTGGAGTCCCAGCAGCGGCTCCCAGAGCGCCAAAGAGAACCACCTCCAGCTGTCTGATTAATGCTCAACGGGTGTCGGCGACAAGATTCCTGCTATAGTCGGTCCGGCCCTCTTCTCCCGGTTCGGTCGGAAAGTAAGTCACGTAGGCGTATATAGCAGGCAGACTCGACGCTGAGTCACGTATACTTACCACGAAGTTCCGACGCATCGGTTCGCCGCTGCTGTGTACGCCGTGGTGTGTTCGATTCAATCAAAAAGTTTCCCGAACCAGCCCGGCGTCTGCGTCGAGGGCTTTCAGAGATCGAATCGCCGCGCTGAACGTGGAGGGAGACGGGCTTTGATATTAAAGAAATGTGAAAAGAAGTTGACAAACGGCGGTCTTAGCTGAGCTTTATACCGGCCGTGGTCGCCCGGCGGTGCCCTGATTTTGGCGCTGAGCTTGTCAGGTACGGAACGTTTGGCCTAACGATATATGCTTAGGGGCTGCGTTGTTAGCCGGTACTCGCAGCTTGAAGTGCAGTGACTTTGATGTTGCTTGGCACGTCGTTAGGCTTAATGTTAAGACTAAGACTTTAACTAAGACTAATGTTAAGACTTTAGGACTTTCGGTTACAGGGCTCCTGCGCTGCCCAGGCAGCGCTGCACGGCAGGAGGCTAAAACCTACTTCCGTGTAGTACTTCCGGGTAGGACAAAGCTGCGTCGTCTTTGGCTTCGTGACAATATGATCCCGTGTTGACTGAAGCAAAATAAGCTGCATATTTATTTATTTATTTATTTATTTATTTATTTATTTATTTATTTATTTATTTATTTAAGAACATACTGCAGGCCATGTAGGCCCAAGCAGGAGGGGCATGATGTGGTAACAATATCAACCAAATACAAACAGTAAACAGCAAAGAACAGAAACAAGAACTCAAGTATAAAACAGTGAACGCTAGAGGCAACTACAAAGGCACAACTAAACATTTGCCTCAAATGAACCAAGAGAGTTTAGACAATTTTCGGGTGTATTATTCCAATCATTAATTGTGCGGGGAAAAAAGGAAAAAAATTAAACAGATTGGTGTAAGCGAACATTGGCGTTAAGGACAGAGAATGGGAATGACGAGTAGAGCGAGTAGCAAGGGGTTTCAAGAAAGAACTACAGTCTAAAGCAAGTTTGCGGTGATAAAGTGAATACAATAATTTAAGGCGGAGAAACTGTCTTCTGGACTGCAAGGTTGGAATTCCGTTGTCACGCATGAGCTCGGAAACCGAATCTGTGCGATGAAATTTTGAATAAACAAACCGAATAGCTTTCCTTTGGATCTTTTCTAATAAGTCAATATTCTTTTATGTATGAGGGTCCCAAACAGCGCAAGCATATCCTAGTTTAGGTCTAATTAGCGTTGTGTATGCAAATAGTTTAACATTAGTTGGAGCATCTCGAAGCTTATGGCGAAGTAAACATAATTCACGAAAGGAAGAGGGAGAAACGTTAGTAACATGCGAGTTCCAGCTTAAATTATTTGTTAAAGTTATGCCCAAATATTTATATTCCTGAACTTGGTTTAAGGGATTTCCTGCAAGAGAATACGAAAATTGGCGAGGATTCCATTTATTAGTGATGCGGAGGGAGACGGTTTTATCCGGATTTAGTACCATGCCCCATTCAAGGCTCCAAGAGAGGATTGCAGCAAGAGAGGAGTTTAGAACTTCCTGGTCACTAATAGAATGAATATTATTAAAGATAACGCAATCGCCGGCGAAAAGTCGAATATGAACGGGTTCTTTGATTACTGAGACAATATCATTACAGTAAATTAGGAAAAGTAAGGGGCAAAGAACGCTACCCTGTGGGACTCCGGAGGTGACTGGAAGAGTACTAGAAACAGAACCATCAATGTCTACATATTGACTTCGATTAGATAAATAATCCGAAACCCATGCTACAAGAAAAGAAGGAAGCCCGATGAGATGCAGTTTGTGAATTAATTTATGATGCTGTACTAAATCAAACGCTTTGGTGAAGTCTAAAAAAATTACATGTACCTGCCCACCATCATCAAGTTTTGAAGCAAAAGAATGAACAATTGAACATAATTGAGTTGTGGTTGAAAAGCCCTTCCTAAAACCATGTTGCAGTGGAGATAGAATCTGGTGTTCGTCAAGAAAATTTAAGATAAGAGTTGCTACTATATGCTCTAGAAGTTTCCATGAGGATGGCAGAATAGAAATTGGACGATAGTTAGCGAAAGAAAGAGGGTCACCTTTTTTAAAGATAGGAACAACACGCGCCACTTTAACATCCTGAGGTATAATAGCAGATCTAATGGACGCCTGAAAAACAATAACGAGGAAATTGGCTAAGGGTTCAGCATAACAACGCTAGAAAGCGTTGGGTAAACCATCGGGTCCTGAAGAAGATTTTAGTTTTAAATTGAGGAGCATGTTAAGAACGCCATCGTAAGACACCACGTTAATATCTGGGGAACTGGAATTAATTGGAGGTTGTACACCAGAGCTAGAAAAGACGCTGTGAAAGTATCGGTTAAACTGGCAAGCGATATCCGAGGGGTTATCTAATAATGCGCCGTTGTGCGAAATCTTATAAATCTTCTTTTTACGTTCGCTGATAAAGCTCCAAAATTTCTGGGGGTCTTCTTTTATGAAATTTGGCATGGTAGTATTAAAATAAAAACTCTTGGTCTGACGGATCTCTTGCGCAAGCGCAGAGCGGACTTGATGAAGTTGAGAAGGGGCACAACGCTTAGATCGCAAGCGCTTGGCTTTGCGCTTTAAGTGCGTTATCTTTCGATTGATCCAGGGGGTGAATTTGTTAGTTTTCTTGGTTTTGGTGGGTATGAAATGATCTAGGCAAAAATAACACATGTTTTTGAACGAGTTCCAAAGTACAGAGACATCATCATGATCAAATTTAACAAGTTGTGCACTGAGGTAATCAAGAACTGCCACATCATTAGCGCGTGCGAAATCTTTAAGTTTTTTAATACTGCATGACTTAGTCATATGCTTAGAGCACAGAAAGAAGGTTACAGAGACGATGCTATGGTCAGATAAACCAGGCTCAACCGAAACTTCGTATTGATTGATAGAACGCGGGAGAAAAACAAGATCGAGTAAAGAACATGAATTGCCGGCAAAACGTGTCGGTTGACATACAACTTGACCAAGATTGTGCTGCAGCAGTATATCAAAAATTACATTTGCGTTGTTAGAAGTAAGGGCATCAGCGCCT
The DNA here is from genome assembly GCF_048455015.1 of Haemaphysalis longicornis. NCBI lineage: Eukaryota > Metazoa > Arthropoda > Arachnida > Ixodida > Ixodidae > Haemaphysalis > Haemaphysalis longicornis. The sequence continues at coordinate 21,292,513 of NW_027526335.1, read as the reverse complement.
GACCTCAAGCGATCCCAATCAATGCTTGGGAGGTTAAAATCCCCGGCAATAATTAATTTCGGATTATTATATTGGGCCATATGTGACTGTAAATTCAACAAGAAGTCAGGCGCTGATTCCGGATGTCTGTAAACGGCACATAATATGAAAACATTCTCAAAACATACTCCCGATTGTTTTGAGACATAATCTCCACTTTAAACCCAGCGCGTCCGATCTCTTCCGGCGATCAACTTGGCACAATGGGAAAAAGTTTTGCAGCGATAAATACGTTTACATCGTCGAGGAAATTTCTGGTGACGGTGACGGCGCTCTGCCATGTCTCGCAGGTTCACCCATCGATATTCGTATGAAGTGGAATTTGAAGTGAGAGCTTCTTGTTTAAACTAATACACTTGGTGACAAGGAGCTTTCAACAACAGCCGATCAAAAAAAAAGAAAAAAAAAAAAAGACTAACGCAATCGGGCGTAGTCAGCGAGTCCGGCCGTTCGCTGGCTCATCTGCTGCGGTGCGCGGCGCTTTCGCGCACCTGTGCACTATGCCTGCACTTTAATTAAGCGCTGCTGGTTTGCGTCGCCATCACGAATACGTGGTGCAGCGGTAGTTTGCCTTTTTGTTGTATCGTGGCTCAGTGACAAAATGCAGCGAGCGTCAGAAGCGTGAAATCTGTTTCGGGATTCCGAAGGGACCGTAAAAAAAAGATGTCTTGCGAACTGAGTGGCCGTTCTGTTTCCTTGTTTGCTCTCACTTTATTTAATTATGGTTTTGTATCATATGTTCGCCATTCGCAATTAATAGACTAGAACACGGGTAGGCAACGTTTTGAGGTAGAGGGCCGAGTTGCATGAAGACGACGCGGCGGAGGGCTGGACGGCAAATCGGGTTGGAGGGGGATGGGGGCTTTGAATGCAAAGAGAAAAAAAAATCAGGCAATTGCCGGTAATATTTGACAATAATTGACTATAATCTGGCTAGGTGTGAAGATGGGGGACAATGCAACTTGAACGATCAATTCTATGTTCTTGTCTACCGTCTAACCCCACTTGACTTCGAAACTGGCGTGTCGGGCTTGAGATAGTTAGTGACAAGGGTCGCATGCTGCCCGCGGTAAGTAGGTGGCCGACCCCTGCACTAAAGATCTAAGATAACAAACACAGTGACAATCGTATGTAAATATTTGGGGCGCGCACCGTGTATGCGGCTGTGTTACGTTACGTAAGTATAGAAGTACACATCTACGCAGGCAGAAAAAGTGCGATCTGGTGATTGTTTCACGTACTTTAATTACGCTCAATTTCTTTATTTGACCCTGTTGCTTCACCTACCCTCTAGTATACATGTACCCTGCCGTTCATAACTCGTGCGGCGTAAAATGTTGCGTGAAAAATTATTTAGTTTGTGAAAATAGAAAACAAAATTTCCACTCGTTTTCAATGCGGTGCCGGGCCGTTGGTACCAGCTGAGCCGTCTGCGCTGGTCGTGTCCGCTTGCATGCTCCCGCTGAAACAACCTTTTGCAGTTATTTCAGGATAGAAGGCCAACATTCTGTGTTCTATGCTAGTACCTGCGAACTGTTTCTTTGTGAGCCGTATACACAAGGACGATAATTACAGTCAGAAAGTAAGACCACCCGACCGGGCGATACTGACGCACGTCGCGACGCTCGAGGCAGCTCGCTCAATAGAAAGCCCATAAATCGGCTTGTGTTAGCGGATATTATTTTTCTTAGCCTCTGCAACTACTTTAAGGGCTATTTTCTTCAGTGTTCAATCATTTAAACACACGAAAACGCAAGTAAATTAAGCACAACCAAGTTTTCCTCTGGCTTATAATTGAAAACACATGGAGGGCGGCGAGGGTCGTCTGCATTATGTACTACCCAGACACGTCGGGCAGGAGGGGGCGCTGCATGTTACCGAAACACCAGCGCAGGGGCCATATGCTCCAGAGGTTAGGCATAACGTACCGCTCTGACGTCTTAAGTCGTCAACCGGTTCTCGAAGATTCAATTATGCATGCTTAACGTTAGGGATACCAAACATAATTAGGCCTCTACAGTAGCCTAACTAGAGCGATTGGCATAGGCTTTCAGTCATTGCAAAGGAAAAAAACGGAAATATCGCGAAGGAAACAGCAGCAGGAACTGCCGGGTATGCCTAGAATTAGGCCTAAAGTTGCGCGTTGCGGCCTGTCGTCGCCGACCCGTCGTCCCCTCACCTTGAAGTACAACGAGTCTGACGTTGCCTGGCACGCAGAGAAGCTTAAGGCTAATTAACATTGAGCCTAAACATAGGCCCAGTGAGTGGGCCATCATATGAGTGGGCACGGCACAAGGATGCGGTTCACGAACTCTTTTGTGTTCCTTATCCAGATCGCAACGGGATTGCTGGTGTCACCGATTGAAGCATTACCTACCTGGGTCACGCCGGAGGGGCACTGCTGATAACGTGGCCAGCTGGATTTGAAGCGATCTGCCAGCCTTCATCACTTCACGACTACTAACCCAGTTCCGTCACTGGGAACGCGATTCTATGGCGCTCTGTGCCGTACACATCGCCGGGGGATATAAAGCAGCGGACTGAAGGGGCGTCCAGCAGTGGGCACGGCAGTAGCAGAAGGATGCGGTTCGCGAACCCTTTTGTGTTCCTTATCCAGGTGAGCAAACGATTCGAGAAATGTTTTAAAAGTGACTATGTGTTTTTGCTCCTGCTGCCGTGCCCCCGGCCTGTTCATGACATGTTGTGTCAACTCTCTGCATCACTTCGTTTTCTATTGCTTATGAGTGGCGACATTGAGAAAACCCAGGCCCACATGAAGTGTCTATCTCAGTTCCGCTGAAGGCTATTGCGGAGGATTTCGCAGAAATGAAGAAGTCAAAGGATTCAACTAACGAGAATCTCAAAGCTATTAATAAGAAGCTTGAGAAGATCACCTTCTTAGAAAAACAAGTGTCTGAACGCATGTCCGAAATTTCCCAGCTTGAGAAAAACCTTGCCGCGATGACGAAAAAAGTGGACGACTTGGAAAACCATAACCGTCGATGGTTTTTCAGTGTTATTCACGCCTTGTAAACGACGCGCTATATCTCAAAACTAAACTAGGATCGTGTGACGGATAGCGATGATCCACATTCATCCCTACTAAGATGCGCTGTGCCACCAGTGAAGGAGGGCCGCTCGCCGGAACCGCCGAAACGTGCACCCGCGTTTCCCTTAGAGCCGAGAACGTCGATTGGCTACAGCATTTAATTGGGTCCACCAATAGCAACGCCGTACTGTTAGTGCTTCGTGCGTCATTGAGGCTGCGTCAGAGCCAATCCTTTACGTCAGAGTGCGGCAGAATGGCGACGAGGATCGATAGGTAAATTTGAAGAAAATAAATGATGACCTTTTTTGCGTATTTGTGCGGCCCTTGCTTTACACAGAGGTGTAATATTTGGTATACGTTGTCCTGAAGGGTTACTGTAGCGACTGCGCAATTGAAATAGCGACCTTAGGAAGCCTATTTAGGGCCCCTTTAAGAAGAATAGTTGATGTCCCTGAGTTGATTGTGTCGCCTTATACTATATGCTGCAGTCGCATGTTATCCTGAATTGCAAAGGATTTTCCTTGAGAAGGTCAGGTGATACTCTCGAAAGGACAGTTGCCCGTATTGGCCTATAGTCGCGCGCCATGCTGATTTGCCGATGCTTAGTTTGGAGAAGCTGAGGAAAACCGAGCACTACCTTATAACGATTTGTGCAGCATATATGTGCACAGTCGCGCGCTATCTTGAATTGCCAGAAATCAGTTTGTTTCATGTTTGCTGTGCCCAGCTTTGCGTTTAGCTAAGGCTTTGTTTGGTACTGCACGGCCATTGCGAAAGATGAAAAAACAAGAGATCGGAACCCAACGGACATTGCATTACCCACCACCTATATCGTACCCCCGACGCCACAGAATAATGTAGGCGACGTTTTTTCCTTAGGAACCAGTAAAGAGCTCTCGCGGGAGTAAGACAAAAAGGGCGACGGCCAGCGGCAATTGAAGGCGTGCGTATATCTACCCGGCCCGCCGCGTGTGCGTGGCCCATAGGGCCCATGGGCTGTGCGAAGAAGGAAGCGCAAGACGCGCAGGATGGAAAACAGCCTCCTGCAACAGCGCCGCGGCGGCTTTCAGCCGTCGGCGGCCAGCGAGCCCGCAGTCCTGGCTATTCGCGCGTCTTGGGAGAAACACGGGCCCATGCATTAAAGATGCCCCGGCGGCCATTACTATTGCATTTCCGGCGGGCAAAAGTGGATTATACCGCACTGTCCTCCGCACTGTGCAACGCCTGCTTTTCATTCCAACCCTGGGCACTTTATCCGCGCTCATCCCCCTCTCTCTGTCTGGTTGGTCCTGGGCAAAGCGTATGTCTCTTATCCGTGTCTTCTTTCACGCTCACTGTTTCTTTTTGTGCGCATGCCTTCTTCTTGCACGCGCGCGCGCGCGCTTCTTTTTGTTCCTCGATCGGTTTTATTTGGAAGGCCGTTTTCTTAGCCGATATCTTTCTTCCTTATCGTTCCTGTATTATTAAGCGCAGCTTACGGCGCAACTTCTGGCCTTTTAGGCCTGCTCTTGCCATTCAGCTCCGTACTTCTTATTTGTTTTTGCTTTAACTCTTTTTTCGTCCCGTCGAGCTGAAAAAAAGAAACAACGTTGTGGAAATAGCTTCCGCGCACTTAGTCGCATGTTTTTATTTATTATTAGGGAGGGCGACGCTGGCGGCGTTTTTCTTCTGTCGTGCGGCCTGCTAGACTTTCGTCGTCGATCACGGGCTGGTACGGAGGCTGTTATGTTCTCGACCGGCGTGTTTACATCGCCCAATCGACTGGCGCTGTGCCCTCCCGAGACAAGAAGTTGAGCTTGTGTTTGCGCCGACATCGCCGCTTTTACAGGAGACACGTGTTTACAATTCTCCGTTCCGTTAGTATAGTTGTAAACAGGTTGGGGGGGGGGGGGGGGGGTATGTTGAGCGCGTCTAGTCTATTCCCGAGCTCCCGTTCTGCAATCATTCTAACGTTTTTTTTTCTTTTCGGATAGGTTTTAAAGGGGATTTATGCACAAAGAGGGGGAAGTATACCAACCGCGTTGGTTCGCGCAACTACATCCCTTTTGCAATAATAGACCACCGTTGGTGTTTGGAACTGTTTACCCTTTCTATTTGTCACTTCCTTTCGTAAGAAGCTAAATAGCTTACCCGTATACCGGGCCGGGACAACATTGCCGCCTCTGATCTGCGAGTGTTCGTGGAAACACGAAATCAACGGCTTACGGAGCGCTGACTTTCGCGTGGCCTCGGTGCCGATGTTTTCATTTTCCATGAGTGCGCGCGTTCGAAGCCTCTTTTAGAATTCTGTACGAAGGGAAGATTTCTTCGGGAAAATACGGCGGGAGTCTAAAGTGGCTCCTGAATAACGAAAGCGAAGAAAGATACGTTCGCAGGTTGGATGTTGCCTGTTGGTTTCCGTGGGGCTGAAAAGCTGGGGAAGTTGTTTTGGTGTTTTTATCGACAGCGTTGCGAGCGAAATGCACCGGATATAAGCGTCATCACCGCGTTCATTAAGTCACCTTTTGCGGCGTCAAATGCTTCACCCACGTTCGATAATACTCAGTACAGCGTAGTGAAAGGCAGCCTTTGAGATGTAAATACTGTGTCATTTCTATTTTGCCGACCGTTACGAATACCCGACTGTGGGTTTCCGCACTTACCGAGCCCTTAGTGGAGAAATAATCCCGCATTCCGCACTCAATGCGTTGTTTTGTTATGCAGTTTACAAATCCTCCGACACGCAGTTATTTTTAACGGGAGAGCTGCTAAGGCCGCCGAAAATCCTTCCGGCATAGGCAGCAAACCCGAGCGCACGTGAGCGCGTGCCTCGCGGCGACCGCCCGGTGGCGTATAATCGTTTCCTTGTCAGCACAGCCAGTTGCCATCTGAGCTTGCTAGGGGCCTATATCACAGCAGAAACCTGCCTAAAGCGCATAAAACCACTAGAACTGAAATAAATAACAGACAAAACTCGCCTAAAATGGATGAAACAATGCAATTGTAAGAAATAACATACGCAAATCCTCACCGCAGCTAGCTCAGACAGCCGTTTGCTGACCTATATGAAGAGGCGAAAACAACCTAAAGCTCACAAAATCACCAAAAAAAAAAAAAAAAGATGCAGTGAACCGACCCAACAGGAAACAATCACGGTTTTTTAATATTGACACGGGGTAGATGCGGTTAGAATTATATGTATTTGCGCTATTTACAAACGGAGAAAATCAGAGACCCAGCAGATGACCGTTTTAGCTCACGCCGGGCGCCACACCGACCGTCGCCTTCCTCGTCCTCCACGATTGGCCTCATGCCGTGCAGGGGGATTTCTCTTCATAGCAGTGGCTTCACCACTTGGCCAAGGAAGGCTGCATCGTAACAATATTCAACAGAAATAGCCGAATTAAGCCGAACGGAATGAGACAAAACCACAAAAACAGTAGTGAGAACTGACATAAAGGTAATGAAGCTAACCTAAGCCCAATTTATAATCCATAAAGATGCCATAAATAGATTATATTCGTGATAAAAATAATAATCTGCAAGTATGACAAACCATTCAAAAAGTTTTAAAAAGCGGTAACGGCATTTTAACCACGGCTAGGATGTTTGCTACGGAGGAGCGTAACTCCTACACTATGAGACCCTTTTTTGTTTAATGCCAGTCTTTGACAGTAACACAAGGCGAAAAGCAGAAACGCCCGTGTGTACGAGATTTCGGTGCACGTTAAAGATCCCCAGATGGTCAAAATTAACCCGGATCCCTCCACTACGGCGCGCCTCATCGTCTGCGCTGCGTCGACGCGTTAAACCCTACAATCAATCAATCAATTGACAGTAACACAAGACACCAGGTACAATGAAAAAAAAAAACATCAACTTTAATGCCACTATGCCATCAAGAGCCGGTGTTGTCTTTTAAAATTCCCTTCTTCTTAAAATTCTTCTTCTTCTTCTTCTTCTTCTTCTTCTTCTTCTTCTTCTTCTTCTTCTTCTTCTTCTCATTATTATTATTATTATTATTATTATTATTATTATTATTATTATTATTATTATTATTATTATTTATTTCAATTTTTTGTTTTATTTTAATATTGGCTAATTTTCAAACTCTTCAAACACAAGAAGGAAAAAAAACTTCAAAATTTTTCTAATTTTCCTCGAGTAATGTACCTAGGCAGTAATCTCTTTCGGTTTAACGACTGATGTTAGGCCTATTCCCTGATTGGGTATGCGCCATTAACTACAAGGAACAACCATCCCTTCACAATCCACACGTGGAGACGGCCACCGGGCCAGCTGACGAAGTGAAGGTCTACCGAGCCGGAGACGCGCTACAAGAGGATTTTCCCTAAGCCACTGGGCCGTCAAAAGACGACGACAAGAGGAATTACGACGAATGCTACTGAATAAAACACTGTACATACTTTAATCACTGACACACTTTCATCGCGATCACTGACAGTGATCATGATGGCGTGGGAACTAAAAGCCTTTAATTGATCTGACAGTATATTTTTTTTTTTGCATCTTGATGAGCTGTTGTCGGTTCGAACTACAGGGGAAACGCTGAAATGGAAGCGCGAACAGCTTTCGCTAGTGAGAAAACTAATAAATTGACTATCCATACTGCTTTAAACGCTCACGCATTGCTTTGTGGACTCCACAAGAAAACCTGACAGTCCTTACGTACAGATTGGTGGGTCGCTCTTCTGCCGCATACGAAAATGCTATTAAGGAAGAACGCTAGGGCAGTCATACTCTTTTGTGAGACTCTTATATTGCAGATGAAATGCTTTTATATATAATATGGAAGCCGGCTCTGCAAGAGCCCGTTGAATAGCGTTTTACGGGACTCTTTGAGTTTTATGCAGTATTTAGTGGAAAGTCATAGGGCCTTCGTATTTTCCAGTGCACCTCATATTTCTTCCATAAATATGACTTCAGAGTAAAGCGCTAGTGTACAGTAATGAAGCCGCCCTGACAGCTTCTCGACATATAGCGTTTCAAAGGGATGCATGGGGTGTTATGCAGCTATTCATTACATGGCTTTAGGGCCGTCCCACTCAGATATCAAACTGCTTATATGACGCCTAAAGCTGTCTTCTCAGCATTGCAAGTGCGTCTAGGAGTGAAGCAAAATTATTTTATTTGTTAGAGCGCAGCCCTTTGGCGGCTGTCTCTGAACGGAGCCGCGTTGGCGGCGTAACCGAGTGAACGATGGCAGACGACGGGTGAAAGGAAAAGCGAACGACGAAAGAAAGCAAAGGAGGAGGGTGTCATGAAATTGGGAGGGGAGGGCGGTTCACCGTGGCGGCGCGAGACAGCGCTCTCTGAGAGTCTGCGGTGGAGGATAGGAGGGGCAGCCTGCTCTACCCGCACGAGGCGCTCGAGGGTGCGACGCTTGACGAAAACGTGAGGGGGACATGCGCGTGACTATGATGTGCGTTCGCTTAAGACGCAGCCCGTGGTCCGTCCCTGAGACGCACTTCGCGCCGCCGGCGCAGAGGCTCATCATCGCTGCCGTCGAGAGAACCCACGAGTGAGTGCTGCCTCAGCGCACTGCTGCTGCGTGCTAATATTGCATTAGGGAGTATCGTAATCCCCAGCCCGCTTTTTTATCTGCGATTCCCAATTTGAAGTCCTTGCATCCTTTGTAATTGTAATTTTGTAGTTTCAGGGGTTTAAAGAGCTGAAGCTGCATCTGGGCTGTGAGGGGCACCGTATATAGTGGAGGGCTCCGTATCAATTTAAGTTATCGATAGTGCAAAAACACCACAGAAGTTGAACAGTTGTTTACACTATCGGCAGTTTTACTGTAGGCGGCTGTTGTTAGGTAGAATGATCGGTAGTTCTCCGCTAACCGCAACTATAAAGTGACCGTTTTAGAACGCTGGCACCACCTGCGCTTGCGCTCGTGAGCTGCAACTTGTTAAGCTGTGCTTGCTGCCTCTCGCTACATTCGACTAGATAGTGTATAAAATAGCTGCCGCAGAAGCTACCACAGTTTTCCCGTTAGATTTAACGTACAGGTAAATCTTAGACTATAAGTAGAGCAATAGCATGCAACAATGTTAAAAGATAATGCGGTATGGCTCAAAATAAACCATTACGCTCATAGCGTGAGCTTGCGAGCATGACAGTAAATATATTTTCGTCCATTCAAACAATGTGTCTTACTGCAAGGCAATGTGTCTTACTGCAATGTGTCTTACTGGCACAGCAAGGCTGGCACAGTGAAGAACAGTGAACACGGGAGATTGTGATATCGGCTGATATGTAGCGCGAGGGCAACAAGTGCGTCAGCAGCTCCTTTGATCTTTGATCGCAAAGGGACTGGCCTTCTTGGCCATGTACGTGATAAAGGTGGATGAGGAACGTGTGCGCTTGCACACTGCGCAGTTACGTTGTTTAGTCTTCGCTAATGGCGAATTCCATTGAGAGATCAGGAGCAGTGGCGTCGTGCAGTGAGGAGTAGGGGAGAGAGCACTTGGGAGCACGCGGGAGCAGGACCACTGCACCTGCCATTGGAATGCGGCACGCACCCGGAGAGCAGGTGGGAGAGGAAAAAACGGCGAGGGAAAGCACGCTCTCGACCCGACTGTCGTGGCCTGCCGAAATGGGCATGCATGCACGTTAGCATTTATCGGGTTAAATAAGGGGACCCGGCTACATTGCTTGCAGTAGTAGCAATATGAGGCCCGTCTGCAAGATCGGCGAGTGAGGAACAGGCGGTATCATTACGAGGGCATCTCATTTTGCACATATGCGCCATCTCGCGGGGTGGAGTAGAGGTTGTTCTTGGAGTCGCTGGTTCGAATTTCCCCGGCGCCGTTCGTTTCTCTTTTCTTTTTTTTTTTCCTTCTGTCTCTAGCGTTTTTGAGAACTTAGAACGAATATTTCAGTGGAAGAAACACGCCCCCACACGCACAATCGTTAAATGACGTACAACCCAAGTGGGAAGCTCCTTCATGTATACTGAACGGCACCGTTGATTCTGGGCGTGGAGGTCACTGAGAGCAACCCCGCGGCGGCGCGCGCCGTGTCGTCGCTCCATGTGGCTCAGCCCGAAGAACACACGGCGTCCTGCCGCGGGAGATTTCCCGCCGCGCGAACTTCGTCGTGAAAGTTCGCTCCACGTAAGCAATCTCTGCGGAAAAGCATGTGTGAACAAAGCCGGGCAAAGCACGTGTGGCGGTAGGAAGCACTCGCATGCTCGTAGGGCTCGCTGCCCATTCCGCAAAGTTGAAAATGCACGATGGATACCGCCGCGCTCTCCAGCCCGCGCTCGCTGAGCCGCGACAATTCGCAAGAAAAAAAAAAAACAGAGAAACATAAAAAAGGGGAGGATATGACGTTAAAGGTCATGCGACTTCCTTCGTACTGCGCTTACTCCGCTTTTCAAGCGGGAGCAGATCGGACTGCTCCCGACTGCTCTCGGAGCAGCGAAAGTGACCTCGCTCTACCATTGGATGACAGTGCTCCTACTCCTGTTCGACCACTAGAACACGCCTGCTGAGGAGAGAGCACTTTCAGAGTGCTTTTGAGTGTCCCTGCTCTCCCAATGGAATTCGCCATAAGTGTCATTGATACAATTTATGTATTTCTCGCCTTAAAAATGAAATTCAGTTCACAGTCCAAAATTACAATAGGAATATTGCAAAAACCTAACAGGAATTCCTGTCGTACGACAAAAAAACATTGTTGACAACAGAAGTCCTGTTGCTACGACAAAGCCATCTGTTGGTGCGACACACCTTTCTGTCGTAACGACGAAGTCAATTTTCTCAACGACAAACATTCCTGTAGTCACAACAGAACTGCCATTTACGCTACTCTCCACAAAGGGCAATAACAATCAAACCATGTGCAACTACTAATGGAACATCGGGATCACGACAAGACACAAATTTGGCATGACGGAACATCAAAATCAGGACTGGAAAACGACACACTACAGAACATCAGAATCAGGACACGAAAAGAATACGACAAGACGACAGTACGACACGCGAAAATACGACAAACTACAGATATTTTGCTGTCGTCATTTTTGACTGGGTTGGAAATGGGCGCCTGTCCTTCACCTTCATGTCCTACGTTTGAATTTTTCCGTGCTTGAATGAATGAATAAAATCTGTAATCGACAACAAGTGCTGGCGTTAGGGCACCCGCCCGGAGGAGGGGATCCTCAGTCTGGGATATCCTGGCTGTTGCTGGCTGCGCGGGCCCTGTTCACCAGGTCAAGCTGGATCGTATATAGGGTCCTTGCTGGCCGGCCGCTCCGTTCGCTGATGATAAGAGGAGTTGGGGATGGGTTGTCGACGTGGTGTTTGCTGAAACTCCCATACCTGATGGTATATGGTGCCGAGTGATGGGCAGTAGTTCGCACTTAAAGCTGTTAATCATGAAGTACCAACTAGCTCGAACTCACACGTTATTAAGTTTTTCTGGTGACCTCTCTTGCAGTTGCAGTTGCACTGATGAAAACTGGAAGATATTGCAGGTTTTGCTGTCATAAACAAGAAACGAGTCATCCCTCGGCGAACACCGCTAGACGACGTTCAAACGGAAGATAATTTGTGTAGTGCCTGACATTCTAAATACGCAAGGACGCTTTGTGCCTTGACTGCAAAATTTATGCATCTCTACGAAAAGGCTGGTCCTTGAATACAAATGATGAACGAACAGGGTAACTAAATGTGATATCACTAAAAGAGAAACGGAAAAGTGGGGCGTCCAAAACAATAACATTGCGAAAAGTTTGGAGAAACTTAAAATCTATAATGCGACATAGTCTAGCGTGGCTTCTGCCGAAAAAATCAGGCCGCTCCCGCAGTAACGACGTGACCAACAACCTCCTGCCTTCTCGTTTTGTATACATGGCGATTTCCGTAGCGATAGGGGCAGAGCTCGCGCCAGAGGAATACCTGGGTAGAGGCAAGCACATTTTAAAGCCGTATACGTATTTCACGATAATCATGTAAAACAGACCATACCCGCACGCACGCACCTACTTGTCTCACAAGCCGTGTCGCCTCAAGAGCGAAGCCGTGCTGTGTGGGAAAAGTAGCTTGCGGGCGTTCCCGCCATTAAGTAGCCGATCTGTTATCGAGACCTTTTCGATGCCTAATTCCATACTGTGGCGAAGGAAGTCTAGATTCCGTGCCTTCTGCAATTTAAATGAGACACTGATTCAAAATTCTTCTCATTAATTACGGACGTGCATCCCGCCCTGCATATTTCGGTTACAACTGATGCCTCTTCAATTAAGTCTGCAAATTCGTTTGATGAGTTTTTCGCCGCTGGCTAATTATGAAGCTTAAATTAGTGAACATAAACACCGAGACAACTAAACAGAATCGAAATACCTTTAAGAAAAGAACCCCTTTCGACACGAAGGTTTTCTGACCGGATAGTTGGTACATTGTTGACGGTAACTTTGGGTGCACTGCATTATGTTGGTACATTCGGACTCCAAAAAAACAAAAAAAAAAAACAGTAAAGAAGATGGAACAAATCAAGGGCAACACACAACAGGCACTGAGTTGTGTGATTTCATTGCTTTGTTCCGTTGTTTACGCTGTTTTTCTTCGAACCGTTCCCCGTTAGTATCGCCTGACGGTTTCTAGTAACGACTTACCCATGTTAAGTCTACAGTACCCCAGGGCTTCATTCTTAGGGGAATGTTGTTCTTGATTTTGCTTAATGACATTGGTATTCATTTGTGTTCCACCATTCAGTTGTTTAGCGCCAGCTGTATTATCTGCAAAAAACCACGGAGGCCACGGAGACCACGGCAGACACGGAAAAAAACAACGGGAATCGGCAAACCATGGAGACGCTAATGTTTTGCCGTCGTATTTTAACCACTAACACAATGGTCCGATGAATGGGAAATCCCAATTTGTTTGGCTAAAAGCAAATTACACCGACGGGGCGACCACACCACAATGAATATCACTACTGTCTAAACAATATCTATGTTCGTACCGTGTGCACCATAAACTAGCTTGACATCCGCATAATGTCGGATTTAGCATGGAATGTACGTACATATCAATGCGGCAACTATAGTAAGGATTTTCACCTGGATCCATTCGGCGGACTTCATGCAATGCGAATGAACCAACAAAGTGACCGGTTTGAAAACAGCTAACGTCGAAATTTACATACGTGTAACAATTATCTGATATCGGCATCACAGATATCTTACTAATTCACTCAAGTTTACGTGCCCAATCAAGTTGAAAGCCAAGAAAGATCGTTGCTATATATAGCGTATATAGTGTTGCGTATATATAGCGTATATATAGCGTCCCACAAAACCCATGGGTTTTGTGGGACGCTGCTGGCAGAAGCGTTCGAAGCTCCTCCTCTGCTACCGTGCATAGCCAATCGGCACTCCCCCGGTAAACTTTCAATTGTACGATTTTCAGTTCTACGTGAGAGCGTATAAGTCCTAACTTAAGATTCGTGTAGAGCGTTTGTGAAGCTGGGCGATAACAGTTGGCGTAACGACAAGAATGAGATCAGCGGCTCAGTTGACACGGCGTAACAGAAATAATTAGACAAGCAGTAACATAAGCAACTTCGTGCGCAATAACAGAATAATGAGGCAAACGTTGACAGCAGAAATTAGAGAAAGCGTGCGCACGCATAATATAGATTTCCTAGAACAATCCACGGAAACTTTTAGTGTAACATGCAGCGTAAACGTGTCATCCACTCAGCAGCGTTTTTCCCGGTAATTAAAAAAAATCATTTGCTCTATTTTATTTTTTCCTTCTGCTCAGAAACTATGTGGGCTGGTAACGTGGAAAACTGCTGAGCTTGTCGCATAAACATTCCAAGCGCATTTCCTAATTAGAGCACACGTCTAGGTAAACAGCGCAAACAATTTTGTTAACGTAAATCTGCTCGTCATTTGCAGCACTTCCGTCCTTCGCGACGACGACTGCGAGCCCTATAAATACGAGCCAGACGTCGAGAGGACGAACAGCAAACAAAAGGATTGGAAGAAGCAAGAGCTTTGCACTTCATTACGCGCAATTCCGCACTGAAAGCCAACCAACCCTTCTTTTTTTTCCTTCTTTCTTATCGCTCTTCAAACACATTAGTTCAATCTACAGAGCGAAACAGTTTGAGATTTAAAAGCTGACGACGTTTCCCGCGCTCCCAGCAACGCCTCAACGCTTAATGAGCCAAGAGAAATCTCTCTCGACGTTCCTAATGTAGCCGGTATTAACTCAGTTCCACCCACTCTTTTCCTCTTCCTCCACATACCGCCACCAGGCAGGCGGCCTAATTAGAAGAGTGACGGGCGGGCCGTTCGCCCACTTTTTGTGTCTGCCATTTTGAGAGCCGGCTAATCACGTTATCTCGCCGAAGGGGCGCTGTGAAGTGCGACCCGGAGGCCCTAAATTGGCCTTGGAATACTCCCTCGCTGAATATATTGCGAGGCGAAGCGAGGGCTATAGAAAGCGCGACTGCAAACGAAAAAGGAAGGAGGTGAAGAAGAAGAATTGCTGTTATTGTTCTACACCGAGCGCCTGCGCCAACCGTGCACCGAACACCCGGCGAATTGACTCCGTCTAGCGTTGTTATTTCTGCTTCTCCTTTTTCGGGCCCCTTTTGTCTGACCTCGTTAGATTTTGTTGATTTATGTAATCACGGACACCCGTTGTGCCCCGGCCTATGCGCCGCTTATTTTGCTGAACTGCATGCGTGCGCTGTAGTGCAATCCTCAGTAGCCCAATCACGGTGCCGAGTTGCTGGCGAGAGAAAAAAAATAGCAGTGGCTTAGCTCGGCTATGCCAGGATATACTTAGCGTGAGCTAAGGTTCAGCTGGTTATTCTTAGCTTTCCTGGTTGTCTAGGATTAGCTGATTATCATGCTTACTCCTGCTAAAACGATTTCCAACCCAATCCAGTCCAATCCAGTCCAGTCCAGTCCAGTCCAGTCCAGTCCAGTCCAGTCCAGTCCAGTCACTGCTACTCGAGCTTGCGCAGCACGGCTCTCCAGGAGCCACGCGAAACTGCTCAACCTCGGCCAGTGTGCTCACGCTACAAAAAAGAAAGACCGTGATGCAGTCTAAGAATATTAGTGTAACAAGCTCTCACGTAAGCGCTATGATCGCTGGTGCGCAATTTACCCCCTACCTTTGTCACAGCGCATTCACGTTGATACCACATGAGGAGGACTGGAGGTGTCATTGGGAATAAGGGTTTCAGTCGACAAATATGGTGCAAAAGCAAGTGCTTAAGTAGGGGCGTGGGGGGGGGGGTAAAAAACATGGCATATATATGTGCAGCTGCTGTGGAGGGACGACAAGAAGCTAATTTAATGTCACTGTAACTCAATGTCTCACTCTTTGAGGTCGCGTACTAACATTGTTCACAAATGGACAAGTTACCACTTGTTAGTAGTACGGCTGGAGCATTGTAAGCTTCAGAAGCTCAAGCTTTTTTAAACCCGAAAGTGTTTTATTCCGGGATTTACGAATATTTCACTTACGTCATATCCATCACGGACGTGACGCCAGTACAACGAAGCAAGCAGCCTGTATGGGGCTTCTTGCGGGGAAGCAACCTTCAGTACTAAAGAGTGCGCTATACTTCGGGTTCTTCGCTTTCGGGTTTTATATTTTATCCCGAAAGTGTTTTCTTCCGGATAAACCAAGATTTGAATGACGTCATATCCGTCACAGAAATGACCCAGTACACCTTTGACGAAGCGACCCGCAAGCAGGACGTCGCTTGCCAAGCACACCCACAAGACAGCCGCCGACCCGCAAGTCATGCCCAGCTGCAGATTTCGCTGCACATTTTACTTTCGTGTTTTACCGATTCCTATGACAGAGGAATCAACCAGTTTTTTTTTCGCCTCGTCAGCTGGGAAAGTGAAGCTGACTGACTTAATATTTCATTTACAGGTTGAACATTCAAAGTGTAAACGATAATAAGTAATTATTCAAAATTGTTTTGAGCATCTTAGTACGAGCCAGAGAGGCGAAACTGCGGCGTTCTGTCGACTCCATGCAGGGTAACTAAGGCAGAAAGTTGGACCATTAGTTCATGGTTTTTAAGGTGAGAAACAATGGTGAAGACGCTGCACAAAGAGTTATAAGAAGACACACACAGACAGCCACTGGACTTGTAAGATTTTTTTTGGTGCAGTTGTGGCAGCATCTCTCTTTCTAAAATGTGAAAATTCCAGTAGAATAAAATGTTTAAAAAGTTTCGGGAGCACCCATTAGATTTTTCCATGTCGTCAGAATGCACGGGAATCACTTCTCGTTCAGTTGTAAAGGCATGCGCGTGAATGGGTGTGTTGACGTCGCTGCAACATGAATTGTTGAACCCTCTGCCATGAGCCTCTGACAGCTGCTATCACCGCCACTAGCCAATCTCCCTTAGTGGGCATGCGAGGATTATGTGCTGGTCGTCTGACGTGTCAGTCAAACGGGGAGTGGTAAATTGAATTGGGCCGTGAGCTTCTCACGGCAACTGACGTCGTCATTGCCCATGAGAGGGTGTGCGTGAACTGGGGGTGGTATGTTGACGTCGCAGCCAAGCGAAGATTGTTTAATTTGACGGTTGGGGGCGTCTGACGGCTGCTGTTGTTTTCACTGACCAATACACCTGATGTGGTATGTTTGGATTGGAGGCAAGTGATGAAGGTTAGATCAACATTTAAGGAGGCAGCCAGGAATACCGCAGGGCTATGTGCCGAGATAAGGATAGCCATGCTCCAAGCGTTTTCTACAAGCGGCGACGAAGAGGAGGCGAACGAAGGCTAACTGTTCCATGACCTCTTCTTTGTGAACCCATGGGTATTGCTGAAACGGCCGGGAGCTTCCGACGGCTGTCACCATCACTAACCGATTCACCTGACTGGCTATTTTGCGGGGCAGTAGCAGCCAATAGAAAGCTCGCTGAAACAGCCGGGTTACCTAAGGCGGTGTTTTTTTTTTTCGCCAAATGAGGCAGCTAACGCGTAATTGATGCTGACCCATTAGAGAAAAGCACTTACCTACTAACTACCGTAACTGAGACCACTTGGGGGGAGCTACTGCGTGCTTTCGTATACGAGCACGTCCACTCTTTCGATCGAAACTTCTTTGATTCATGTGCGCAACAGCGATCATGCGGGAGGCTGCTTGGAATTCTTCGTTCGTTTCCTCTCCGGAGAGCGTCGGGGAGAACGGATTTCTCTCCACTGCCGCGCGGCGGCTGCAGTTGCGTGAAACCCACCCCGCTGTGGCCGTGCTCTCCGGGGAACACGGAGTCCCCGAGCCGCCCTCGCGGCATCCCGCCGAGATCACCGGGGTCGGGCCGCGCCGCCAGTGCCCGCTGGGATCTGTGCGGCCGGAATCCGGCAGCAACGTGGTTTGACTGGGATTAGGCTCGAATTCCAGCCCATTGACAGAAGGAATGTTGGAGACTCGGCAAAACGCAAGACAAGGGCCGCAGTAAAACACTCGAAAAGAGAGGCCTCGAAGTAAGACCGTGTGGTCGAGGGAAATGCGGTTGCTGTATACTGAGTGATTTTTTTTTTTCTGTCTTTCTTTCGGTCGGGCAATCCCGGGAGTCAAATACTTAATGTCTCGACCCGGGTGCTATTTAGAAATGCGGCTTTACTTTTAGTGCCTCCAGAAAAAAAAAAAAAATCTCATTCCTGACTAACTCACGGTTTAATGAAGGCACAATCGAAGAAAAGGGGAACAAGAAAGAAAAAATAACGAACGAAGGAATGGAAGAAGCGGATGGGTAAGCTAAAAAGAAATTACAAGAAAGAAATTGTCAGCAGACTGTTCCGAAGAAAGAGGCTACGAAATAAAATGGGAAAATGAGAGAGAGAGAGAGAGAGAGAGAGAGAGAGAGAGAGAGAGAGAGAGAGAGAGAGAGAGAGAGAGAGAGAGAGAGAGAGAGAGAGAGAGAGAGAGAGAGAGAGAGGGAGGGAGGGAGGGAAGAAACAAAAAAGAATTGAACAAAAACGGGGGCAATGAAAATACAGGAGGTGGAACAACCAGTGAGGGCGTCCAGTTTTTGTGCTCGCGTTATATACATCGGAACAGAACACTTGTACGTACTTGCCTTAAACATGCATGTCAAGGTCTCTCATCTATTTTGCGCGCTTCATTGAACGTGTCAGTCCTTTACCATAAAAGAACCGGTTTCTTGCATCGCTTACATTGACGTTGCGATACCAACTTCAATGTAAATACACCACTCAACGGTCGTTACTGAGACTCCGCGTAATAAAAAATATCCGCGTACACCAAAGCGTTTGTCCATTTTTCTGTGCGCGCCTTTGTTACGAACACGAAACAACCGGAACTGAGCATGTCCGCTGAATCAAGATTGCCTTAAGTATTTACGAGTATTTTAATTGACGACTTTCTCATGTTTGTTTGAAGTTGCTTTAGTGTTTCATCATGTCCAACCCTTCGTATATACTAATGAAGGCGCGTTCAGTGGAACTGTTTATTTGTCTGGGAGATCACACTCTGCAATTGCGGTATCCCCCCCCCCCCCTCCCCCCAACAATTTCCCGTCTTCTCGGCGCCACCGCACAGGAAGTTGTCCAAGGAGCTACGCTCTTTCCCCAACCCCCTTTCTCCGATATGGTGGAAAAACACCCCCTGCAAAAGCGAATAAACCACCTATCTGCCTTTGGTCTAATCGGCGTTAGATGCGTCCGGCTTGAAACGTCTTAGCCCAAATGCACGACCGTCGTGGCCGGCTGGGGGGTGACCGAAGAGCCGGGAAAGTTCGTACACTTATACAAAACGGCTTGACGTTGGCGTGGGCGCGACTCCTTTGCGGCTGACGTCTCTGACGTTCCCTGCAAGAGGGTGGTGCCGTCTTCTGCACCGGGAACGATATGCGCGCCGTATGCGCTAGGCTGGTCGCTCCCGCAACGTGACCCGGGGTCAGAGGTCGGCTACGGTGATTACACGCGGACAGCGGGTGTCCGAGTACCTCAAGAGGACTCACCTTTTCCTCTTTTGGGCCACGTCTCGCCTCATCACGCGGGCGCGTCACTTCGCGTCAGACCTCAAGCGACACTCGCCTGATAAAATGCCCACTGGCTTCTCTACCCCCCCCCCCCCTTTGATTTTCGCTAGTAACACCACCAACATACCTCCCTCCCATCTGGGTTAATAACCTCGTCAACCCAAAAAATGGAAGCGGGCCCCCACACTAGTGGTGGTTGCATTGTTGGTAGGTCTCCTCGTCTAGGAGGTGCTGTTTTTACTGTAGATTCGTTGCTGCATCGCAGCGAATTCTCACCTTCGACAAGTGCAGGTCCGCTGATCGCGAAGTACGCGGCCCTACGCGGTCACAAAGCGAGATTGAATACGGTGACCGCCAGAATAGCCGGGGAAGCCAGCAAGCTTGATGTTATAGGCAACAGGACGCCTGAACTGGCGCTGGATACGCGCCGTCAGGTTATTTCCGCCGGCAAGCACAGACAATTTTAGAGATTTGCGTGCGTCCCCCAAAGACCACGAAGACATATATTCAGCTCAAAACAAAAATAAATAGAACGGTGCACGTGCATTGAATCATGTATGCGCAGTCGTCCTTCATGACGGACAGCATTTGTCTTGAGTAAAATGCTGTCCGGTTACCAAAGGGCATGCCACTCAATAAACACGAAGACAAAAATTGTATCCAACGGTCGCAGAGGCTCAGAGTTTGATGACCCGCTTTTTGCGAATAGGCCACTTTATTCGCGTTAAAGGGGCCATGCAGACAAAATACAAGTTTGTTTTATTCGAAAAATTTGGTGTCTTATAGTGCCCTCAGCGCCTGTCCGGCAGGAAATGATGCTTTATTCACTGAGAAATTAAACATTTTAAGCCAAAATTTCATTTCTCCGGCTAAATCGTATGTTTTCATGACGTCTAGAATGACGTATCCAGAGCAGGGCACTAGAACTAAAGATAGCCTGCTGACCAGGGCTGCTACCATCTCACAGACGGTCGTTTGGTCACGGCCGGGCTAGAGCGGCGGTGAACGAGGTTTTTTTTTTTTTTTGTTATCTTGTTTATATTATTTATTTTGGTTATCTGGTTTGGTTATCTTGTTCATCGCCCCCTTTCATAGTGGAACTGCAATACCGCTGAAGTGCCAGTGTTCGCACTTTGCCTCTGGCCGGACTTCTATACCTGCCATATTTTTATTAGGGTTCATACTAATCGTTTCCTAAAACGTACGTAAGCTATGAATCGACAAACACGGTCATGCAAGTGACCGTGCCGCTTATTTCCAGTAGGCGAGTGTTGTTTCAGACAAGTCCAACACTCCCGACGGCTGTGTTGGGCAAAGTGCCGCACTAACTGCTTCGGTGTTTACGTCTGCGTTGGTAATGTTAATTGTTCACCGCACAAGAATGTGCACTAAATTTAAGCACAAACAGCTCGTTTGGCAAGCTTAAAAGCCCTGCCTAATTTGCGTTTGCTTGTTTTGCCGGCCTCAGCCAATCGCACAGCTGGGCATATGACATCATATATAGGTTCTGCTGCGGGAAATGAGCTAGTGGGTCGCATGGCCATTCCCTTTTATCCTCATTATGTAGCTTATTTCAGCGACGTTCACGTTAAAAGTGGTGTCACTTTGATTTTAACGAGGCAATCATTCGAATGAACCAAACTTGTGCTTTGCCTGCATGGGTCCTTTAAGCAGAGAAACACCACTGCCACAAATAAAAAAAAGTCAAATTTAACTGGTGTCGACGTTAGCATTACTTAACAGCAGACCTTAAAAACAAACACGGGCGATTCCGGCGCAGTTTCAGAACGAGCGTTCGATCTATCTTGTATATATTAAGCCTTAAAAAGTTGCTGCACTAATTTGCTATTTACCTATGAATAACAAGCAAACAAGGGCCATTGTGGGTGCAATAATTACATTAGCAAGCCTGCCGGCTGCAAGTATCGTACGCGCGCACAAACCAGGCAGTGAAGTTCCTCTTTTATTTTCAAAGGATGCAAGACTCACTACACCAATGAAACGCGTAGCGTTCGGGTAAGCTTTATTTTGAAAAATTCGTTTCCACGCTGCTTGGTTCTTGACTAGCGACATTTCGGCAGCGCATTAAGACTTGGTCATGAGGGTTCTGATCCCGCTCAATGAAAAACTTAACCCTACAAGTTTTCTTGAAAAGAGAGAGAGAGAAAATACTTTATTCAAAGCGTCCGGCTCAGTCACCGCACGCGAGTTTCTTTTTGTGTTCTACTGCTACATTTTTCACAGCGATGGCCACAAATACACTTAGTGAAATCTCGCGCTAACCATGAACATGGGCTCGGCATTTGTAGCATCTGCACTGTATGTTTTTCAGAGGGTCTTGCCTTTCGATCATCTGTCTCTGCTTTAATGGTTGTTACGTGCGGTTTTTCTGTGGAAACCAAGCAACAACTGTCATCAATGTGCAGCTAAGAACTTCGCGCATCGATAGACACCAGAATCTTCGCCGTTGACCAACGAGTGCCCAAGTACTGGCCTAAAACCCCGGACTACACCGCCTGGCGCGGTAAGCCTGACGCCGCTGCCGCTATGGCGGCCGCCGATCCATCTTCGCTCACCAACCCGCCAGCACCGTGTGCAAACGCAATGGATTATGACGAAAACAGCGGTAGGACAATCTATCATCCCGGACCATGGAAAACTCTGCTCAGGCAACGCTGCGTCGAAGCCACACAGCTCCAACCACCGTTGCTTGCCTCCAACTCCCCTGTACACCAAGTAAGTCAGCCACTGGCACCCCCTCGCAAGGTTTCTGCTCCCCGACTACCCGAAACCGACTATAAAGTCGTCTATCGACCTCGCGATGGTTGGAGACTTGCCACATGGAGCGATCGGCAGCTAACCCACGGGCTTCAGCAGGCTAGCAACATCCCGCAAAACATCTTTTACCAGCAAGTCACTCTACAAGTTCAGGCCGCAGAGAACCTTATGGTGGCTAGCACCCCTACGCCTGCCTGCGCGGCCGCCCTTAGCGAGGTTACCAGCATTCAACTCGGCACTGCTACAAATGCGCTAGCGCCGTACTTGAAGCCTTTCCCTGGCACTGTTCGCGGTGTAATCACTGGCCTGGACCCAGGCACAACTACCCAGCAGCTACCGGACATCATCGCCTCCCCACGTCACAGAATCATCCATGCCCGAGTGCTTGGCTCGTCTACGACAGCAGTACTCACCTTCGAAGGTCCACACATCCCTTTCTACGTCAACCTTTATGGTCTGCAAACGAGATGTCGGCCATACCACCACTCTATACAGTGCTGCGCGGTCTGCAGGGATGTGGGTCACCGCCGTGACGTACGCCCAAACCCTGACGTCCGCATCTGTCCCCAGTGTCACGAACGCGATCCGAGCGACAATCACCAATGCGTTTCGAAATGTAAATTGTGTAGCCTGGAACACCCAACGGCAAGCAAGGAGTGTCGAAAGAAACTCAGGCCTCCTCCACCCCCCTTACGAGTGCGTGAACGACTTGCCAAACTCCCATCCAGCACACGTATCACCCAACCGCAATCCACCCCCTCAAATACAGTCGCCGCCGCTTCGCCCCCTCCACCACCACCACTAGCGAAGCCATGGAGCCATGTTGCTAGCCAGCACCAAACCCCACCAACTGATTTTCCTCCCTTGCACCCTCTTACGCAGCCCGAACTCGACAGCCAAGCTATGATCACCGCACTTCGAGAAGAAAATGCCCAGCTCAGGCAACCGTTGACAGCCCAGGCAGAGCGCACCGCCAACCTTGAAAGGCGTTTAGAAGAACTACTCAGCACAACCGCATCCACCCCCCAAACTACCCCTCCACCAGCCGCGCCTTCTTCTGCCAACCCTACGCCACCCCCAAACCCCTTCACATCGGCGGACATCGCTTGCCTTGAAAGCCTCATCCGTGATATTGGCCAAGCCCTCTCGGAACGCATAGCTGCCCTTGAAAGCCAGTCAGATCTCCCCGCCTCACCAGAGCCGAAACGCCGCATCCCGCGGAAGGACCAAGCACCATCAGCCAGCTCCACAGCAATGGACGAATCTGAAGATGAGCACTTCTCCCAAGAACACCCACCGCAGTAAGTGCCACACTCCCTCGCACCTTTCTCTCTGGCAATGGAACTGCAGTTCATATCGCAATAAGCAGCATGTACTGAATCAATATGTTCTACCCAACCCTCCCACTCTCATTGCGCTTCGAAAAACGGACACAGAAAACCCCCGCCTGCAAGTATACTCCACATTTGTCTCCGGCTCCGCCTCTCGAACGGCCATATTAGTGCAATCGCACCAGCCTGCCCAAATTCACACCCTTCCCACTGATTTAGACTATGTGTTCGTGGAACTCCTCCCGGGCACTCGCCAGCTTAAAAGCACTTTTGTTCTGAACATCTACAGTGCTCCCTCTCAACTGCTCCCCACGTTACTCCCACTCATTCCCATCATGCGGCAACGCACCAAAGACCATGCACTGGTAATTGTAGGAGATTTTAATGCCCACCACACCACCTGGGGTTACCCCAAGGACAGCAAGAAGGGCAGGCAGGTTTACGAAGCCATACGGCAAAACAACCTGCACCTATGCGATGCTCCCGGTACAATCACCCGTATTGGCAACAGCGTATCTCGTGACTCTTCACCGGACTTGACTATGACTTATAATGTGACAGACCCAATTTGGACATGCCTCCCAACATTAGGGAGTGATCACCACATCATCAGCCTGCAGCTGCCTCACACAAAAGCTACAAAAGCTCGTCTTGGAACTGCACGCTTAACGGATTGGACACAATTTCGTCATGACACTCCTGCCCAATCTATTCACGACATCGAAAAATGGTCAGCTGCCATCCTAGACACAGCACGCAAGTGCACAAAGGAAATCCCGCTGACCCCTGACACCCCCGTGGTAGATGCGCACCTCGATCATCTTTGGGCTGCCCGCCGTTGTCTAATCAAGCGATGGAAAACTCGAAGGACCAATCGGCGCCTCCGCATTCGGATCGCTAAGTTGACCAAGGAGGCTGCGAATTGTGCCCAGCATCTTAGCCGGCAAAATTGGGCTCAATTTTGTACCAAGCTCCAATGAACGCTAGGCACGCGACGAACTTGGCATCTCCTCAGATCCCTAATGGGCAACAACGAAACCAAAACAGCAGTGGCTCACCAACTGCGCCACCTCATACAAAACTATCCCGGCACGGAAAAATAACTGCTAGAGGAGCTAAGGAAACCATGAGCACGACCAGACGGGGACTCGTCCCTGCCCCATGCTCCTTACACAGGCCCCCCAAACGCTGAACTCGATGCGCCCTTCACCCTTCCAGAAATTGAGGCAGTCGTGCGCAACCTCACCCGCAATACCACACCGGGTAAAGACCGCATCCAGAACAAATACTTGCGCAATTTCGATACAGCCGCCCTTGAAGCTTTGTTAGAGTACATCAACAAACAATGGAATGCGGGTACTCTGCCACAACTCTGGCGGCACGCGGATATTACTCTTATCCCAAAGCCTAAGAAACCATTGACTCTAGCAAACCTTCGCCCCATTTCACTGACATCGTGTGCTGGAAAACTGTACGAACCTTTAGTGCATAACCGCTTGGTAGCACACATTGAGGATAATGATCTGTTCCCAATGACCATGTTCGGCTTTCAAACCCATCTGTCCACGCAAGATATTTTAATCCAACTGAAGTCGGACATTATTGATCGCCTCACGTCATCCCACAAGCGCTGCATACTCACTCTGGACATCAAGGGTGCTTTCGATAACGTTTCACACTCGGCAATACTTGCAGAACTCGCATCTCTCGGATGTGGACAGCGCATGTATGACTACGTCAAGGCCTTCTTAACGGACCGTACTGCGACAATTGGTATTGGATATCTTCGATCTTCCGCTTTTACAATTCAAGCGAAAGGTACTCCGCAAGGGTCAGTCATCTCGCCACTGTTATTCAACATCGCTATGAAGGACCTCCCACCACAATTGCAGTCAATTCCCCATATTAAACACGCACTATATGCGGATGACCTTACCGTCTGGACACCTACTGGCTCCATTGGAGAGCAGCAAGACGCCTTGCAGCAAGCGATTACTTTTACCTTTCACTACCTCCAGACACGAGGCCTCCAGTGCGCACCCGAAAAATCGGCTTTACTGACGCTCCACTCCCAGCCTTCTCACAAATCTGCTCGAGGTATACCTGAACCTCAACTGGCCATTGCAGGGAAGCCAGTCCCCAACGTCCCGCAACTGTGTGTGTTGGGTCTCACAATACCCAAAAACGGCTCTGGACTGCACACAATTTCCCCTCTACATAAAACCCTGTCGCAACTGATGCACCTTCTGCAACACATCTCCCACCGCCGTCGAGACCTTAAAGAGCACGATACCCTACAGATAGTGCAAGCTTTGCTTATTAGCCGCATTACCTACGGAACCCCATACCTCGCTCTCAAAACAACACAAAAAGCTCGACTCAACATCATGATTCGGCAAGCGTACAAAACTGCACTTGGCCTCCCCACTGCCACTGCGACCCAAAAACTACTTGCTTTGGTAGTCCACAGCACGTGGGAAGAGCTGCAAGAAGCCCATCATTCAGCTCAATTACGGCGCCTGCAATTGACTCCCACAGGTCGACAAGTCCTTAAAGCACTACGACACCGCCCGATACAACAAACGATGGAACAACAAAAACGCATCCCTCTAGCTCTGCGAGATTGCATCCGAGTGGCCCCAATCCCTCGAAATATGCGCGCCAACTACCGCATTGGCCGCCGGGCTTCTCGGGCTAGACCCCTTACTGCGCGATACGGGGACGACCCCAGCGCCCTGTACACCGATGCTACCCCCTACCCTGCGCGCGCCGGCCACGTAGCCTGTGTAGTGACACATACTGGCCAATGCATCAATGCCGCTACTACTCGAGCAACCTCAATCGATGTCGCTTAAGAAATAGCCATTGCCCTGGCCGCCACTTCCCGCTCTCAACCAGTTACTATCCTCACCGATTCACAGACAGCCTGCCGAAACTACCAGATTGGCCGCATTTCATTATCAGCCCTACTCATCCTCCAAAACTGCTCGACAATCCCCGATATCTGCATCGTCTGGGCTCCTGGACACACCGCCATCCCCGGCAATGAAGCGGCTCATGCCGCGGCTCGCGATTTGGTACACCGAGCCATTGCCGACGGTGGCCAATGTCTACCCCCTCAAGATAAACCCCACCCACTGAGCGGCTACACAGAGATTCTTTCACATTACAAGCAAACTCGCCGCAGCCTCCCACCACCACACTGGCGCCTCTCTATAGAGGAAGCTACAACTTGGCGGCGTCTCCAAACAAATACCTACCCACATCCCACCCGCCTCCACCTCATCTTCCCCACCCAACAACCTTCCCTTTGCGCTTATTGTCCCCAGCCTGGCACCCTCTACCACATCATATGGTAGGGCCAACGAACTCCAGTCTTGCCCCCCCTTTCCAACCCAACCGTAGAGCAGTGGAGGGCTTCCCTGGCTAGCCCGGGCCCGGATATCCAGCTTAAGTTTGTGACCCGAGCACGGACGGCCAGCCGAAGTCAAGGCATCCCGGACTAGGGACGCCTTCCACGGAGCGAGGCCCGCACATCAGCCTCTGTTGGAGAAATAAAAATATTTTCTCTCTCTCCCTCCCTCTCTCTCTCTCTCTCTCTCTCTCTCTCTCTCTCTCTGAGGGTCTTCTGGCGCATCCTGTCGCATGGTTCATTACTTATTGATGCTTTTGTGCGTCAACTTCAGCAAGAATCCGATGAACTTAGGAAATGTCGCTAAAATTGTACCTGCCGAGAACTGGACAACAACTTAAAGAGACCACTAAGAAAAATACGTTTGTTTAATTCAAAAGACTACATTTACTTAACAATTATGCCAATTTTCATGCCAACCTAGAATCATTATCACGAATAAAAAAGAAAACGGACGAAACAACGGCGATTAACCGTCCTCTTTCTAGCCTAGCTCTCATCACAGGACATCACGTCAAACGAAGAAATTTTGTCTGCAAGCTTGTCAATAGAAATAGCGTAAAGGTAAAAAAAAATAACCCAGCTTCCCTGAATTGACGCGCGAACGCTGATGTTGACAACGAAGCTGCCTGGCGTCCTCTAATCGCAAGGCTAAGCTTCACAGAACTTCTCAAGGCCAGCAGATCGATTCTCGTTCGCGCCAGGTCATTTTTGTTGTGTTTAAGAGTTCCTGTATGTAGCTCCCCTAGGGGAGCAAAGTTGCTCGTCCATACGCCATCTTGAGTTCTAGGTCGTGCGGGAAAGCCACCCGTCTCGCATGTAGAAGCTGCCGCCGGGCCGCCGCGCCAGCGGCAGCGGCGAGGAGTGGCCAGGAGCGGCGTGAACAAAACCTGGCGCACGATAGCACGATAGTCGGCTGCTTATCAGCTGACCGGCCGCCGCTGCCGCCGCTTCCGCAACCGTGGATTCTCAGTGGAGCAGAACTGAAGGAATACGGGTTCTTGTGCGCATCACTGAAAACGGGCTTTCCTGACGAACTGGAACCCGCTGCATGTGGCAATCAGAGGCGAACTCTTGCACTAAGCGATATGCAGGAACTCTGGTTGTGTTCCACTGCTCGCGCCATCTACTGAAACCTCTTGTTACTTTTGAGCTTGGAACACTGCCACGGGGGGCGCCGCAAGCGCTTTTTGTTTTTTCACGCCGTATTTTTATTAGCTATCCCAAAAATTAAGCGTCCATGTATTTTTTATTAAAAGAACAATGCAAATATCGCTTATATATTGATGTCTTGCCTCAAATATGCTTAATGTTTCTTTTTGGTCCACTATGTCGGCAAGTATAAACGCTGCCACCAGACTTAGTAGTTTAGAGAAGCTTTGCCAAAATAAGCGTCTCCTTCAAGCATTACTTCGACTTGCTGCATTTATGCACTTGGCCCTTGCCATCATCGCTAGGTTATGGCTCTCCACATTGCTGCGACCACGTTACCACGTTTCGTCCCATGAAATCCTCGACCAAGAGCCATTCCACTGTCAAAATAAAATAGAGACTGCTTCGCGCTGATATTGTCCACATGGGCCGATTTGGTGACGGGGTCCAGATCTCGCGGCCCACTGCCCTGCTACTCCGCCGCTAGTTTGGGTGGCTGTGGTCGTTTGTCTGTTTGACTGTATTCTACTTCCCCATTCGCATCGTGGAAACATGCCTCCATGTTTCGACGATTCGCTCCTACTAATACACTCCTACTATCAATATCGTGCTCACCTGTTCTCTCACACGAGACTAAAGTTCACTCAGGGCAAGTGTCCTTGCTTGATTAATTGTATGATTCGCATACCCTAAGCAGGCGTCGGAGGAATCTGGACGCCCTCATAAGAAAGACGTACAAATCAGCCCTCAGCCTGCCTACTTACACCGCGAACGAACGTCTCATGACACTTGGCCTCCACAACACCCTGAATGAACTCATCGAAGCCCAGCGCGTGTCTCAGCTGCAAAGACTTGCCCTCACCCCCACAGGCCATCAGGTTCTTCATAATATAGGCCGAACCACGCCCCCTGCTCGTCTTAACCTACAGCGCATCCCCCTTTCCATTCGGCAAAAACTCAGAACAGCGCCCATACCCAGGCACATGCACCCCATTTACAACCGTACGCGAAGAGACGCTCGAGTACGCCACCTCGAGAAGCGTTACGGCAATGACCCGCAGACCCGTTACACGGATGTTGCGCATCCCTCCCCCAATTATCCGGCTACGCTTGTCACCCTGGACACTTCTGGCAACACCCTTACTGCGGCAACTTACCGAAATATGCATACACCCGAAGCCGAAGCCCTGGCCATCGCCCATGCCATTACTACACATCGAAATCAGCCATATATCACCATCATTAGCGATTCACAGCAAGCCTGCCGCCTTTGCCAGGCCGGTCTCGCCCCACAGCAAGCCTTACCCATGCTACGCTGCCTACCTCCGGACCTAGAAGTGACCATTGTATGGACTCCTGGCCATGCCGGC
This sequence comes from Haemaphysalis longicornis, assembly GCF_048455015.1. NCBI lineage: Eukaryota > Metazoa > Arthropoda > Arachnida > Ixodida > Ixodidae > Haemaphysalis > Haemaphysalis longicornis. The sequence continues at coordinate 21,263,380 of NW_027526335.1, read as the reverse complement.
CTGGTTGGGAATGAAGCGCCTCGTGCCGCAGCCCGCGGTCTGCACTACCGGGCATTCCCAACTTCAAGGACCGACACGGGGTGCTACCCTCCCACCACTGAAGACACGCTCCCTGCCCTTGATTCCACCTTCAGTGCCATACTGTCCCACTACAGGCACACACAAAGAATATACCCCCCGCCCCACCCCTCCCTCCCAACACACTACGCCACCCTTTATCGCCGCCTGCAAACTGAAACCTTCTATAATCACCCCATCCTACACCACATCTCGCCGTCTCTTTTCCCCTACAACTACCCGCACTGTCACATACCTCTAACGACTTACCACCTTGTTTTCGCTTGTCCTCACCACCCTAACCCCATCCCATCCCCCAACCCTGAGCAGTGGGAGTCCGAGCTGACCAGCTCAGCACCAGAGCGACAGCAAGCCCTGGTGCAACGAGCTCTGGACGCAGCTCGGACTCGCGGCCTCCTGGACTTGGGAGGCTGAGCACATCGTGGTGTGCACAATAAACGTTTATTCCTCCTCCTCTTCTCATAATTTGCTTATAGTTTGTTTTATAAAAGAAAAGACAAAATCAGCAATATATGCATTCTTCGCTAGGAACGAGTTCTTTTTTTTTCACCTCCTTGTCGAACAGAACAGATTCTTTACACAAAACCAGTCGCTGACAGTCGACGATAAGCCATCTGGATGCGCTGCAAAAGACTGTCTTGAAGAAACTTCGTGACACAAAATAGAAGAAGGCGCAGGAGCACTTTATTGCAGTGCCATCCCGCTATGTTTACCTGTAGTCAACCCTGTAACGCCTCGAAGTAGCGAAACTTCTTCAAGGGAGCGAAAGCTAAGGACGCCGATTTCCGTCTCTTAATTCCCTTGACAAGATGATTTACTGGACCGCATTGAGCGCCGCCGGCGCACGTCATGTGGGATGCGGCGTTGTCTCACCACCTTTGATTTTGGAGGCAGCCGCCATTCACTGTAAACGCAAACTAGCCGGAAATGGAGTTTTAATCAAGTAATGTGCCCTGAAAAGTACCTATAGCAAAAAATGTACTCCCTAGGCATGATCTAAAGAAGTGGACGAACCTCCACGGTAGTACCGTTGCCCATCCGGGTAGCAAAAGGGAGGATTTAGAACGACTTAACACCATTTGTGAGATGGCGTTCGGTTCCTTGTATACTACCACGTCCACAATAAACGCCCTATCTGAGGTAATCATCTCAAGCGGGCGGTCGCCATGTTAGTCTTCTTTTGTCTCCGTGCACCAGCACTTCAACCGTGGCCTAATGCTAATTAGAACGAGTAAGCAGGACGCAACGGTTGCACGCAGCTACAAAACCAATACCGTACGTATACCCGTACAGATGCTTCAACCAGCGCGATCACAGGCAGAGAGCGCGGCCGTGTTGTCTCAATCTGTTTATTTTGGCGATAGGTGGTGTCAAACTCTTCTGCTAACGAAGAGGCAGTTCTCGCCGTTGCAAACAATTGCAACATTCATCTGCTTCGCTTGCTTGCGCATACATAGACGATTTAAATTCCCGTGCCAGCGCGCCAACGCACCCGACTGCAGCGACTCAACTTGCCCTGGCGGCACGACTGGCTGCCCGGATGTATACAACCTCTGTTCTATCAACGCAGCGCGGCCGCGCGGCCGGTGACTCGGCGCGGCCGGAGCTTCAAGCCTCGCCTTGGGCCGTCGTTTTTTCTTATTTGTGAAGGACTAGTAGTGCCATTTGGTGGAAAGATTTTCATGTGCCCCTGTCACACGAGGAACGGCCGCAAACAGCATTTGGATACGGCGACAGGTGTGGACAGCTCGCTGGTAAGTGGTCTTTCATCAGTCGATGCGTTTGTCAAACGTTTGGATAGGGTTAACAGCGAAGTACCCGGGTACCCGTGCCGCTCACCGCTCATACGCGCACGGGCAAAGAAAAAAGCGCACACTCGTATTATTTTACTTGTTTGTGGGTTTTGGGGTATGCGTTCGCATTCTTTTGTAGGCTGGTTCGTAACAGGGCATTCGAGGTAAAATCGTTTGTCGCGCGCGGCGTAGTTTCAAAGCAACGTGACGGTTACTTCGTGCTGGCGAAAATCAGCGCAGTCAGACGGAAGCGGTAAGGAAGGTAGAGAGGTCGGGGAAGAGGGCGCTAATATATAAAAGAAAGCCTAATGCAAGACGAGAAATATAACACAACCCGCCTGCATTTCTCCGAACTTCAGGACAGAGCCGCACACGGGTACGTTGTCACAAACTCGAGCGTACGACGTCTAAAAGTACCGTATATTTTTTTTTCATTTTTCAACGTGACCTGAGCCACTTATCTTCTCATTGCCGCGCATGCAGACCTGATTGTGTCCCTGTGTTTGAGCGCACAGCCATCTTTTTGCGACATAAGAACCAGCAAACGCGAGAAATTGTAGAAGCCAGCCACATCAGGCAAGCTGGTTCCGAATGTGTCAGTCATCCCTCTATCGCCCTGCTTAATCGAGAAGTCGCATATTTAGACGCACATTGAGCGCTATTTCGGTGCTTCTGGGAATACGTGTTGGGGGTGGGAGGGGGGTCTTAATCCATGTATGATGCGGTTATCTTTGCTGATTTTTCGCCTTTCGTGCGCCTCAAAGTTCGTTTTGTGGTTTTGTTGTTACGGTTTTTTAGTATTTTCGGCTGAGTGCGCCGAGAACTGTGACGCATTGGGGGCGCGGCAATTGGGCGCTTGGGCATATAAAGCTTTGAATTGTGCAATAATAAACTAGTTGCGAGTGTGCGCTTGTGCCGTCTTCATGTGTTCTTGTCCTCGTTAATTTGCGCGCAGTTTATTTTTCGCAATGCATAATTACCAACTCGCCCAACTCGCAACCCTTTTACAGATCCTATACTCCGTAAAAATGAGTTGCCTGTCCTTTTAGGTACGGCAAAATCTCGCGCAGCGCATCATTCTGCCAGGGGGCCATATCCTAATGTCAATGCACACACTATGAAAGCAGCTTGCACTTAATGCGTCACATTGTCTGCTGATAAGCATTTTAGATTCGCCCCTCTCATCATCATTCACTTCGTGGAGATGGCGGGATTTATTTCATAGCTTGTTGTCACTGCAGTAATTAATAGCAGAATCAGTCCTACAAATCACAGAAACGGTTCGTTTCACGTTACACACTAACTCACTTTGCACCACACGGAGGAACAATCGGTTGCAGTGATGAGGCATAAGGGTAACTTGTTGTTAAAGGGTCATTGAAGACAACCAGCAAGTTGATTTCAAACGGAAGTCGGACCTCCGCATAGCCATTTCAGCATTGATTTAGTGCCAAGATGCCTTAAGTGCTGAGAAATCGCTGTTCAACTGCTCATCAAGCGTGACGCAAACACGACTGCAGTCGCTGTTTGCATCAGGATAAACCGGAAGCAAGTGAAGCAGCGGTGATTAATAGCAGTATACAAGCAACTGAATACAACATTACCACGTACCAAGCAGTTTGGTCAGTTCCGGTCAAATCGCTCATGCTTCCCCAAACTCCCCTGTCATTTGCCGTTCGAGACCACTAAGCAAAATGTTTCACCATTGGACCTGTGATCAGTATTTACGCTTCACTGAAGAAGAACATTGGCCTTTTGAGGCCTCGCAAGTTTTGGCGTCGAACGATTTTCTCATGCGTAGCTCGCATGCTCCCTTTGAAAGCGGTACTGCCACCCCAAGTATGGACGAGTAGCACCATCCAGCGGCAGCCAAGAAAGAAGTTGTGCGCGTCAGGCCACTTAAGCCCTTCCGGTGAAAACGTGTTTTTGCTAGTTTCAACCTTATTTTTAAACAAATGCCAGGTGTAAGAGGGGTATAATAGTGTTCCCCGTGAGCTAATCTATCAACCTAGAGAGACTTGCATTTTAACTGCACTGTCATTTAAAGTTGTGCTCGAGTATATTGTGCGGAAGTAATATCTTTTTATTGCTGCAACAGCCACGATGGTTAATGTACTGGCACTTGGTTTTATGAAGCCTTTGCATTCCTAATTTAAGTACTGAAATTCGCAGGGAACCTGGCATAACAATTTTATTACTGTGCCGAATTATTAAGTTCGTTTAACCATAGTGTCTGTTTTGAATTTTACATGTGGGGCATTTTTTTTTCTTTTTTGCTTTTTCAGGTAGATGTTCCTTTGACTCCCTGCCTGCATTCCGCGAAAGGGGAAATTAGCCTCCGCATCGATGGCCAGAGTGTCTTGACTGCATCATCTTTACTGGGAGGACTGTGTAGTCTGTTTGCATCGTTCTGGGTTTTCAACATTCAATATCCCAAGAAGGCACGTTTGTGGAAGGCACGTTTGTGGAACATGCCTTTTTGGACCTTGCCAGCACCAAACCACGTGTGAAGGATTTAGAACTAATTAACTTTTATCGCATCAATATCCCTCTCCAATATTTTATTTGTTTTCAATCCTGTAATCATTGGATAGTAGTTTAAAGAATTTCGTATTATGTTTCTGACGTTTTCTTTTTTTTTTTTACTGAACAGGGGATATTTGATGGGCCCTTCTGTATGCTGATAATACAGCTATCTTTTAGTGAAGCAATAATATTAACCAACTAATATAACTTGAAACAATTATCTAAATAATGTTGGCAACTGGTGCCAAATGAATCAACTCAAAATTATCGGAAAAACACGAATTACATGGCTTTTTCTTCTCACTCTGAAGAAGCTGTCGCGATACCACCCATTCTGTTCTATATCCTTGCAATTAACCCCTCAGACTGGGTAACTTTTCTTGGCGCATTTGTGTCTTTATCAAAACGCACTGGTATTTTCCGCAGCATATTTCTCGTTCTTTATATTACTCATTTATCCATAGCCATCTCATTGCTGTCTGTCTCCTACATCATTTATCTCTTGTGCCTTTACCATCTACAAAATGTTCGTTACCTTTCAATATCAAATCGTTACACAGCTCTCGCACATTTCACCACCAATTGAAAAAAAATTTTGTTGTAAACCACTGCAACCGTTTTTTTCACTTTGTGTACTGAGTACTGATGCGTACTGATAAGTACTCACGCGTTCTCAATCCTCTAGTATTACATAATGATGTCACTTACCATGCCGTTGTGTTTGTGCCTATATGTTTTTCGCGTATTTCCAGTTCTTGTAGTAATATTGTTTCTACAGTTTGTTCAACTAGCACACAGATCGCTCATTTCACCACCAACTGAATTTTTTTTGTTGTTGTAAACCACTGCAACCATTTTTTTTCACTTTGTGTACTGAGTGCTGATGCGTTCTGATAAGTTCTGATAAGTACTGACGCGTTCTTGATCCGCTATTATTATATAATGATTTCACTTACCATGTGGTTGTGTTTGCGCCTATCTTTGTTTTTCGCGTATTTCCAGTTCTTGTAGTAATATTAATTCTACGGTTTGTTCAACTAGCATTCTATTGCTGTCTTCCATTCCTAACTGGCGTGTTTTTAGCAATTTACCATTTTTGCTTTCTTATAGGAGGTCGCCCTAAGTTTTTATTTCGGAGCCTCCTTGTGTACACCATGTACCATGTAAACTTGTATGCGAAAGTTCGTTTGAAATAAACCTGAAACCGAGCAAAACCGTGTGAAATCAGTACTCCCGCAGGGAACTAGAAACTCTCCCTTGTGGCCTTGAAAAAACTCCTTTCGGAAGGCCTACAAAACCGCCCCAACTTTGCAAAACTCCATTCAAAAGAAATATATGCTTCCCTTGAACCTCCTAAAAACTCCCCTCGCGAGGCCTACAAAACGTAAAACTCCATGCAAAAGAAGTAAATGCTTCCCTTGAACCTCCTCAAAACGCCCCTAAAATAACATAAGTACTTCCCAAGGGAGCCATAATAAGCTCCTATTCAACCGCCTAAAAAGTCCATAAACATCACTTAAAAACGCCTTGAGGAAGTAAAGAATACTCCATTTTGATCTCCTTAAATTCTCCCTAACATTTCTTAACACTCCCTACCTCCTTTCTATCACCTAAAGACACCCTGTTTTGAGGAGGTAAACAAAACCTCCCTGTTCCATGTAGTAAAAAAACTCCTACAAGGAGGATCACTAGAGGACAGGCGAAAAAGAACCTCTAGGGAGTATATGGGTGGAAAAAAAGTTTAGAGTGTTGAGTGGTCGGGCCTGGAAGCGTTCGTTTTTAAGTTCATGCTTTCTTTAGTTAATAACGACGTCATTTACTGTTATTATCCACATAAGAATGTTGTGCCCTATTTTCAAATTTCTAGCTTTTTAGGCGTTAAGGCAGCGAATTCATCAGTACAGGACGTAGCTAGAAGACCAAAAACATGGAATGGCCAACGATATTTTTGCCAGGAAGAAGTCGAGTAATCCTCGGCGCGTTTCTTATTGTTATTTTCTCTGCCGCAAACGTCGTTCTTGCCCGAAAAGCGCCGGGAAAGCGGCATTAGACACCGAGCTGAGGCCGGATCCACAGTGGCGGGCGTGAGCATTCCTCGTACGCGCGTGCGGGGGCCGACGCCCACGCCATCGCTGCGGTCAAAGACAGACGGATTAAAGGAAAAGGCAAGCGCAAGGGCGTTGCCCCTGCCAAGTCGGCGCGTCGTGAGCGTTCGGATCGTGGTGCGAGCAATTTGCGGGGTCATCCGTAGCGCAGCCTTCCTGCAGCCAGCCAGCGCGCTATGGCTCGACGCCCTGGGATTCCGCACTGTCCGCGTAAACTCGCCTCCGGCAACCTCAGCGGGCCAAACTCGCCCGGGCGAAAGCGTTTTGCCGTGCAGGTTCGAACGCGCGTCCAGTGCGCGACACACCCTGAGAAGACGCGACGCCGAGACGGGTCGCTCCCCACTGCCGCCAGAATCATTACGGTGCCGGGCCGCGTCCCCCTCGCGAGGTGTATCCGGAACCTTAGCTCGTTTACCGGACCTTTCTTTGGCGTGGATCCAAGACATGCGCGACCAGATTCATGCGAATTATGAGTCCACGTTTAAAACTTTGTGCCGGTATTCACTCGAAGCATTCGTGCAGTGGTACGCAGGACTCGCGCAATGGTCACATTGCTTGTTAAAGTTGGACACAGCCTTTGTTTGGTCTGTCTTCAACAGGGAACAGTTCTGCGTCTCCGTGTACGTCTTCGCTGTCGGTCATGATATTTTTGTGCAATTAAATTAATCTCTCCCGAGCATCCATACTTGTATGCAGTGATCCTCTTAAGTTCAGTTCAGTTTATTTTTAAAAAAAGATCTAGATGGATATGCATAGATTGCTGGGCTAAAAGCTGTTAAAAACAACTTGACTAGGGCCGAGGCGATTCATGGCGCGGCGCAAATGGCACATTAAAGAATTATTAGGAACAAATATAATGTTTCCAAAGATGTGTAGTATGTAAACAACAACAACAACAAATTAAGTTGCAGTAGATATCACAAAACATAAGATATAACAAGAAAGATACTGAATTAAGCATATTAGCAAACAACACCGTTCGTGAGCAAAATAAAAGAGATCAAGGAGATGTACATAACTTAGTACAATGCAACAGTGACGGATAATTACATGAATAAAAGTATAAGCGGAGACAATACAAAACAGAAGGCCGGTTTTAACTCCAACGTAACAAACAACTAAAAATATAAACTGAGACACTGTCAAAAGAACTGAAACAAGCAAAAACACCCTAAATAATTCAAGTTTCATCAATTAGTACTGAGTTTACAAAATACCGTAGTGAATCCATTCACCGTGTTTGATGAAATTTTTTACACCTTAAATATACACAGTTCCCCATGTAGTAGCTTGCCGCCGATATTCCTTGAATATTATTACAGGAATTTCCGCGATACAGCCTCCTACTAAGCGGACTCCTCACTAAGTCGCCGCAAGTGTTTGCTGTTTGTTTCCACAGGGAGTTTCATACGTGGAGCAATTTCATTAAGTCGTAGATGTTGTGCAACAAACAAAAAATAAAGCGAAGAGCGCGATTCCACAGGACAAAGAGGTCGGCAATTGTTCCTCAGCTCGATACCGCTGTACAGCAGAGCTATCTAATGCTTCTGAGCCTGCGGCTCTAATCAGTAACCGGTGGGGCCGGCTTAGGTGCGAGTTTGAACCCCTGGTCGCCGAGAAGACTCGGTTTGGCAGCAGCGGGCGGCGTCTGCGAAGCACCGGGATGATCATAGCGGCCGTTGGAAATTTCGGGCGCCACACACGCTGCCCGACGAGGCGCGGTGTGTGTCGAGACTGCAGGGAAAGGGCAGTGATAGATCAGAGACCATGCCTGTAGTACATTGTACCTGTCCAAAAAATTAAGTGCTTCAACAAAACACTCCATTAAAAAATTCACGCATCTCCACGAAGTGAATCATGAGGGGTGGGAGAAGCACTGGGGATCGTTCTTGCAGCCGTGGCATTGCCCATTCACGCATGTGAATGAGTGACAACGCGTGTGTACAGTAATCCAGTCCAATCCAATCCAATCCAATGCACCTCGCGTATGCGCAACGCTGTGTACACGGATGCCAAGCCCCGGACAAAGCGAGGTCCTAAGGTGCTTCGCCCCTAAAAAAGCCCCTGCATCGGGGGCAAGCTGTGATCTGGGTGCGTTGGCTTGATATGGCGGATATAGAACCAGTGCTGCTTAAATCCGGACAGATAGATGTTGAACAGTGAGGCGCTTGACGTCCAACAACTCAACAAGGAAAAAGTAAAGGCCGAAAGATAACCACATGAGAACAGACAAACTTTTCACGATGCATGCGAAGAAAATCTAATTTCTTTCTCGCTCAGTGAACACTTGGGGCTCAGCTTCACACGATGCTTCAGTTGGTCTGCCTATCCTGACAACGCTGCCTTCAAGCAGAGGTGAGCCCCATTAAGACGCGTTACCAGAACGAAAAGCCGGGACAGCAAAAAGGAAGCCACAACACAGTGCCTGTGTTTTGTCTTCCTTTCGTCGTTCCCGTTTTTCGCGCTGTTTATTGCAACAAGTCAATAACCAATTTTCAGTTTTGAGTTTGAGTTTGAGGGGTATTTATTTAAACCAAAGCAGATACACATACAATGTACACAGAGACCCAACAATGCCCAAACCCGTGCTCTTTGCCCTAACTAGACCTCTGTGCTCACGTGGCTTATTTGAATTTTAGGTACCAGTGTGTTTTCTTGGAGGGTAGAAAATTACCCACGCGGAGGAGCACCGCCTGTCTTGCTTGCTCTTCAATTTAATCTTGGCTCCAACGTCCCTCATTTGGCAGATCGCGGCTTAAACTTTCCCACAACTTGGCCTAATTAATGAATGTTGGGCTGGCCATCATGAGGTCGGGGCCTCGTGAGATCGCCCACCTACATCTATGTACACCACCCTCTTTAGTCAACCTGGGAGATTGGTTTGTACAAATATTTTTGTTAAGAAAACTTTTGAACGATCTGTAACCACAAAATATGAAGTTGAACGACGCGAGACCAACTGAGGCCTTCCAAGGCTCAATAAAGACGTTTTACCAGCTGACCAATTAATCGTGTAACCACGAATGCTGTAGGCATATACTCTGGTTCTGAGAAGATGACGCCAACCTTGTGTCGTTATCGGAGTCCTGGACGGTGGCGGGAATGGTGGCGAAGAAGACTGAGCTGTTGGGCTGCCGCCACCTTGTCCACGGAGCGGATCACCGACAGGCTCCCGCGGTTCCGGAATGGCGGTACTTGATGAGCCCGAGAAGCTCCATCGCTCCACCGGGTAACTCGGTTCGGGGCACGAGACCACCTGCCAGAGCAGGTTGTTGGATAAAAATTCTGGAAAGTCTAGATCAAGGAGCCGTCTTCGCTAACGCAAAATGCGTACACCCCGGCGGCAAAATAATCCGGGGTATGCGAGCGCGTGGCAAAATGCATCGCCGCGCCACCTGACGATGCACTTCTGGTGTCGAGACATCCATATGCGCGTGCGCGTCCAACCATGTTCGCTGTCCTGTCTTTTCCTTCACGGCGAAAGCAAGAACGCCCGTGTGTACGAGATTTCGGCGCACGTAGAAGATCCCCGGGTGGTCAAAATTAATCCGGAGCCCTCCACTACGGCGCGCCTCGTCGCCTGCGTGGCGTCGGCGCGTTAAATCCTACAATCTATCTTTTCCTTCACTTCAAGCGTAAAAGCTGACCGCATTCAGCGTTTGGCGATAGCGGTCACTTCCTTTGCTAACATGCCTCGCCCGCACACGTTTCGGGGGCTAACGGCGAGGGTGAAGTGTTCGCTGCTCGTTCTGCCCCTATCCGACAGATAACATATGTTGCTCTGTCGGTAACGAACTAGTGCCACATATATACAAACGCGTCTTTGTATGTTTTGCCCCTGTCCGACAGATAACATATGTTGCTCTGTCGGTAACGAACTAGTGCCACATATATACAAACGCGTCTTTGTATGTTTTGCCTGAAACATGCAGTTGGTTGATAGCTAAAAATGGGCGCCCCAAAGAGGAAGGAATAGGGGCGAGAAATTCTTTTTTGAATAAAATGTGATGGAGGGGTCACCTCGCAAGCGTACTCAAACGGGTTTTGACGGGGGAAGACGCGGGCAGAGGGCAGAACACTCGTGGGTATCATCAAAAATAACAAAAAATTAATAGTAGGTTGCAATGCGCGGTGAATTGATTGACACAAACCGAGACAAAAATTTCCCTCCTAGAAAGTCAAACAGATGCTATCACCCCTAAAGCGAAGATATCAAAACTCGTAGCAATACGTCCTTCGACAGAGTCAGGCTGATAGAGCAAAGCACGCTTTACCCTTGCCCTCCACCGCCGAAGCGTGTGCCAGCGAGATGTGTTGAACATAAAAAGTGACCTCTACATAGAGCCGAGCGCTCAGTGCTATCAGCTGTGCCGCTTGAAGCGAAGGAAAAGACCGGGCAGTGTACCTGGGTAGGACGCGCACGCGCACGTCGGTGTCGCGACACAATAAGTGCAACGTCAGATGGCGGGGCGATGCATTTTGCCACGCGCTCGCATGCCTCGGCTTATTTTGCGGCCGGGTGTACGTGTTCGTGTGTGCGTGCGTGAGTGTACGCGTGTCAATTTCGCTTAGACGAAGCTTGTGCCAAGGAAGAGACCCGAGTCTGGTGCCAACGTTTTGACAAGAAGACTTGCCTTCATCAGGGAAACCGCGGTCATCCTTGTAACCCCCTGTATAGGGGTAAGTTCCTTCAGAGAGAAAGTGAGTGAGAGAGGGCTGACTGGCGAAAGAGAGGAAAAGAGTGAGAGCAGGATTTCGCTTTTTTCGACCAGAGCATTCGGTGGCCGAAAATGTGTGTGCGTGTGCATACTTCTCCGTGCATGCACGCATGCGTGGGCATGTGTGTGCGTGCGTGTGCATGTGCGTGTGCCTGCGCGTGCGTGGGTCTGTCTGTGTGTGTGTGTGTGCGTGCGTGCGTGCGCGTGCGCGTGGGCGTGTGCGCGCGTGCCCGCGTGCGCGTGTGTGTGAGTGTACGTGTGTGCGTGTGCGTGTGCGTGCAGTGAACAATGGGGTTAGGCACGTGGCAACAGCTACGACGACGACTGCGACCAAAGCTACGAGCGATGATGTGTTCGACGAGCGGCGTACCTGGACGCCGCTTAGTCCATGTTCCTTGTTCTCGGGAAAGGGACACCGCTTGCCTTCCGAGCTGGACCATTCTACACGCGGCCGGAACGACGTCTGGCTGGGCGGGCCCCAGTCCGGGGGGATTTTCTTGGCCGCTCCCGCAGTGCCGCTTCCCCCGGGGCAGCCGCTGCACTTGACGGTGCTTCTCTGCGACGGTACATCGGCGCTCGCACCGCTTTCCGAAGAGGGCACATCGCCATCGAGATCAGGCCCGTACGGCACGATCTCTTCGGATAGCACGCACTCCGCAGACAGCGCTCGCAGGTAGCCGTAGTACACAGCGTACAGGAGGGCCAACTGCGGGGGTAGATAGTGTCACGTAGCCAAACACGGTGCAGCTGTCTTGGAGGAAAGTTTGTTCGAGAGAACCTGTGCTCCCCTAACAACTCGAATCACAGGCGGCAAAGCAGCAGTCAACAAAATGGCGTGCGCAGGCGAGCGGTGGCGAATCGAATGCCGCGGCGTGTGCTCAGCGGGTATTTATCTTTCGGCGCGAGCGCTTCTCGAACCGTCGAATTGCATCGAGAACACTGTAGATCAAAGAAGACTAGTCTAGGCTAATGGCGTTATGGCGACACATCCTCTCTATCAAATAAAGATAATCCGTGCGGCTTAAGAGAAAAAGAATGGGACATGCGCTTCACTCGGGACACAGATAACAGAGCCCGGTGCAGCCGGGCGGTAAAAGCAAAAACAAATAAACAAATCCAATGCATGGTTCGCGGCAACGTATAACTTTGGCAAGTGTATCTTGTGAACTAGCCTAGGAGGGCATAAAATTTTGGCAGTTTACGCAGTAGCTGCTGTTAATAGCGAGAATATTTGCTTGCACAGCGGTGAAACCCATCAACGGCGAGACAGTTATTGGGGAAGGGGGGACGGAGTGAAATTTTTTCTCGCTGTTTAAACTTCAACAGAGGCTTGCGGATTATGCAGTACTGTATTGTCAATAGATTTAAAAAAAAGGTATTTTTTCATTTCGGGGCTTACTTTTACTGCTGCAACCCCAGTAGGAAATATGTAGAGGGCGGCCCGAACAGTCAGCTGCAGAAATATAAAACAAAGCATGTAGATAGCGACCATTATTATTCCTAAATTTTTGTTTTTCCACGCGTGTTTCACGGCTTCGGACCTCTATTACTTCAAATCTACAGGCAACTGGCTCATTACAAAATGCGAAATTCGTTTTCCAAGGCAAAGCAAGTTGCAAAGCGTTCGCGCCTAACCACCGTCTGAAATTTCTTTCTTTTTGCTTCATCAGTCAATTCGTAATAACGCATGCACGATTTTATAGAAATCGATGCCGTTTGTCGCTGCGGCACCGACTTTGCTGGATTGGTTTTCATCGCAATCTAGGCCGGAGGGTTAGTACACTTAATTGTTCAGATGTCTTTCTCTTGCTTTTTGCTGAACAAAAAGGCATAAAGAAAGGACACAGATGCTTCGTGGTCGGAAGTAATCTCGCCAACGAAAAGTATCGCTACTGCCAAAAGCAATTAATCCCCTGGAAAGTGAGTTTTTTTTTTCTTCACATGAATTGGTGAAATCTAATTAAGGTATTAATTAATAACCGTCGATATGTCGTTACAAATATTTTAGCTTCGGGGAGGCTTGACTACCGAACGAAAACACGGTTCACTTACTTCATGTCGATTCACAAATGCCGAAAACGTCGCGTTTGGCGTCGTGGTGTTTTCGTAAACCAAGGCATGGGGTATGTAGACACCACTAAACTGAAACAAGTAGGAAAAAATTAGACGTATTAGGGTTGACACAAAAACCAACACTATTCTGCGGGGGCAGGGCGGGCGTGAGGTACATTGAAATATTACTTTTAGCTGTACCGTTTGAACGTTATTTTCTCTTGAGCAAACGTTTTTTTTTGTTTGTTTCGCCAAAAATCTAATTTTCCCCACGTACAAAATTTAGGCTGGGTGTATCCTGACACGGCTCGTGTGTCAGTTCTGCGAAATAATTGTTCGGCACAGATCTTTTAGTCACTTGGATCCGACCGCAACCAAACGTATTTTTTCATATAAAATCTAAAAGGCAAGCCTGTTTAAGTGACCGCGTCACATTTGCGGTACAACCACGGGTCTTCCGGAGTAGCTGTGTTGCTGCCTGTCATTCGGTTTTCTTTTCGTATTACTTCAGGCATCCATGAAAGCAAAGAAATACCACAAACTCAAACCTATCGACCACCTAAAGGCTACCATACAATTACGCAATTTCTCAGAGCGACAGCAAGCCCTGGTGCAACGAGCTCTGGACGCAGCTCGGACTCGCGGCCTCCTGGACTTGGGAGGCTGAGCACATCGTGGTGTGCACAATAAACGTTTATTCCTCCTCCTCTCGAGGAAAAACCGTTATAAAGGATTAACGAAATCCTGCTCAATCCTGTCACAGGAATAAGTCGTCAACTCATGCCTTACGCCCCGCCCTATCAAGCGATATCATCTTGACGAGCGTGTGTCCTTTGTCAGCTAGAAAAGGACCGACTCATCATGTTAGGAGAAGTCAAAATCAAAGAACCTTTGTCAGCTTCAGGTGCTCGATGGCGGGAATCATTACGACGCCAAGAAAAGTGCGGTCAGAAGTTCTTGGTCATTCATCATAGAAGCGTTGCCTCGCTCATTTATACCTCTGTCGTTGCCTTTTCTTTCGCCATCTCGGAAAAGCGATATCTAGAGGTTGCCATTTTGATGGTGATGCGTCAAACCTGCCGTTATTTATTTTAGGTGCTGACTCAATCGCACATTATCACATCAATCACCTTGCATTGGAAGTTGAGGGACAAGCGGCTCAAAGAGGAGGAGAAGGATGATGGAGAGCATCTGGCGGAGTGGTCACGGGAGGAATTGTAGGCAAACTTGACATAAGGAAGTGTCACATCCCAGTCTCGATGGTCGTCGGAAACAGTGAAACCATGTCGGTGAGCATCTGCATGGTGAACTGCTCAATATAGCGCCATTGGTCTGCACGCGGTCGTAGGGTTCGAGCGCAACTTGAAATGGTGCACTTCGGCCACGTCATTTATAACGGCGCCTCAAGCAGCACTTGCGAGTACATTCCGCGGTTGTTCTCCTGTCGAGGACTACAGAGCCAAAGAAAACGCAGATTTCTCACGCCAATACGACGTCGTTTCAAAGCGACGGCTGTCGTTTCACACGTCTTTTTAGAGAATTCGACCCCTGTACGTCGAGTCCCTCGAACATTTAGAGCCCTTCAAACAGACGGCGTCAATCTGTATTAACGCTTTGCAACGTAAGAAACTGTTGTGCGGAATATGCCTGTACTATACCCTTCTGTACGTTACTATCATTGTGTAGTTTATCGGAGCTCTCTCTCTCTCTCTCTCTCTCTCTCTCTCTCTCTCTCTCTCTCTCTCTCTCTCTCTCTCTCTCTCTCTCTCTCTCTCTCTCTCTCTCTCTCTCTCTGCTGAATTTACCATAGGCGTAAACTAGACGCACTAATCTACCGGTGTAGGCCAACCAGCCTGTTGCATTTAATTCTCTTTAAGGTGATCTGAAACACTCTTCCAAAATGCTGTTTCTCTTTCCTGTGCCTAATTTTTGTATTCATCGTTTTCGCGAGGACGTATGGTATACATTCGCGTCTGTCCTCTTTGCCCTGCACTTTCAGTTTTCTGGTAGGAAGCACAGCCCTGAAATGGCAGCCTCGTGAGAACCACGGAGGTGGGAACGGCCGAGCGCGCTGTCTACTTATTCGCGGCTGTAAACACGCAGTGGCGAGGACGTGCGCAGCGATAAGCGCGGGTCACTCACACGATCGCCGAAGCAGCCGAAGCAGGAGCCCCGCTCGTGTGTGCTTTCTTCCAGCGCTGACAACCAGACTACAAATTGAACAAGGGGCATATGGAGTGCCATTGCCGCTAAAAGGTCGACAACACCTTCGGTGTCCTCGAAGGCGTTATTACGGGCTCAGTTGCGTCATTGCTGACACTTCGCTGGTATTAAATGGCTTCCCTTCGCTTGCAGCATTGAATGCTTTTGGTAACGGCTATAAAAAAGGCAATGCACTAATAAACTCAAAAGGGAGTATACGCGACACTCTTGCGGCCGAGAACCAATCACTGAGAATCGCTATAGTGCTTCTTCTCAGTTCTGTCAATTACTAAGGTACTAAAAAAGGTATAAAACTTTGAAACCCTCTTTCGTCAGGCCCGGGTCGTTGCGGTCCTTTCGCAATGATTTGGGTAAAAAAAAATGGCCTCGTATCTGCTCCTTTCGTAGCAAATGTCGGCGAGAGACGATAGTCGACTGGCTCCCCTCCCAAGTACATACCTCCCTTCTCTTTCCCGCTTACCTCTCATGCTGTTCCTTTTCCGTCTGGTTACTCGCAAGATAGCACGCTAGAGGATTGCTCAAGTCAATTTAAATTTACCGCATTCCACTGCTTCAAGTCGGGTGCCTCGATGACAGCGCTGGCATACGGCGGAGACGCGCGTGTATCGAGGAACCCTACTCCAACGTTGATAGAACCACGTTGCCCTACTCCACGAGCGTTCCAAGCGGAACGTAGAACCTATCTAGTTGAACCTTTCGTTACTGTTGCCGGTTGATTTCTTAAAATGCCGCCAGGAGCTATAGTAGCGCGGGCAACAGCAGGTGGTGGAGTGAATGTTTTATCTGCTGTTGGTGTAGTATTTCGTTTGCTAGCGCAAAAACCAAGAATCCATGAATTTTTAACAAATGAACACTGTAAATATCCCTTATGTATTGATTTCCTGCCTTATATTTGCGTAAAGTCTTGTTCTTGTTCAAAAATGTTGACAAGTATGAACACTGACACCGGACTTAGACGTTTAGATTTGGCTGTGGGTATATAATTATAAGACTACTGCGCAGATTCTGTTTCACTTTGGCCGGCTGGATTAATCGAGTCACAGGCAGACAGACAAGCAGACGTACAGACAGACCAAAATATCTGCGTTTAAGTAGCCCAAGAAAGATTATCGTCTTTAAAAAAAAAAAACGCAGTGTCGAGCGCTGAATGCACAGCAGAAGCCACGGCTTACCTCGTGTTGTCGCTCGTAGAGCAGCATGACCGTGGTCGTCCAGCAGAGAACCGCGGCGATTGTGTTCCAGGCGATGAACGCTTTCAGGGTCGAGGTCAAGCACTGCGCGGACGGAGGAAGGAAGGAGGACGAACAGGAAACAAGACATCAGATCGTACGGCACGATGGACAATCGTCGAGAGAACGGAGAGGAAACAGTTGGTGTACACGACAATTTGTCAAGTTTTGACGGATCAGCTCGCCCATCTCCTCCCCGTGGCACAATGGCTACTCCGTTACGGTTACTTGACTATGGTTACGCTGCTATAGCGTTTACACGCACGTGAAGTCGCTGAAGCGTTTTCCCTTTTGCTAGACACGCGCGCTGTGCACACGAACGTTGTTCGTTTCCTATCTGAGTAAAATCAACGTTAGATCGCATGTGAGGAACTCGGCTGCTTACCCAGACTCTTGCAGCACTCAATTATTAATGTATTGTGTCTTTTCATTCGACAAAGGTTGATGGATATTATCTGGTAACGCGGCGTCCGGTTGGAAAACTCGAAGAGCATGCTGTTTATGTGTGGGTCTGGTTTCCCTCCTTGTTTCTAAGCCAGCCACTCCAGCGCAGCACAGCGTCATGAATATCCGGCGGAAACAGTCCCGTCGAGTAGTAATAATTTGGTAACAAGACAGAATGACGCAAAAAAGAGCCATCTATTGTAAAAAAAAAAGCACTAGTAAAATGTCCATTGCGCAAACAGTAATCTCGTTTATAACCGAAAAAGACAAAGCATTCACCTGCTTGCGCAACGTACCGCGGTGTCGGGACACCGCGCACGGCGGGCGAGCTGCAATGGAACCTCAGAATATTCAGTTTTCCCGCGTTTCGCCTGAAATTTGGCGCGGGCAATCCAAGGATGCCTTTTTGTGTTCTAATATGAAAATGAGGATGACTCATGCAGGTTTCGCCATGCAATGACGTCATGAGAAATCAGGGCCGCAAGTTGGCATTGGAAAATTTCCATGCAGTGGGTATAGCATTCCCACTTCAATCGTCAGCGTCGCGCTTCTTTTTTACCTCTTATGGCCATTATATATATATTCCCACACCTGCCATCCTACTTGACGCGATAATCTGTTTCCCGGATTCAACGGGGTGATCGGCAGCGTCCGGCCCTAAAGCGACCCAAAGAATGGACGCCAGGTTTATTTGGGAAAAAGAGGTTCAGAATTGATCTTGAAGAAAATGTGTCGCATTAAAATGCACTTGACAAAACAAAAATGCCTAGAATTGCGCGTATTCGACTCCAGTTCGGTAACATTAAAACCAAGACTGCGTGCCCCTACAGGTCACAAATGCTGGACATCCAGTCCTTTTTAGCAGTTGCTTAGGGACATATTGGTTGCTGATCGCGAGAAAGTGGGTTGGATACCGGCAACGGCAGTGGTTTCAACAGCGAAGCTGTTTAGGAAATCGTTATTTTGCGTGTCCTCGGTTAAAATACCAAGAAAATGCCGAGCGCTCGCGTGTGTGTGGCTCACGGTGACCACCAAGCTTCCCCGGTGCACGTTTGACAAGCCAAGCATCGAGAAAGAAGCTTGCTACACAATCCTGGTGTGGTGGAGGGAATCCACAGCCACACCACAGATCCTGGAGAATACGTCGGGTGGGATGCTGTGTCGTCGTGCCGAGATTTTTGATGCAACTGATCTTCAGTCGTAAAGGACCTTGCAAGCTGGCGGCATTCTTCCGCGTACTTGGCAGCTTCAGAAGCTGTGGAGCACTCGGAGCGATCCGGTCGGTAGGGGAGAACCGTATCAAGGGTACATGACGGCTATAGACCATACAGGAGGAAAAAGGGCGAGAAACCTGTTGTGGCCTGAATGGCTGTATTGTACGCATAGGTCACGTAGGGCAGTACAAGGTCCCAGTCGGAAAAAAAAAAACAAAAAACACCAGCGTTCGCCGTAATCGGGGCAACACTTGCTAGGTACGAGAGAAACTCGAGCGGCCTCGCAATGGTGGTAACAATGGCTCGGACCCGTCATAGCACCCGCCCCTTCACGGTGATGTCCAATGATTATCCCTTCAAAAAAAAAAAAAATGAAGGAAGCTCACACTTATAGCAAAGATGATGGAGTAAATGTCGTTGGGGCAGCAAAGCAGCAGCAAATCGGCTGCAATCGTGGACTTAGACCGTCGTGGTGGTCGTTAAGGTTGCGTACAGCTTCGCTACCTTCAAGTCTTACGCGTTAATGTGCGATTCTTTCATTTTTTACTGATGAAGACGAGGAACGAAAAACGCCTGTATTTATTTTTCGGCGCGCGAAGAAGACCCCACGTGGTCTTATTAAATTAATGTGGTTCCCACCCCTACGGCGGGCCTCATAGCGAAGGGTAGCTTCGGCGCGCGAAATGCAAAACTCAACTTTGTACTCACTATCAATTGCGTTCAAAGTGAACCATTACGTACAGCTGAGTAACTGCGGGAATCACTATCACTGTGCCGTCTAGGAAGCGGAATATAACCCACATTCTGCTGCCTCCACCCTCCATACGTGAGACACAGCGATGTATGTGGTCGGTTGTTCCGAAGGCCCAAATAACACTGCATCGAATCGCTTCTTCTATGGGATCTTTCCGGAAACTACTAAAATTGACGAAACATGCAAACTTTAAAAATATCACGATACTCACATTAACAGGAAAACCTTCGTAGCATTCTTTACTCCGCTGCAGAAACAGAACAGTAGAGTCGCCAATCTTTTTTAATGGGTTCATACATGAATAGTTGGAACAGCGAATTTCCCAGTTTTCACGTTATATTTTACGATACGTGCCTTGATAGGGAAACTTGTTACCAACTGGCAATAAATTTATTTAGTATTTACTGGCCATACGGCGTAGCTCAGTAAAGATTACAAACATATCTGCATATCTTATAATTACGCGTATCGAGAAGGGAAGCGAATTTTACTTTTTCACAAACCGTAGCACATAAGCCCATAATTGTGCGTTGATGTCGACAACAAGTAGCAATATATCTTTTTATGCACTCTTTTGTTGTAATTCTGCTTCGTCGACCCGCTTTCCAATGCTTCCCAATGCTTCCCAGCCGAGACTGAACATATTGATGGATTTGCGCCTTTGGGCTCAAACCTGGCAAAAAAAAAAAGTGAGCACCTTCTGCCGCCCGCGATTAGTCCATCAAAACTCTACAAAGTGTGTTTTCAAATACATTCACTCTTACTTGGCGATTGCAATACAAAAACTGCGGTGGAATGCAGAATTTATTTATTTATTTATTTATTTATTTATTTATTTATTTATTTATTTATTTATTTATTTATTTATTTATTTATTTATTTATTTATTTATTTATTTATTTATTTATTTATTTATTTATTTATTTATTTATTTATTTATTTATTTATTTATTTATTTATTTATTTATTTATTTATTTATTTATTTATTTATTTATTTATTTATTTATTTATTTATTTATTTATTTATTTATCAAACACACCCCCGACTATAAAACGTTCATGAAGGTGAGTGCCGTTTATTAAGGGCAAGCAACGGAAACGACGCTATAGGGTTCAATATTTATAAAAACAAGCTGTAATTTTCAATACGACGTATCATGTATGCTGGTCGTTCTGTGGACATACAAACTTACAGTAAAGACAATCTGTACCTTTGATAGCCAGCTTTATAATTTACCGCACAAGATTCCATACTGCCGCACTAACCAGCGGCCGTAATACAACACGACAACGAGTGGCGCTACATCAAAACGCGAACTTAACTTACGAATGCAATTGCTGCGAGTAAGGCTACATCGCTGAGGGCATTTATGGTGCTCTCCGCGCTGAACAGAATGTCGAAGAATCCAGCGAAATCTGCGAGAATCGGTGCAAGTTTCAATTCTGCAGCTTTAGTGAGTTCCTTAGTCATGACACAAATGTGCTCGTAAAATTTCAAATCTCAACAGGTCTTGCAGTTTCGGTTGGGCGTTGGTGAATGAGTCAGTCAGTCAGTCAGTCAGTTGCGCCCTTCCATGGACGTAGCCAGAGGGGGGGTTTGGGGGTTCAAACCCCCTCCAAAATATTTTCTAGGCAGCGCGTACGCGAGCCTTACTGTTCCTTTCGGCTAAACGCATCTTTTCCCGTAATTCAAAACCCCATCCGAAAAAAACAAATTCTAGCTACGGCCTTGGGCACTTCTCTTTAAAAATATAGATATACGATGAAAGGACGAGCCGTCTCAGCCTAAGTGGTCCTCTGTTTTCACCGTCCCCTATCTCAAAACCATGCTCATCCGTGGTTTGTTCACCTACGCTTTCCAAGCTTGGAAGGTACAGATTAGATTTTACCGTGTCAGCTTTGGGGCTCAAGAATTTTAAGATGTTTGAGGCAAGGTGCAAGAAGCACCGATCCTGCTGTGCTATGCATGTTTTTACTTTATTCATATTTCGCATGATGGTTCCTCCTTTTCGACATTTTATAACGAGTAAAAATGTTGCAGGGGAATATAAATTCTAGCGACCAAGAGGCGCACAGTCGACGCACACCTAGAGCGACACCTTGCTCAAGCGTGACTGCTTTTGGCCATCCTCGCCCGCTGACTTGGAAAAGGAACGACGCCCGCCGCTTTCGCTTGCGCGAAATCGCTGTCTCAGGAATCGTTTAAGGGAAGTTTTTCCCTGTCTCAGCCGAAACTCGGGACGTCTTGCAGAAGAACAAAAAAAGCTCTGTTTGCTACTGTTGTTACCAGGCCGTTTTATTCTTTCCCTTCGCGTTGAAGTTTGAACATGCATGCAGAGGAAGAAGTTGATAAATAAACGAATAGGGAATTAGTGAGCAAATGTTGCAGCGCTTCATCCTCAGGTGGAGGTATACTTCACCGTCGCGTAAATTAGAATTATGCGCATATTATTATCGTACGCCGAACCAAATATGACTTTGAATAGAGCCGACCAGAAGGTGAAATCTGAACATCCAATTGAAAATAGAGCACTCAAATTTCCACGGAAAACAGAGCACAAGTGCTTCTAAAATAAACGCACGGATTACATGCAAACATACGGTTGCAGTAATTTAGGTGCATTTATGTCGAAGGGGACCGGACGGATAAGGCTGCGCCACTGTGCTATTATAACGGCATCAGAAAGTATACATATTTATACATTAGTAACAAGAAGACCTCAAGCATTACTGAGCAAGTGGCAAGCGAGATTCTGTACCGACGTGATTTCGGTGCTTTTATGACAAGAAAGCTCTATTACGCTGACAATCCGTGATTCCGGCGCACTCGCCAGCCGTTCCGGTAACTGGCGCCATCACTCTAAAGAGCTTTTCCCACCGAACCTGACGCCACCGCCAGCATTGTCACCCAACTAAAAAAAAGCGGCAAAAATTATCACTATGCTCTTAAAAACAAAGGGAGGCATATATATTATAGGCAGAAACGCACTCAAACGTGTCTTAATCAGAGATCATAAACCCAGTAAATTGCGTCTTATTACGTGAATGTGCTAATTCACAGACTTCCCGCGGTCCTGTAAACACTGCAAGATCTATTTACCAAACAAAGAATGGCGACAAGTGCCTCGACGTGGAAGTGCCTCAGCGAAAAATCAACACGCTCGGCCTTGCCATCGCACAGAACTTCGACACTCCGAAACCGTCGAGTGTCAAAGCCGCACGTTTACGCGCCCTCAACTAAAGCCACACGCGCAAACAAAGCTTATTTTGAAGATGGCGCGCTTGCTGCAGTCATACACAGGGTGGTACGACGACAATTGGAACACTCTAAAAATTTTCCTGAGCGACACGCCGCTCTGTTCGCGCTCAGTCTTCACACGAAGGTCGCATTTTGTGGTCTGTTTTAGTTGACACAGGGAACAGCGACGGTACTTACCGGTTTGTTTTGAAAATAAATAAAAATTACCCCACCTTCCCGTGAGGGGAACCCTGTGGAGATGCGACGCATCTTGGGGTTTCACTTGGTGTTTCCGTTGGGTTAATTCTCTGATTGCGTGAAACGTGTGACGAACGCGTATGATGTATTCTTTATTTCTTTGGCCAGTGCTGGAACGACCGCGGCTATGACGAAACGTGGCGCGGCTATGACGCAACACAATCCAACACAATCCACTTTAATCCAATCCAATCCAAATCCAAATCCAATCCAATCCAATCCAATTCAATCCAATCCAATCATATCCTATCATATCCAATCCAAGCCAATCCAAGCCATGCCAAGCCAAGCCAAGCCAATCGAATCCAATCCAATGCCCCTCGCGAGAGAGTGCTCGCTATCGGAGAGGAGAGGGGGTGAGCGGTGGAGAGTGCAGCTCGCGCGGCGAGGAGAATGGGGGAGGGGTGTGGACGAACATGACCAACGACGTATGGAGGGACAAGGCGAGTGAATGAGATGCAGTCGCATCTAAAACGATTTCCGCCTACGGGAAAATTGCAGCTGATTTGGACGTGCGAGCCAGCGCAAGTTGGAGTGACGGCGCCACATGGGGTATGCAGAGCGAAACGCACGCTTTGGATTCACGGTAGGAAGGAGCCAAATGAGGTAGCTGACGATCAGAAAATCAGTTACTTCGAAGAGCTCTGCAGGAGATGGGAAAGCAGGTTTTCTGATCGTCTGCTACCTCATTTGGCACCTTCCTACCATGAATCCCAAACGTGCGTTTCGCTCTGCTAACCCAGGTGGCGCCGTCGTTCCAAGATCAACTTGCGCTGGCTCGCACGTCCAAATCAGCCGCCATTTTCTCGTAGGCCAAAACCGTTCTTATTTATTTTCAGAATAATCAGGCAAGTGTCGTCGCTGTTCCCGGTGTCAAACAAAATAGACCACAAAATGCTACCTTCGTGTGAAGTTTGAGCGCGAACAGAGCGGTGGTTCGCTCAGCAAATTTTTTTAAAGTGTCTCAATTATCGTCACACCACCCTGCACAAGCTGCTACGCCACCAACAAGCAGGCATGTAACAACTGCCGTCCAAAGGGCTGATGCGCCGCGGCTCGCTCCGCCTTAATACCTGCGGGGCTGATCAATTAGCCAGAGCGCTTAAGTAAACTTTGGGTACGTACGTAGGCTCCTGCCTTGCACCGTCTCTCTCTCGGTCGAGCCACTGCTGTAGAGAAAGATGCTGGCGCAGTTCACGCACTGAAACGGCACGAAGAAATGACGGCTATTTCAAGGCGTAATAGAAACACAAACGTAAGGCAACAAGTACGTAAACAAAAAAACCATCAAGGCAGGCAGAGTTAGAAAAATAAGTTATGGTAAATCCACGAGCGATTGTGTTTCTATGTGAACGCTGGTCATTCGCAACACCGTCGACTTAACGCTTTGCTGGGCAGTTTTGGCCACAACAACTTTGTGCCACGATCGGTGCTTGCCCGAGCTATACGAGCAACTCCAATCCAGTCCCACACCATCCAAGAAATGACGCATTCATACCCTACCGAAATATCTTTTTTTAATCAAAAGGGTTCATACCGGACCTGTTTAACGGCCGTAAAGATTAAAAGGGTTGTAACCGGGCCCATTTGAGGATTATACAGGATTAAACAGTTCCGGTCTGACAATTATACAGGTCTGACTGGTTCCGGTTCAGACCCGTATACAGGTGCGAACCGAACCTGTTGGACCGCGAACGCGTCTGGTTCATCAAACGGGTACTGCAATTGGTCCAGTTCGGCGGCCATACTGGGGTCAGAGCAGACCTGTTTGAGCTCATACAGGACCGCTAATTGGCGCTTCTGTGCTGTACCGGACTGTACTGGGAAGAAACAAAACTGCAGGGGTCACGTAATCGCGAAACTCAGGAGTAGCTAAACAGACGAGAGATTAATGAGCTATTGGCTTACATGAAAGAAGGCAATGAGATACTGCCTCCGTACAGGGGCGCAATGCGTAAATGTTTCAATTAAAAAAGGAAAGACTAAATAACTAATTACTAAAGTACAGGCCACATTAAAATTCCAAGGTCAAGTGTAGGCAATGTAAATTTGATTTTTGATGTGAAGAGTTAGCATTTGAAGGTTTAAATCTTCTTTATCCCAATGTAGAAAATTTAAACGAAGATTTTTTAAAATTTATTAAGCAAGGAAATAAAACGAAAACATTAAATCTTGATGTGAAAGTTAGCACTTTCAGACTTAAATATTAGACTTAAATATTGCAGAGCACAACGTATTACCTTTTCCACCTCACCACTGTTATACTTCAAGGAGCTATTAGGTACCCCTTGCAACGTCACCTGTACCGAGCTTCTCTTGTTTTTTGTACGCTTAAACTTCTTTGGGACTGAATTATTTTATATTTTGTATTTTCCTGGGCTGGCTAGGTTGTGTACTAGTCCTCAGTTAGCTGTGTCATCGGGACGCTAAGCTTCAGCACATGTTAAATTTTCCTTTTGCACAGAGCAACAGCGGTGCTGTCAAAAACCCACAAAAAGAACAGGGGAAGGGGGTGAAGAGACATGTTGATACACCAAATTGCTACATTTGGGCTAGATGTACACCAATGTACGACTAGTTCCAATAAAGATGCACACTTTTTCGGGGTAACCCCCAGTTTCCATAATGTGGTGTCACTGATTGGTACCTGTTTAAAGATGGTTCTTTCGATAGGTACTTTTATTCTGAAAATAGACATTACTCTTCCAAAGAAGGTCAACCAACTTGAATTACTTGCCTTGCTTGCTGGGATACAGAGCAATTTCGAGACACGTAAGCTACGAAGGCCACAATTTAGCTCACACTGTTTTGAACGCATCACGTCGAGGGCGTATTATTTCCTTGCAAAGCATCCGCAACCGTACATCTCGAAACTGGAATGCAACATGTTTCACAGTAACAATATTTTCGCACCAAGCAAATTACATGTTTACGTTCGGGTTTATTTTAGTGGCCTTATAATCTCCACTCATGAACAAATGAAACGTGAACGCGCAAATATTAACAGGGCCACACAAGTAGCGCAACTTCTTTCTATGCAAGTCAAACTGTCCCATCACCCCATAACAGCACCAACGTTTGTAAACGTGACTTTTTTTAAATATACCACAACCCCGTCTATATGTGACCTCCGCGAACCGAATTATTTGATTCTGCGGGTTCTGGTTCGTTTGTCCACACCTGTCGGTTTATACCTTAGCCTTCGTTCGTGTCTTTTTGCGCCTTTTTAAACATACCGAGCGAAAGCAGTTTTGCCAGGTTGGATAAAAAAACCTCCGTCGCATGCCCCCGCGCGAGGGACACGAGTAAATGCAGAGCATTGGGGGTGGTCACGTGGCGTAGGTTGTGGTAGTTGGCGGTGGCAGTTGTAGTTGTTGTTGTCGTAGGGGGTTAAGTAGTTGGGTTGCGAGACGAGAGAGAGAGAGAGAGACGAGAGACTTAAGTACGTAACCTGTTATTTATTGCCATCGTTTGCACCCCACCCTCTCTGCGGGGCAATCGGTTCGATCTTTGTTATTATTCTTTTCTTTCTTTTCTTTTCTTTCTTATTATCCCTCTCGGGAGGGCAGTGCGCCATCGTCGAAGTTCATAAGCGATGGAAGCAACACCTTCAACCAGTACCGCGACGCGAGCCAACGTCAGCGTTGCAGTACCAGTTCAAGACATCGTGCCATCCTCTTCATCGACGGCGGCCGAAGACAAGGCGGCGAGACGGCGCGCTGCTGACGCCGAACGTAAGCGCCTGAAGCGCGCTGCCGACGCCGAACTTCGTGCACGAGAAGCCGCGGCCAAACGTCAACGTCGGGCCGCGGATCCTTCGCTCGGGCAACGAGTATATTCGTAGCGCGCGCAGTAGAGGGAGAGGAGGTAGCACCTGCTGCTGCAACGCCTCTTTCAGCGCCGGAGCACGCGCATGCGCGCCCGCACCTGTTGTTGAGAGCGAGGAGGAGCGGGGGAGGGGCGCACGTGCTGGCTGGCTGCGGACGCCGACTTACGGACGCATAACATCGTGAGTTAAAGAAATGCTCTGCATTTAAAATCAACACTAACTGCTCCCACCGTCAGTTGTGATGCGAACTGTAACATGGATTGCCGGGGGAAAAATTGACCGCGTATCTGCTCCCTTCGTTGCAAATGTCGACAAAAGACTTTATCGTCTTTATCGACTTTTGCCGAGTAAATGCCTTCCTTCGCTTTCCCGCTCACCTCTCATGATGTTCCTCTTGCGTCGCGTTCCTCCCAAGGTAAAGACGGCAAAGGTTTGCTAAAATCATTTTAAATTTACCGCGTTCCACTGCTCCAGGCCCTTTGTCTCGATGCTAACGCTGCCGTACGACGAAGACGCACGTGAATCGAGGCGCCCTACTTCAACGTTTATAGAACCGCTCTTCCCTACTCCATGTGCGTTGCAAACAGAACGTGGAACCTATCTACTATAGTGGCACCTTTCGTAACTGTTGCCGGTTGACTTCTTAAAATGGCGCCAGAAGCTATAGTGGCGCGGGCGACAGCAGGCGATGGCGGAGTGAATTTTTTTTCTTCAGTTGATGAAGTATTTAATTGCACAAAGATCAAGCATGTATGATTTTTTGTAAAGGAACACTGCAAATATCACTTCTGTATTAATTTGTTGTCTTATATTTCCGTAATGTCTTGTTCTTCTTCAACAATGTCGACAAGTATAAACATTACACCGGACTTAGACGGGTAGATTTAGGTGTGACAATATGAGACTATTGCGCAGCCTTGTTTTACTTTGGCCGGGAGGCTGAATCGAGTCACAGACAGACAGACAGACAGACGGACGGACGGACGGACAGACAGACAGACGGACAGACGGACAGACAGAGAGACAGACAGACAGACAGACAGACAGACAGACAGACAGACGGACGGATGGACGGACGGACGGACAGACAGATAGACGGACGGACAGACAGATAGACGGACGGACGGACAGACAGACAGACAGACAGACAGACAGACAGACCAAAATGTCTGGGTTTAAGTAGCCCAAGAAAGACAATTGCTTTAAAAAAGTGGGGGGGGGGGGGGGGGCGTGGTAGGGGTGACTCGGCGGCGCTGACTAGACCAATTGCCTTTTTTTTCGTTGTGGAGACGACACATAGAATATTGTCAATGTTTTAACATTTATTACAGGCATTGTTTGACATTGAAACTTCCGAAACTTGCGCATACAATTGCAGCTTTCCCTATTATGGGGTCATTTGTTCTGCCCCTTTATTACCACGTTGTCTGCATTCGCACATGTGCTTTGACGGTGCAAGCTTCCATTTTAAGTGCAACACTTCCATTCCAGGCAATGCCCACTCCCACGTACGCATACGTGCGCTACAGTGACGGGGAAAGAGCGCTTGTCCCTGTCGGGCTGATCAAGCATTTTTGCCCAGAGGGGTTGGAGGACCTCGCGAAGGGCAGGAAGGTATACTGGCTATCTTTGGCACCGGAATTCGTCAAACGGGAGGAAGGTTCTACGACGGCGACGTATACTCATGCTTCGCTGTGAGTACAAGGCCTTATTTTGGCTCTTTGTTGTCCGTGTTTGATTCAAGTTCACCCAATTGTGTATAGCTTGTATTCACTAGTAAGGCACGCATGGAGGAAACCATGTGGGTGCGCCGTCACTGGTTACGTCGGGCTCCGTGGGATGGCGGTACATGTCCGGGCTAAGCACATGATATGAGTTGCACGTTCCGAGCTGTAACCCACCGAACGCAAAGTAATGCCTCAACTCCTTTGTGAGTGCGATTAATAACTTCTCTGTTGACACCTCCGTTCAGAATCGGGTTGAAACAGAGCAGACGACGCACGCCTGTGTTTCTTTGTTTTTTTAAATGCAGAGCATTTCAGTAACTCACGATGTCACCCGCGTTGACGTCCGTAGTCGTAGTCCGCACCCCTCCCCCTACACTATATAAAAAGAAATACTATCCGGCGCCTGGTTTCGATCCCTCGACCCTGCGGGCGGAACGCAATGTACATGGTGCTCTACCCACTGCGCCACAAAGCCGACACAGAATGGGAGGCTACGAACGCGCCTTATATCCTTGACTCATTCAAACTACGTCAAGAAGCTGCTGATAGAACGCATTCACTACCACCAACTCCCCAAACACTAAACGTTAACGCAATACACCCACCCCCTATGCGACGCATTTACTCGAGTCCCCCTCGCAGGGAGATGGGCCCAATTTTTCTTTTTTTTTTTGGCGTGCGGGCACAGTGGCACAAGCCGCGCCTTGTCCGTGGCGCTTCGGCCGTGTTTGTGGTCGTTTCCAGGGTTGCCAAACGAGGAAATTGACAGCTAAACTTTCCAATGAATACCACCTGTAAACATGATCTAGGCCGGCGAGCTCGGATGAAAACGGATACCCATTGCGATTTGCTCCATTTTTTAAAAGGGCCGTGAAGAGAGAATGCATTTGCCTTTTCTTGATTTGATCTGACTCAACAATCTTCTAAGAAACTAAATCCATAATCCATTGTGCCTGTAATTTTGGAGACGCCTTTAAATGCTCGTTTTGAGGCGCATCGTAGTGACCATGCGACATCGTCGGTCGGCAGCGCAACTAGCTGTGACGTCATTTTAAGAACATCAGAGAGTTAAACGCTCTTAGTGTATATTATTTGGTCAAGCTGTAAACACTATATTTTGAAAATAATACATCTTTCATTGGTTGCCATAAACAGTTTTCTATGCGAGTTACCGGCGCTGCGACCGCTTTAGTTGTCTGGCACCATTGCAGCACTGTATTGCTGTTTGTACTGTTTGTACCGAGTTTCCGTGCTGAAGTTCACGTTGTATTGCCTTATTCTCTTCGGAATCTTACATTTTTTGTACCAAACGGCGCAAAGCCGCTCGGACAAAAAAAAGAAATAAAAAAAGTTACCCTGCTTGTGATTCGAAATTCCGGCTGCCGGGTCGGCCTGCACTGATATCGGACTGTGCACGATGTACAGGCAATAGCAACGACGGTGTCTTCAGCACCACGCGCTTTGAATAGGAGTAATTTCAAAGTGCGCGCGCATCTCCCAGAGAGCAGTGCGCCCTGCAACCCCGGCGGCCGTAGCAGCTTCTGATTTCTGCTCTAAATTACGAACCTAGAAAAGCTTCCAGCGTTGCACTAACAAAAACTTACTTTGCAAAACTTTTTGTTGGGGATGGAATGTTAATAATCTATATTCGTTGCAGCATATAGGCGCAAAAGCTTCCGAACTGACGTTTCCTGCCCCTATATTTCAGATCATGCCATTTTCAAACTTAATACTGTGCATGTGCAGTCACGGACGTATGTAACGCGATCACGAAAATATGAACCAGAACACACAAATTAAGCGCGATTTCTTTCCATGCAAGTCAAACTGCCGCGTGACTTTAAGTAACAACGTTCTAAAATGTCATTCATCATCATCATCATAACCAGCCCATTTACGCCCACTGCAGGGACTAGGCCTCTCCCATTAATCTCCAATTATCCCGGTCCTGTGCTAACTGCGACCAATTTATCCCCGCAAACGTTTTGATCTAATCTGCCCATCTAACTTTCCGCCGCCCCCTGCAACGCTTGCCTTCTCTAGGGATCCACTCTGTTACCCTTAATGACCAGCGGTTATCTTGCCTTCGCATTACATGCCCTGCCCACGTCCATTTCTTCTTAATTTCTACTAATATGTCCTTAACACGCGTTTGTTCCCTGACCCACTCCGCTCTCTTCTTGTCCCTTACTGTTACACCTATCATCTTCCGCTCCATTGCCCGCTGAGTCGTTCTCAATTTGAGGACGAAAATGTAGCTTTCCAGTAATTCCAATAGCGCGCCATTATTCGACCTCCACGAACAGTACTTTTCAACGATGCGTGTTCTGGTTCATATTTTGGTGCTCTCATTTAATTTGACCTTGATTCTACAATGGAGGTTGTTAATGACTGGATTACGCCTTTGTATTTCTAAACTCGTGTTAAAATACTTTTCTTTGCTCTGTAGAAATACAGTGTTATTTTAAAATTTCTCTGAAATAGAGGCACTTGCGGCGCTTTCTGGAGTGATGGCGGACGAAGACAAAAGGGCTTCGTTCGTGCTGGAACTTTCGTTCACCGTCGTTTTCCATAGCGATGATTTTAGCTGCATTCCGCCTGATGCATTCATTTCATTTAGGGAAAAGCGTAAAGCATTCCCCGAATTTTCTACAGACAAGTAAGTTATCCACTCAAAAAACCGGCATATTCACGGGAACATTGGATGCAAGGATCCAAGTCAAGCGGTCGATCAGAGCTTTCTGCCCTCGAATCCGTCTAATTTTTCCTTGAAAGTGGACGGAACTGAGTTGAACTTAACACCTAAATGGGGTTTGAAATGAAGAACGTCGACTTACGAAGCATCCTCCCGTCAGAGCAGCGATTGCTTTTCGTGAATGCAAGAACCTCGGCATTTTTCTTCTTGTCCTTCTTCTGCTTCTTCTTTGTCGTGATCGGTGGGGACTGCACCACCGCTCGGCATGGTATGTCGGTGTGGTACGGCGGTAAGAAGGACTAAGCAACGTACTTTAGTGATGAGGCACTCGTCACCGTAATCAGTACGATTTTTTACTCTGCTTATTTCAAAAGCGCCCTATTCGAACTTTTATAGGCAGTTAGTTACCTCCAAGAATTTTTTAGTTGAGTTTCAAGATTTTCGAGTTGCGTCGACTCGTGTCGATTCGAGATTTTCGAGTCGAGACGAGTTGGTAGTATTTTTCACTCGGAATTTCTTTCCACGTTTGGTAGAGTTCTCAATGGTATTTTATTCCCCTTAATTAAATTTGTTGGGTACATACGGCCTAGTTTTGACGGGTTCCCAGTTATTCAGATTATACTTAACCAGCTTATTAAGTGTCCCAGCCCTTTTCCATAACTTCCCATAACTTGTAGGCAACGGGTGTGTGCCTCACACGCATTTACATTTTAAAAGTAGTAGTAGTAGTAAAGTCCGTTATTGGGAAGGGACGGCCGGTTGGCCAGAGGGGGGAAATGGGAATAGCAGGGAGGGAGGATTAACACTTCTTGAATCTTCAAGGGCCGTAGAGGATCTAATTGTCCATTGAGGATCTAATTGTCCAGTTTGAGGGAGCGAGTGGGTTGTAGGCCCCGGCTCACACTACTTACTCGAGCCAGACCGCTCTCAAGGGAAAAAGTGCCTAGCGCGGCAAGGAATTGGGGGTCATGATATGGGGGATTAGCTGGAGGCCAATGAAGAAGCTAAATTTCTGTTGTAACTAAAAATAATTCACTTCTATTAGCTCTTTCCACTGCTTTTTTCCCATAGAAGCTATTAACTTCTCGTTGGTCGGAAAATTTCGTGTCGTTGTTGTAAGCAAAAAACCCCAGGCTAACAATTGAAGGCAAACGGCGTAAGTTTCTTCGCAATCGGGCAAAATGCACAGAGCTCAGAGCCGCAGCCCCCCTTCCCCTCCCCCCAATATCTTGCTCGTTAAGATTGGGTCTGCAGCTACTCTCGAAAAATGGGGTTGACGTCATTATACTCGGGTACAAGTTAAGGACGGCAATAGCTCCTGTTATAAATCACTTCGCCGAAGCGACGGACCCGGATGTCAACCCGCGTGCGCGTTTTGAAACGAGATTGCGCTTAATGCGTAACATGGTATTCTTTTTCACACCTGGATTTTTTGCAGTCGCTGCAGGAATTTAAAAGAAGATTAAGTGTGAGAAATCACGAAAATGCCTCGTGCCATGTTCAAAACACTCGCAGTCAGGCACTTTTTTGCGCCGCGCGAAGTAACAGCCGGCTACGGTGATGGGACGCAGGGGCAACTTCCGTGGTCGTTCTTCAGTTGCCCTTGAGTTTAGCAACTCATTTCAGTTCATTCCAAGACTGCCATAAGTAGACCCGTAGACTTCCGAAGAGCACGGCGAATACAATGAGCGACGAAGAAAGCAAAATCGTTTTGCTCAGCAGTGTAGTAGGCAAAACCTAGCAGCAGCAGCTCGCGCCCAAGACGCCAAGCGCATTCAGCAGGCTAGGCAGGACCCAGCAGTTATCGCCCAAGACACCAATAACAAGGGTCAGGCTTCAGCATGTGTAGCGGTGTGCAACAGCTTTTTAATGACAAACGATGCTTTTTAAGAGCGATTATCCGTTGGGCCGGCGAACCTGCGCAGAAAAACTTTGCCGAGCGATAACGTCATCGCACGCGCCGGCATCATCAACGTAGGCATTTTCGTAGCTTTGCCTCGCCTTGTTTCGGCGGGATTCGTGCCGCCGCCTGCCGGAAACGCTATATAACTGGTAGAAGGACGGCTTTGGAAACGCGTCGCGGGGTGGCTCGCTCTATCGCTTGTTGCGATGATGGCGCAGTTTTGACGGTGCAAGAAGAATTAGTGCCAAACTGAAAGAATTCAAAAGGCCGGGAGGCGATAACGTCAATCAACTTCTTTATCAGCGTCCCACGCGCCAGACCACACAAGCCGAACGGTGGCCACCGAACGAGTTCAAAAACCCTCTGCGCCCTCCGCTACTGTGGGAGCTTCACCGCGAAGCCGTTTGGCACGCGCACATTGTACATACTCTAAAGGACCGATGGTTCATTGCTCTTTGGTGGTCTAACGACAACACCATGCAGACAACTTGACCCAGCCTTGAAGCATAACCCCGCAGAAAACTTAGCCGGCGAACCTGCGCAGAAAAACTTTGTCGAGCGATAACGGCGATAACGTCATCGCACGCGCCGGCATCATCAACGTAGGCATTTCCGTAGCTTTGCCTCGCCTTGTTTCGGCGGGATTCGTGCCGCCGCCTGCCGGAAACGCTCCAAACATAACCACGCTTAAAATTAGCCGAACTAAAGATAAACTATAGGTGGAAACAGCCTGCTTCGCTGTTGTACCACTTTGCGCCACTAGTGCGACGCTGCCCCAATTTTTTTATTGCTAAGAAAAGAAACGCGAAAGCTAAAACTTTTGCGTATCCCTTTCTCTAAAATTTTTTTGTGGCGTACAAGTGCACACGCCTGACAGGCTGTGGCTCTGGAGCGCGCAACGGACGACGTGGCGCCATCTGCCAACCGTGAATGCTTTTACCTTGGCCCCCTCACATCCGATCCCCTTCAAAATCTGCGCCCGCGAACAACTCCGTGGCGGTCTCAGCCATTCCCGGAGTTAGTCATGGACTACAAAGGGTAAACCCGCATTCAGCAACTTCAGCCCACACATATTTGCATCCTACAATACATAATGCGTAGTACATTGTCCGGCTGATTCATACGCCCTTTTTAACGAGGAAAATGCGTTCAAAACGGTTATTTCTACCAAGCCATCCTCCCAGCCGGTTTGCCGACGTCAGCTATACAGCTATACAGCTATAAAATTTATTGTATCGCTGTCAGCTATAGAATAAATTGATAATACAATAAATAAATAATATAATATAGCTGACAGCTATACAATTGTATTTATTCTATAGCTGTCACCTATACAATAAATACAATTGTCAGCTATACACTTTATTGCTACGGTTGTATGTATCGTGCTCGAGATGCAAACCACTTCGTTAGGGATTGCCGCCATCAACGATGGAGAGAAATAAAATTTGCTCATACCTTTCCCCTTAATCTATTGTCAAATCTACGTCGTGTGCTAAAAATATTCGCTGATAGTTCACCTTCACAGAGCGGAATAGCTCCTAATTTGTCTCCGATCTCACTCATTACAGCTCGACCTCTGCTAAGTAGTCATGGGTAAAATTGCACAATGCAGCTTTATAAAAGGGAACTTTTATAGAGTTCTCTTTTGATAAACCTCCGGTTAATTTTGTCCTATTTAGTCGGAAGAGGAAAATGAAGTATTAGTAGGCAGGCGCGTTCCTGTTGGGGAAGAAGAAGAAGAAGAAGAAGCAAGGTTGGAGCCATGGGGCTTTTTCAATCAGCCACCGCAGTCGTTTTCCTGACGGGAGTATGCTTGGTAAGTACCGCAGAAATCTTAGCCTTATGAACGTTTTGTTGCTTCCTCCGCACCGTGAGACTATCCGGACGGGGTAAGGATAATGATAAGTAATGATAAGGATAGTCGGTGGTCGCGCACTAGAAAGGCAACCGAAAATGGTTTGGAAGAAAGGGACATGGTTTGGGCTTGGTACAGCTGCACATAAAACCATTCTGCATTTTTTCTCAATTTATTGGTTTTCCGTTCAAACACGTTTATTTTTCTGTGCTCTTGGCCTGAATAGGGGTTTAATGGTTGATTCGGTTGATATGGCACCAGAAGTCATTGGGAGAGGCTTCGGTCCTGCAGTGGTTCCTGCCACTGTCGACCTAGTTGAATAATTCTCGACCCCCATTTGAGAACACTTAGAATGCGTACCCCTAAAATACCCGAGTCCACGAGGGCTTTTCAGGGGACCGCAAAGCCCTGCCCGAAACTCTCCCCCGCATTCTTTTCTCAATTTTGCCAAGCCTTGTTTGGTTTGCGAAGTGGTGGCTTCAATGCATGGCTTGTTGGTTGGGTTTCTCCGCGTAGCACATGTTCTAAGGTTGTCTTTCTGCACAACAGGACAGCTATGTAAAGAAGCCAGACACACTCAAAGTGGCGCATATGTTTGGGGACTTTTAGCTGCAAGAGCAAATTGCGTGACGATATGACACGCATCAGCATAAAATTCATACACAGAGGGTGAACATGGCATAAGTATTTGGGTGATTTTAGCTGGACGGAAAAATTGGTTGACGTTTTAACGCGAAACATCACTTATCATGGGTGCCCCATCTTTTGTTCCAGCCCGGAAGAAGTCCCCGGCATACTCATGGTTGAGAACCCCTGATCTAGATTATGCGAGAATACTTTGGTGTGTGATAGGTAGTAGCTAGTTCATGAGTAGCAAGTTTCAACAAGCGCACAGCCCAACTTGATGAGACGAACTATTATTAGCAATGGCTGGGAACTAGCAAAGGAGAACGCTCGTTCGTGCCTATTAGCGCTTCTAGCTTTCCGGGATGCCTGCTGTACCCTGAAAGTATTAGAATATTCAATACCATTTAAGGCTTAAACAGATAGCACTGCAATTCAGTAGACGGGAGCAAGAAGTCCAGAAACAAGCACTTAAAGGAACCCTGCAACACTTTCGATAAGCGCTGTCGCTCTTTCCTTCGCGCCTGGAACCACTGCGAAAGCTATAGTTATCGCCAGCACGGAGCGGCACTGCGTGATTTGCTGGTCGCATGTGTCTGCTTTGTTTTTGTGGCTTTATTTTCAAGGCTGCTATCGAAAAGCGTTCATTGCTGCAACTGGAGGAAAACCGGCCAACAGCCGCTACATGGGCTTAGTGACGTAATTCGAGCCGTCGAAGAACGTCAAGACCGGGAAAAAGAGGAAAGCCTTTTGAGCCAGTTTACAAGTTATCTTTTGGGCATAGAGCAGTAATTTCTGGATAAGGTACTTCGCGACCTCCTAACCTAAGTACTGGGTGTGTTGGGCGACTACGTTCTGCAAGCATTTAGGATTTCAAAAAAAAAATTCAAGAAAGTGCTGCAAGATAACTTCAAATATCATGGCGTACTGGAATGCCCGTAGTTGCTGCAAGACGATCACATAGCTTGTACTCTGCGCTGCTTGCGTAATGTTCATACCTCACTGTTGAATTCAGCGCATTTTTGGGTAAATTAACTTATGCAGCTCTTCCTTAAGGCAAATTAGAAAACGCGTGACATAGTGCTGTTGTGCGAGCCTTTAAATCGGCTTTCCTCGGGGTGTGTCTAAGCCAGCGCGGACTTTGTTATTTTTTTTTGAGCGATTCGCAGTTAGACTGGTGAAGCTCTTTCAAAAGATTTTTTGTTAAAATCAGATGGGGTAATCGGACTAATTCATGCCGGAACAGACTTCGCTAGTAGGATTCAACCAAATTCTTTGAGCTGAGTGTAACCAGAAACTGAAAATGTTCGGTTAGAGACATGAATAAAAATACTGTGGTTCATTCCTCTGTCGTAGGAATCGGTAAAACACGAAAGTGAAATGTGCAGCGAAATCTGTGGCTGAGCATGATTTGCGGGTCAGCGGCTGTCTTATGGGTATGCTTGGCGAGTGACGTCCTGCTGGTGGGTCACTTCGGCAAAGGTGTACCGGCGTCATTTCGGTGACGGATATGACTTCAGTGAAATCTTGGTGTATCCCAGCATAAAACACTGCCGTGTTAAAATATAAAACCCGAAAACGAACAACCCAAAGTATAACGTTCAGAAAAGGGGAAACCAGCGAGCAGAACGCAGGACAAGAGGAGGAGGCACACACACAATAACGTACTCTTTAGTGCTAAAGGTTGCTTCCCCACAAGCAGACCATGTGTGCAGGGGTGCACGCTTTACAGGCCACTTGCTTCGTTGTACTGACGTCACTTCCGTGACGAATATGGCGTCATGAAAATCTTTGTGTATCCCGAAATAAAACACTTTCGTGTTAAAAAGTGATGACAAAATAAGAATCTAATCTATTTTTTTTAATCTAATGAACAAGAAAAGTAGTTACGACAGTTCAAATAGGAGGTACTTCGCTTCTTGGAAAGTCAATATTATGAAAGCTACTGTACAGGAAACATTCTTTTTGAGCTGATTGTCTTTTTAGTAAAATAAGGAATATGTTTTATTCTAGCGTGTGAAGTGTGTTCCTCTAAAGCCACAAGCACGTATCTTCTCATTGCACGCGTTGTAGTGCATCAATCTCAGCGGCGCCGTTCTATACAGCACTGGCTGGATTCGGGAGAAGGTGGTGTTTGGAAGGAAACTGCGTAAGTTTGATGACCTCAACGACGGGGTATTTTCGTATCTCTAGAATAAATTTCGCGGAATTTTTAGCTGGGGTCTGGGTATACTGATCTTTCAATATGTCATTGTTCATCGCTATAACCTGGTATACAATGTTGCAGCCCCTGTAATTCTTGGTAACTGCTCTGTTTCAGGCATAATAACAGTACCCAGTTGTTGTTCGACTTAGTGCTGTTAAAAAAAAGAGGAAGCGATTTTTGAAATTAAATATAATCAATGCGCCATAAAACATCTTCTGCAAGGCCACGCACAACATTCAGTAAAAGCTGCTAGTCTTCGCGAAAACCACTCGACAATCCTATACTTTAAGTATAACAAAATTTGTATTAACAAGGGAACATATGTGTTAATTGTCCTGTCACGAATCGTCTGACTAAGGCTGGGCGAATTTGATGACCATTCGCAACTTCCTCAACTATGTATGCAAGTAATGCAGATACCACGAAAGGTGGGTTCGATTCCCGGCCGCGGCGGCCGCTTTTCTGATGGAGGGGAAAGGTAAAAACACCCATGTGTACGAGATTTCGGCGCACGTTAAAGATCCCCAGGAGGTCAAAATTAATCCAGAGCCCTCCACTACGGCGCGCCTCATCGCCTGCGTTGCGTCGCCGCGTTAAACCTTACAGTCAATCAATCAATCAATCAATCAATCAATCAATCAATCAATCAATCAATCAATCAATCAATCAATCAATCAATCAATCAAATCAGATACCACGAGGGCACAGGGAGGGGGGACAGTGCTATTATTTCACCGTGATATTTTGAAATACGGGAAGCGTGACTAACAAGCCTCACCTCCATTTCAACGGAAACCTGGCTGTCTGCGGAAACAGAAAGTCAGGAATTGTTTAGCTGTTTAAAATAGCCTCTGTTCTGCTGCTGTAACCAACGTACGAGGTCTTGGGCAGTGTAGTGATTGCTATTAGGGACGAGCACGATAAAGTTGTCGTGTGTATTCGTATAACGCACAAATTTATAGTTGCTTCAGGCTGCTGCCGGTCTTCGCGTAAGGTATACGTAAGTTTTACCAGACTCTGGTTTTACGTAAGATTTCAGGCTTCTCCAAGCCTATTCAGTATTAATGTATTTTGCCCTCCCCCCCCCCCCCCTTCCCATTTTTCCCAATATTACCCACCTCCCTGTAAAGTACTGCTTCTTTTCTTGACGTCTATTCAGGTTTTAATTTTATTCCGCTGCAGTTCATTTGCCAACCCGATCTACCTTGCTAATGCATGCTTACATATTTGGTCCTGACCATGCATCCCGACCTAATTAGATCCCCTTCAGTGACTCATATCTCCAGCTACCATTCAGCTATCGTATTAACGTGACTAAAACAACTAGGAGAAGCCAAAGCACATTTTTTAGGAATACAAAACAGCCAATTATGTTTCAATTATTAAAAAACTTCAGATCTACCTGCGCTTAACGAGGCGTCATCCACCTTTCAAATTTCTTGGAAAGATTTATGCAAGAAAAGTTTTATTTGTTCAAACGCAAAGTAGCAGGACTTTCTAACCTCTCTTGATTCCTCTCCGCAGAATCAAGCAACACCCAAAATACCCGTGGATCACACCAACCCTAAAACGACTACGCAATGAAAAAAAAAGAACATCTTTCGAGGGTCAAAACAAATACATAACGCAGTAGTGTCTAAGTATACTAAACGTAGCTGAAGGGTACGCACGCACGTTAGATATCTTAAAGAATAATTAGTTTCAACAAACTGTTCCGGAGTTACTTGAACTAACCCACGCAAATTTTAGCAATCAATCCCCAGAAAAAAAAAATGGGCGATAGAATTAATCTGCGGCGTTAACTCCTGTGCACCCATAGAAAATTGCTGCGTCATTTTAAGCTCCAAGTTTCGTCTTCATTTGTGTAACCGCGTCCCATAATTTTTATGCAATAAATCCAATCACATTTCACTTCGTTAACATTAAAAAATTATAAAAAGCATAAAACCATTTGCTTCTCCATGCGAAGGCGGTCTGTTCAAAGCTTTTACGTCACACCATTATTACCGTAATGATAAGCGTGTAACGAGCACGTAATAAGCATAGCAGCGTAATACGTAAAAATAACCACCAAAAGTGCGGATGAAAATTTGGTCCTAGCCCCTTAAAACATCAGGTCACAGCTACGCATCATATTTCCAAGCCTATCTGCTTGTTTTGCTGCAAACATCACGGAAAAGCTCAGGCACGTGGGGCGCGTGCTTCATTTTTCGACTATCGCCCGGAGCTCGGGATCGTCTGTTAAATGTTGCCCCTGACTCAGGAGAATGAGGAATCGCTGCAAGCTTTTAGATGGTGTCCGGCCTAGCAGATAATGTATCATTAAAAGTAGGACTCGAGATGCATTTCATCAGCAAAGTGACAGTGCGCCTTTAACGTGGGACCTTTCAGGTGATTCTGGTGGGATTCTCGACTTTGTGTTCACCGCAGAGTGTGTCGTGAACGCCATCAGTGACTTGTTCCTGCTCGCTATCGTCGCATACGTAAGTACGCCTTTTTTTTTCTTATGCAAAATCAGCCACTTGCCAGTATGGCGCCTTGATTCACGCGTCCGTACAGGGTGGAGACACGTATACGCTGGCGCCGCCATTTTGGGTCACTCGCTCGCCGCCGAAGCAAGTCATTGTATCAAAACCACGCTAAAACTATCGCCGCAACGCTGTTTACTGGTGAAGTATGAATCATCTTA
This sequence comes from Haemaphysalis longicornis, assembly GCF_048455015.1. Taxonomy (NCBI): domain Eukaryota; kingdom Metazoa; phylum Arthropoda; class Arachnida; order Ixodida; family Ixodidae; genus Haemaphysalis; species Haemaphysalis longicornis. The sequence continues at coordinate 21,223,216 of NW_027526335.1, read as the reverse complement.
TCTGTTTCGCGTTGCTGGGTCTCGTGGGAAACTAAAAGAACAATGCGTTGAGCATGACCCCATTGCGGCGGCACTGGACTGTTCAAAGGGTGTCTCCACCCTGTACGGCGGCGCTGGCATCGAGGCACCCTACTTGCCAGTTCCTACTGGCGCACTCAAGTGGCGGTAAACTGAAGCGAATGCGGCCCAGTTTTTCGCCCCGCTGCCAAACGCCTGGCCACTACGTCGCCAACTTTTTACAGGTTAGGGACACTGCACGAATAGTGCTTCACGAATTTCTTTTCCCACTGCCATCATCATCAACATCATCATGGTTTTTGGTGTTCACTGCAGTACGAGTGCTTCTGTCATCCTCCTCCAGATGTTTTTGTCATGCGGCTCCGTAGCCGCTCCTTTACTTTTAAGTTTTTTTTTTATTTCATCTCTCAATCCAGTTAATTGATTTCTTCTATTTCTAGTTTCGTCTCTCGGCAGCCACTTTGTTACCCCCATTCTTCACTGGCTGTCAACTCTCCTCATTACATGCCCAGCCAAAGCTCATTTCTTTTTCTAAATAATACCTTACAACCGAGTTTGTTCTCTGATATAAGACGCTCGTTTCCTCTACATAACTGTTACTTCAATCATTCTTTTCATTGCATGCTGCACTGACCTAAGTTTTCTTCAAGGCGCTCAGTAGGACGCCGAGTTTCGGCATTAATAGTAACTCACCTGGTAGTAGGCATTGTTTGTACACTAAGCTTTTCAGACTTTATGTTTCGCTGCTTTCGGTGTATTCAATTACTGCTCCAAAGTAAGGGCAACTGTTCTCAGTTCAGCTAGTGGGCTTTCTTTAAATTTATGGTCGGTTGATTCTTGAGGAAAAAAAAGAGTAAAACTGCCAAGAGTACAAAATTCTTTGCTTAAAATTTTTATTCATAGTCTACCACCACCGCAAAATGAAGAGCTGACGCAGCTTTTGGAGCTTTCGAACATTTTGTCCCTTGCTGTAGACCCAAAACAAAAATTAGCAGTGGCTTAGCTCGGCTATGTCAGGATATACGTACCGTGAGCTAAGGTTCAGCTGGTTATCCTTAGGTTACCTGGTTTTCTAGGAGATTAGCTTTATTATCATGCTTACTGCTGCTAAAACGATTTCCATTGCAATCCAATCAAATCCAATCCAATCCAATCCAATTTAATCAAATCCAATGCAATGCAATGCAATCCCATCTAACTTAATCTAATTTAATTCTATTCAATCCAATCCAATCCAGCCGCGGCGGCGGCGGCTCTGGCGCGCCAGCTGTGCGCCGTGGGACGTCACTGCTCCTCACGCATGCGCAACACAGCTCTCCGGAAACCACGCGAAACTGCTCAACCTCGGCCAGTGTAGCTCACGCCAAAAAAAAAAAAAAAGGTCACAGGGAAAACAAAATTTATAACTGAAACACAAGTCCCTTTATATATTTGCCGCTTGATTTCACTTAACATTACAAAAAAAAAATTAAAAAAAAGTGCTTCTGTTTCTACCCACCTCTTTTTTTTTTTTTCACAGCGAAGCACGAACCGAGATGAAGGCGTTCCTTTTGATGCAAGTATACTCTCCTGTTTTAAAAAAAAAAATATTAAGAGTTTCCGGAAGCAGCCTTGATCATTTCGAACTCGCTAGGGGTGGCATTTCTAAGTATTTTGACGGTTGTTTTTTAGTCCATTATATCAGTAATCTGTCGACGCAAAAACATAATAATTGAACATATGCATTTTTGAGCGCGGCCTAGGACGCATTGAGGGATATTCGAAAATACCTTTTAACCTCACGTAACTTTGTCAGAAGTGAATTTTCTAGATATCTTGAAATTTGACACTATGCACTTATATCAACAATCTTAAGGCGCGAAAATCAATCCTACAATTAAGTTTTCTGTCCAAAGTGATATTGAGGCGTTCGCGGAACCTCGTTTAGGTCGTATGTTCACCAGTTCAACTCCTCAGAAGTAAAATGTCTGAAAATCCTCTAATAATTGTTTAAGCACCCATCTTCCGACGCAAAAACCTGTGCAGTAACTGGTCAGGCCTAACAGATGTTGAGGAATTTGTGAAGATGTGTTTGTGCCTCTTTATACATTCGGGTGTTAAAATGCCGTAAATTCGGCCTTAAGTGGCCTATGTGCCCTCCAAAAATAAGTTTTAGTTTTCTAGGTCCATTAGTTTGGGCTGTGCAAAGACTAATCTGGCTTTTGCAGTCAGGCAATGACATCAACATGGTTTTAGTTTAGTACTGCGTGCATGCGTGAGCCTCGTTTCGGCATACCAAGTTGTCATCGGAGGGGTGATGGTACCACCCCGAAGCGTATATACTCTTGAAAATGAAGGGGAATACAGTCGCCCGGGTAGGCGAGTTGGTGACGCATCGGGCGCGCGATCCGAAGGTCTTAGTTTCGGGTACAACCAGCGGTGCATTTTCTACCCTTCGTAACATAGGTCGCGCCGTAGGTCGCAACGTTGAGCATTGGTCTAACCTATCGTTCGCTTTATAGTGTGATCCCAGGTGTGGAGCAGCAGGGGCGCTCGAATGTAGGACAAAATGGCCCCGGACAATATGGTCCCAAGTAGAAACCCGGAAAACGGGCCACAAGTAAATCATTTGACACCGTAAAAGTCCATATCTATAGCGATCACTTTTTAGTGATTGATGTAAATAGCGAAATGTTGCAAATGTTTTAGCATTATTTTTTGAATTTTCAAGGTGTTTAATGAAGTTGTAGCAAGATGACAAGGCAATACTTATGCACGTACTGCATGACTTTATGCACATGCAGGTCACATTGCGTCACATTGCGTTTTGTCATGGGCTGATTTGTGTTCGTATATTTGGGCTCATAGGATCATTCTCTTTGGACACTTTGTTATAGGGGTGCGAAAATAAATTTGGTTTTTATTTCCTGTTTATTTTTATGTCTTTCATTTCCAGTAATAAAAATATTCTTCAATGGGGTACAGTAAGCCGCGGTCCGAAGTCGCTCATTTTCGGTTACAGTATAGTTTCACGAACTTTTGCTGCAGAAAATATTTTGTACAACCGCTACTGCGCTTTTGTTAATTGTTAATCTCTCATAATTGAACGCTAATGGCTGATAATAACACTTCAAAAAATATTTAATAATCAAAATTGTTACTTACATCTTGCGCAAAGGCAGGCTATATGCAACCGCTGTTCGTTAACTTTGATACTAGTGCAGGAATCACTGTTGTGCAATAGCATAGCACCAGCTCTGTCGGTGGTTATTAAATACAAGTCGAAATCAAGAGTGAAATCATGCGCAAGAATGATCTCTTTTTTATAGAGCGCTGACTTTGCCATGTACAATTAGTCAGAATTCCATCAAATGAGCAAGAGAAATCAGCCGGCCCAAACAGGGTGGCAGGTGGATTAATTCTCAGCCCTATTCCAGGAGTTCCCTCTGTGATATCACCACCCTCTTCTGCACCTGCCTCGCTTCCCGCTTCCTTCTCTTGCTGGAGCTTTTTGCACACGCCCCCTCCCATTCACACCAACAGGTCTATGCCAAAACGCTATGTGACCAACGGACCGCATCCCGGATAGGGCGGCTTGCAAGAAAAAAATCAAGTTAATAATAAATGCTAGAGAACCGCCATCAGTTAGCAACTAATGTGGGCGAAGTGATTAACCGCGAAACTTTCACCAAAGTGCCTTCCACGCTTCAAGCTGTCTTGGGGGCACCCGCCGAGGTGGCTCAGTGGCTAAGGCGTTGTACTGCTGAGCACGAGGACGCGGGTTCGATTCCCGGCCGCGGCGGCCGCTTTTCTGATGGAGGCGAAAAGCAAAAACACCCCTTTGTACGAGATTTCAGCGCACGTTAAAGATCTCCCGGTGGTCAAAATTAATCCGGAGCCCTCCCCTACAGCACGCCTCATCGCCTGCGTTGCCTCGGCGCGTTAAACCCTACAATCAATCAATCAATCTTGGGGGCATTTCGTCGCAATTTTCACTTGGGACCATATTGTCCGGGTTTCCGATTGGGACCATTTTGTCCGGGATCATTTTGTCCGGGTTGCCGATATACTTCAGGCCTATCGCAGCAAGAGCTGACCGATGCTAGCTACTCAGTTCTGAAATAAACCGAAGAGCATTGGGCGGAGTAGGAAGAGGATAACGGCGCAAATAACGATAGCGCGAGTCGTACCGCCCCAGATCTTCCTAATCCAAAAAAGGTGGTAAACGGGCGGCCGCATTCACTGGGCGATTTTACCATCAGGGCACACCTAGACATTGTTACGCACCTCCTTCCCTGGTATTCAGAGAATGTAGTGGTATGAGGTGATGCGCACCCCCTCCGTTTCGCGCTAAATGTTGGGGAACGCGCCGCCCAGAATAATTATGGCCGTTGGGATCGGATGCGGAGGAAGAGTGCATACTCAGACTACTGTACGGCTGAGCGGACAGATGGCGCACCACTGGCGCCGGCCTCCCGAAGCAGTGAGCTTGATTGCTGTCTGGGTGGGTGTAGTAGGATAACCCTCCTGTGCTGCCCGAAACACAGGAGAGTTATTCTACTACCCCATACACGTTTGTGTTGCTGTCATCATCGTCGTCGTCGTCATCGTTGTTGTTGTTTCCTCCTCCTTCTTCTCCTCCTCCTTTTTCTTCTTCTTCTTCTTCTTCTTCTTCTTCTTCTTCTTCTTCTTCTTCTTCTTCTTCTTCTTCCTTTCCTCTTTTTCTACTCCTCCTCATCCTCACCCTCCTTCTTCTCCCCAGTGATATGCCCATACAGCTTGCCTCCTCTCCAAGGTCGCCCATCTTCATTTTTCAGTGCCTGACATGCACCTTGAAAGGGTTCATCGTGTGGAACACACTTTCCACGGTAATTTGTTGGACGGCCTCGTGTATGCTCCACTACGAACGCGACCAACACGTAAGTCGGCTGTGGTGTCACTGGCCTACCTTAACTCCATAAACGATCTACTGATTGATTGATTGTGGTGTTTAACGCGCCGAGGCAACGCAGGCGATGAGGCCCGCAGTAGTGGAGGGCTCCGTATTAATTTTGTCCACCGGGGGATCTTTAACGTGCGCCGAAATCTCGTACACACGGGCGTTTTTGCTTTTCGCCTCCGTCAGAAAAGCAGCCACCGCGGCTGGGAATCAAACCCGCGACCTCGTGCTATAAACGATCTTCTGAATTGCGCACATAATCTGGCCCGTGAGTTGCAGTAAACTGTAGTCAAATGCCACTGTTCTTGATCAAACTCCGCTTCGCGTTGACAACAGCGTTCGGTTTCTTGGGGGAAGTCAGATTTCCTTTTCAAAGACCAGATATCTTAGCGTTTCTGCTGTATACGACAGACTCGTAAACGTAACGCCCGGAAAGAGGGATTGTCTGGCCGTAATTTTACTAGCGCCCCGCAGGATAACTTGTTTTACTGGGTGACAAATTTTGGGGAAGGCTCCACTACGGTGGGGCAGAGGCTGTACTAAACGTCCTTTTATTGCGTTGCTTTTTTAAGCGAAAGCTCTACCACGCATTTTCTGGCAAGGTCATTCATGGCGTTGCAATGACCTTGAGCTGGCGGAGCGCAAGTGTGGCAGGTGCGACGTCACGCCACGTGATCCGCTGCAGATACGTGTCGCAGCCGCGCTCACTCGGAGCCCCGCCGCAGAGGAAACACGTGACTAGGCGAGCGGTTAACGGCTGCTTCGCTGGCGCTTGGTCGCTCAGTCTGGTAGTGGATGGCGTGCCGCTGCCGGAGCGCGAATGTGGCAGGTTTGGTCCAACTGTAATGAAACCCTGTGTGAACAGTCGTTGCAAAACCATGGCAAACAGAGCTTTAGCTCATGATAACTAGGTTTACAAACGGTAAATATGACCGCTTTTTTTTTCACAAATTGTCGGCGTTACAACTCATAGTGTAGTTTGGTAATCGAAATAGATTACCAATAACTCTTAATGCGTATATGGTCATCAGTGACGTTTTTTCTTGTTTGTTTCAGTTTTCCGGCTTCCACCCGTACTTGGCTTTAGCCAACGAAACAGAATTCATCCAGAACTCAACTGTTGTGGCTTTTGTAAATCAGAACTTTGTAAGTAAAATCCTGTCAGTGCTCCATGTACTCCTAAGTTTCAAGACAAAAAAGAGCCCCTCTCCCGCACTGCTGTCTCAGTGTGGCTGCAGATTCTTATTTGGGACGTGGGGAGGATCGTACTGCGGTTGTAGTCGTACTCGACCAGACCCAGAAACCCACTTGAAACCATCCCGTTTGGTGCGTTTAATGCTGCAAGGATTGTGAACGATTGCCCTCCATGAGAACTCCGAGCCACCTCTGACAAAACATTAGCAGTGGCTTAGCTCGGCTATGCCAGGATATACGTAGCGTGAGCTAAGGTTCAGCAATCCAATCCAATCCAATCCAATCCAATCCAGTCTAGTCCAGTCCAGTCCAGTTCAGTCACTGCTCCTCACGCATGCACAGCATGGCTCTCCAGGAGCCACGCGAAACGGCTATCAAGCGGCTCCGGCGCAGCGTCAGACTTGGCTAATGCGCAACGGAGGCGCACAACTGGGCACGCGCCGCCGCCAGTGCGTCTGCCGCGGCTATGACGTCACTCCTCTGGAATTCGCAAACCGGCAATGTGCATTGGACTTAATTCAATCCAGTCCAATTCAATCCAATCAAAATCGAAATCCAATCCAATCTAATTCAATGCTCCTCGCGCATGCGCAGCACGGCCCTTCAGGGTGCACGCGAAACTGCTCAACCTCTGCCAGTGTAGCTTACGCTACAATAAATACGAGCGAGTATAAGGTTACGGCTGCGTGTGGATGCTTGGTGTCATTCGCGAGGTACGATTCTCGAACCAAGACAGAGAAAAACGAGCAAACACACTGTCAGCCGAGGACAAAGAACAGAAACTGAAAAGCGACCACGTGGACAGTCGAGTTTGTGTTGTGCTGAGGCAACGGTGGCGCACGTTTGGAAGATCCTAAAACGCGCGAACCTGCACTCCTTGCGTTACCCCTTTATTAATCAACGAACAACTTGGGCGACCTTGCCCGTCAGGCTCTACGTAGCTCAGGGGCTTCACGCCAGTCGATGAGCGTGTTATCGGAATCGTGATCTTCAAACCGCGGGTAATAACGTTTTTAGGCAACAAAAGTGCACGAACATGTCGTTCAACCTATCGTATTATTCTGTTTCAGAATTTCAGAAAGCACACGACTGAACTATTAATCTGCTTGATCATGCCTTGAAGAAAGAAAAAGTTGTAAGAAGGCATTAAGCTACGCAACTACTGAAGCAACCGTAAAAATGCGTGTTCTTTTCAGACCCGTAATAAAGATAGGCCCCCTATATTTAAATCATCCCACCGGCACCTTGTTGCTTGTATTCGTTGAAGGACCCGATCGTGTCACATCTATTTGGGCACACTGCAAAGTTCTAAAGGAAACTATCGGATGAATAACTTCCTTTTTACCTAAAAGATCAGGCGCATTATAGGTCACTCTGTTTTTGTTCTACGCCCAACACTGCCTTGGTTGCTGAGGAATAAATAATTACCGCTGCCATTTCTCTCTGCCGTTTCTCTGCAACTTTTGTGGCGTTTAAGAGCTCATCACAAAGCGCCCAAAGCAAGTCGACCCCGACCTTAATCGATAGTCCTCACCTTCCTGAAAAAAAACAAAAACAAAAAAAAAACCCCGGGCCATCTCTACTAACCTGAAACCTGGGGAGGAGCGAAGCATGCAGTGTATAAGTGTATTCTTGGCGCCTTGGCGTTTTTGCCAACGAAGATGAAACCATCGGGATATAGCTTTGCTGTGAGTCTCTTGTCTTTGAAGCACGGAGCTCTCTAGCGCGAGGCGTAAACGAGTGTCCCGGTGTTTTTTCAGTACGCGTTACGTTCTAGCGCGAGGCGTAAACGACTTTCCCGGTGTTTTAGTACCGTGACTACATGAGACGATGATTACGACGACGACGACGACAGCAGACGCCAACAGCCTCATCCCCTACGGGGCTTGGCCCCTAAAACCTGTTCTTATTGGCTTTTACTGCCGTCGTCGCAAAGATGGGAAGGCAATCAGAAACAGTCTAAACCGTCTTGGTGTGGTGCCATCCAAGCAAAGTCGGGGGCCCTTTATGGGTGGGACTTGATGACGCTGGCAAAGCTTTCCCAGGAGGTGCTGCCACCTGGGGGCAGGTGTACGAAATGCACGCGCAGTTGACTTAACGAGCTGACCGCCGTCTCATTTCACAACGAGCCCGCTAGTAATAGTTTTCGCTTACCGTGTGTACCGGGACCCGACTGCGCATGCGGGTGCGGGCATGGCGAGGCGGGGTCGCCCATCAGCGGAACTGAGTCACTCTACCGGAGCGAATTCGCACATGCCCAGTCGGGTCCCGGTACGCACGGTATAGACGGTACACACGGTATTCCAAAACTCTGTAATCTGTTTTCGCCAACGGCCGTTTCATATACGGCCTCATGGTCAGTAGTTATGATAGGCTCTCGCTTTACCTGTATGCATTCATCTTTTGAAAGCGGATGTGCGCAAGGCGAAACATTTAAAGGAAATCTAAACTAAAACAAACCCAACCTCCTGGGCTGATGCATCCTATTTTGTAATGCTTGCTAGTTATGGTTAGTGTCTTTTAAAGGGACACTGAAGTGATTTGTAAACATTGCGGGATTACTAGCGCAAATTGTAGTTCGGAGTCCGTAGGCATTGTTTCGACCACTCTGGCCGCGTTTACGCGAATTTATTTAGTAGAAAAATCAATTCGAAAATGCTGTCCTCCTCTCTTTACGCTCGCCCATTTTCTGTGGCGTTTTCGTGTGACGTCAGCAGGAGATGAGCTGGAAAATGGCTGCGCTACTGCACGGTTCGCCGACCAGCCGACCTACCGATCGAGTCAGTCGGCCCAGCGTTTCGTCCGCCGGCCGCCGACGGGTCGTCGCTATTCGCTCGCTCAATTGAAACTAAGCCACAACACCTTTGTGAATGAAAGAATGTGCCTTTCCTTACTTTGTTAGTTTGTACACTGTGTCAAACTCAGAGTCCGGGTCGCTCCACACAAGCGCTGCACAAGTACACATGCGACGCTTCGCTGACTTTACGCTAGTAGGAAAATCTAAGGCCAATTGAAGGCGGGAGAAGAGTCAGCGAAGTCAATATAGGTACTAAGAAAATAAAATCACCTGAAACTTTTACCGTACAGCGCAAAACTAGGGAGCAGGAAGCACTTTTTGCGCTGGGTAAACAAGCACAGCGGTCAGCAGCACGACCGCACATCTGCGAACGCTTTGCCGTCAAAGAAATGCAATTGCTAGACGTGAGATATTGTGGAAGTTTAGGGGACACTTACTGCAGGAGTGATATAACACAAATAGTCACATAAAGTACTTTAAATGCTTAAAATAAATAAAAGTGTAAACTGGTCATACATTATAAACCTTATATATCCAAATCGGCTAGCTCCGGCTCGTGGCCTAGCGGTCTGAGACGCTGGAATTTATTTTGAAAGTCGTTAGTTCGAATGCCCGGGGGTACATGTATTTTTTTTTAAGTTGATTTTTTCGTATGTGGCCGATGTTTTCTGAACTGAGTTCACCATTTTTGCGCCGTAAGGTTCACTGCTCCACGAGCGAGATCGCAGAACGCGCGCATACTGACAATGACGCGCTAGCGAGTTCTCGTTGGCGTGCTGTTGCCACAAGCACCGACTGCTTGCGGGCAGTGGGCCCAGGCCTGAATCAGCACACCCTTGGCCTGGCGCGAACTAGCTTTTTACGAACAGACATGAGTGAGGCAAGCTCCGAATATGCGGGAAAAGCGCATGGCATTTGAGAGTCTGCGGTGACGCGGAGGGCGTTCATTCACTGCGTAGGCCTCGTCTAGTGATTTCTACGATTCCAAGCCGCCCTGGGAGGTTTATCTTAGACATTTGACAGCCGACAACATGGCAGAAGCGCGGTACGGCGATAATTTAGAAATCGAGAATGCCCATCCAACAACGCCATCAGATGTCAAGCATGTTGTTTTACAGAACCGAAACTGAAACCGAAACTTTTGATTGCTAACCTTGGGCATCGTCCAATCACGGTGCCCCCCCCCCCCCTCCTGACGTCACAGCCTTTAGTTGGTGCGGCCGCCGCAAACCGCGCATAGTAGTTTTTCTTCTTTCGCGCTTTGTAAAATAATTACCGATTTGTCAACCGGATAAACGATGAATAGTGTGTTAATTTGAGCCAGTCTACACAGTGCAAGCAAAATCGGGAGCTTGACAAATTCACTTCAGTGTCCCTTTAACAAGCACATGACGGGCATGTTTTTATTTTACGTTTACGTCTCCCTGCCTCAGTGTTTCTGATTTTTTTTTTCAGGTGGACGCTTAGGCAAGCCCCACCAATCCGTTTCACTGTGCATTTGCGATTGGTGATGTCCCAAATTGTAGTGCGGGAATTTTCATCGGACGTTGATACCGTTTTGTCACACATTCGGCATTTTCTCCGTTAATTGACAACTACTGTTGCTGCGGGTTGTATATACTTGCATTCACGAATCTCTAATCTACTGATATGAGGCTGCTTGTCTTTATTCTTTAGTGAGGTCGCGCTGGAAGTAGTCCTGCCGTCGCCAAGCAATGAACGTATCGCTAATCTTTACCTGCATATAAAGCTGCAATGGCAGGTAGCGCAAGACGCCGGCAGCATGGCTCTTCAGAAAAAAAAAAAAAATATTGGCATAGATTACACCACAAAAAGTAGAAGCAACGCGAATAAAAACTTGCGAGCGGTTCTGCAAATAACAAAAAAAAAACCTCGTTATTTTTTTTTTTTCCAGGTGCCACCATTAGCCTTCCTGTACATAGCTACAACGCTCCTCGCTGCACTGAAGGTAACATCCTCAAAAGCGTTTCTTTGCCTTCAACACTTTGGGCTTTGGGCTGCATTCACAAAAGATTTGATGCATCATACACAGCTGCTAGTCGGCCAAGTCAGAACACTTTTTGATATACTTAAACCGTGTGACCGAATATGCGCTCTGTAATTAGAAAGTAATTATACGGTACGCATCCTCATACCCCGCCCACTGGCCAGCACGTGTAGCTTTTTTGCGGCGCATTTTAAACCTTTCTGTGACCGACATAGCGTAAGTTCTCTTCTTAGACTTGAAATCAACCAATGAATCAACTAGCGTTAATGGCAATTATATGCACACGTGTGCACGCCATAGCTATCGTCAGCAATATACAAAATTAAGACGCTTGAAGTCAGTAATACGAGGTAAGTTCTAATGTTTTTGAATGGCCTCAACTGCACCTTTGCGAGGCACGTTCACTACCAATACCATAGTTAGGAATGTAATAAGATTTCCACAGCAGTCAATCGCTGAGATTAAAAGCTGACAGCACATGAGTGAAAGGCCTTTGGGCGCTTGATGCTGATATTGTAAACTGCTCAGTGGCTAAGGCGTTGTGCTGCTGAGCACAAGGACGCGGGTTCGATTCCCGGCCGCAGCGACCGCTTGTCAAATGGAGGCGAAAAGGAAAAACGCCCGTGTGTCGAGATTTCGGCGCACGTTAGAGATCCCCAGGTTGTCAAAATTAATCCGGAGTCCTCCGCAATGGCGCGCCTCATAGCCCGGATGTAGCTTCGGCGCGTCAAACACCCGTTCTTAATCTTTAATATACAGTGCCTTCGCATTCGCCGACAAGCCATGCATGTGAATGCTCAATCAGTGCCTTCATTCGCGCTTTCAAAACTCGCGCTCGCCTTCGACCGGTGCTGGTGCAGTTGGTGCTCCTGTACGGCGTGTACTTCGGGTACCTGCAAGCGGTGTGCCGTGGGCAACTGTTCAACGACCCGTTCCAGGCATACGCGCGCGAGCAGGACGCAGCCCCGCTCCCATCAGATTTCCCCGCCACCGGTCGCTCCATCGACAGCCTCGTGCCTCAGGTGAGTGCCTTTTGAGGCGAAAGCGTGAGATGCCTCATCAAACGGGAAAAGGGACCGTAATCGTACTCGTAGTCGTTGTCGTTGTCGTCGTCGGCGTCAACACGAGCGGTACCAAAATGGCTGCCGCTCGAAAAATAAAATAAATTGGGTTCATGTGGATTTGAACCCGGGTTGCCAGAGCAACAGCAGGCAGGTGCGATAACCACAGCACTAACCCGGCTTTTTTTTTTGTTTATTGCCTGCTTGGCGACAACACAAAACGCACTGTACAGATTAGTGGCTCCAGCCATCAGTCGGCTGAAGGGAGTAGCTTAAAACATTTTAAACTGCGCTTGTACATCCAGAAAGGGTAAAACCTCAGGTTCATCCGGCATGATTTTGTACACTCCTCTTGTATAAGCAACACTTTCAATGAAGTACTCTCGCACTGCGCGAGCATCCGAGTCGGCATTTTTAACTGCCACGCGAGTTTTTCACGTAGAATGCAGACTAAGTGCCATGAACATATCATAGGGCACGCCTCAATAATTGTTTACTGGCAAAAAGCGGCATCCATAAGGCGTTGATGGCAGGCCTTTTTTCGAGGTTCGTTGGAGGATGTCCAAGTGAAACACCGCATCCCAACAGTCGAGAAAAATGTACTCAATTGTTACAATTTTTTTTTTACCTAAGCGGCAGTTAAGTACCCGCGGGTGTACATATAGTCCTTTTTCTTGTAGCCAGGGTTTTACTGGTAATGTGCTGCCATGAAGTTTGAAGAAGAAATGTTTAGCGGATGAACGTACTGGCATTCGTTTCGCTCTTTTTAGAGCATCTTTCCCTGGACCTAGTGTACAACTGACGATAAACCGAAACAGGTAGGCACACATCCGTCATATCTTTGTACAAGCGCTTCCGCGGTACACTACTCAAATACTCCGAGGAAAACCTAACTTGCAAAGTCCTAGAAGCATCCACGACTTCGCGCAAGAAACCACGCACATGTACACAGCGGATTTCAGAAGTTGAAAAAACATAGTCTGGAATAACGCCACGCGTACTCGGACTTGTACTACAGTACGTAGAAAGCAATCTCTGGCTGTTCCCGAAACATAAACCTAGAAACCGTTTGTCGGATAAACAAATGTGCCAGTCCCAAACCACTTTTCACAGCGCTAACCCGGCACCTTGCCTGCACGGAACAAGAATAAGCCTGGTGCGGGCCCCGGGACAGGTGCACGTGGCGGCACACGAGTAGAACGGCTGCACGTTGAGGAGAGCTCTGACTGTGGGGAAGCTGACACGTGAATTGCGGCCAGTCTTCCTGTCGGATTTGGATTGGATCGGAGAAACGTTTATTGTGCCTGCAGTAAAGCGCGCACGCGCGCTTCGGACGTGGCCTACGTCGTCGTCTTGGCGGGTGCTCTGCGAGGATCCTCGCTCGCCGTTGCCGGCTCGCGAGGTTCCTGCCTAGCCAGCGCCTCGATGACCTGCTGGATGGCCTGGAGTTCGTTTCTTGGTAGTCACTCCGGAGTAATTTGCGTCGAAAGGCGAAGAGACGCAGACACCATGTACCAGCAAAGAAGTATTTGATAATCGCTAAGCTTTCGCCTTCAAAGCACGTAAACATACTTCGGTTTCGGGAGAGTTTTTCTCTCTCGGTTGCGTGACTTTATTTTTGCCCCCGCTAGATTGGCACCTCGTAGGAAACGCTCAGCTTTTAATTTCCGGACTGCTGAGTTTCACAGATAATGTTTCTCTTTCTTGGTTGCATTTTAACCGACGTGTCACTTGACTCTTGCGAGCGGTCACTTGACTTGACTTGACTTGACTTGACTTGACTTGAAGGCTTAGGGGAAAAACGAGTGTCTTGGATCAGGCAGCCAAGTTGGTTGGAAGACACCACAGTTTGTAATGAGAAAAATGCGTGTAATTTGACCGGGCATGTAATGTGGATAAGTCACAACCGTGGCAGATAGACACTAAAAAATAACTATTCAGAGAGGAGACTAAACACTAGGCGTCAGTAGAAATTGAACTAGGAGACCAGAAAGAGGGGACTAGCAAAACGCATAACTTGATAGAGAGATGAGATGGGGAAATTTCTTGGGAAGAAATGTATTAGGACAGCGTTGGATAGGAGCGTTTGGAGGAGGAGGAGGAAAAACTTTATTGTGAGCCTGGTGATGTGGGAGTGGCTCCTCTGTCCAGGAGACTATGGGACGACCTTGCTGTCTCAAGTCTATGGGAGAGGCTCTTGTCCTGCAGTGGACCGATGATGATGATGATTATTATTATGATGATGATTATGATGATGATGATGGCGATGACGACGACGACGACGACGACAAAGGCATGAAATGAACGGGTAAGACTGCAATCGTCAACCATCATTTATTGCCCTCCGAAAATATGGTGCCATCAAGATATTGTCATCCAGCTCGGACGGAAGGGGTATGCAGACAAGCAGGAGAGGCGATGAGATGGCGATGTGGATGCAAGCGATAATCCAAAAGGGTACCTTGTGCACTCAAGCAGCTTTGGTAGCTTTACACACTCCTTTTTTAGCAGTCACGGGACAGGAACATACAGCGCAATCGCCGCAGCAGCGGCCGTTCGCGCGGACAGGGAGAGATGGATTACCAAACCCTGAATCACCAGTTTGGCGTGCGCTGGGAAGCGAGAAGCGCCTTTTCCCTCGATTGTAGCCTTCCAGGATTCTAAGAACCACACATCGGTACAGCTAAGAAAACCTCCAAAGAATTTGTAATTTTGAGAGAGAGAAATAACTTTTATTTACATAAAGGGTTAGGGCGTGGTGCGCACGACCCGGAGGGTCGCGAGGACTTCAGCCGCGGGTCACGAGCTCCTTCTGGAGCTGGGGGTCCGAGCGGCCCAACGCCTCCATCCACTGGTCAGGAGAATTAATTGGAGGGAATGGGTCCTCTGCACAAGCCCACATTTGGTGTTGGACCGTGGCTTTTTCACCGTAGCGGGGGCAGATCGAGGATGGGTAGAGGGAGGGGTGGACATGACGAAGGACGGCTCTGCACGGTAGAGATTCCGTTTGGAGTTGACGCCAGAGGCGTTCCTCCTCCAGAGTGAGGGATGATTGAGCGGGGGGAAGCTTGCGGCGGGAGAGGCGGTAATGCTGTGTGACCTCTCGGAATGTGAGGAGGCTGACCCTGGTCGATCTGGCTCCATGGAAGGAAGAGTCCACATAGTACGCCCGGGTGACAAGTGCTCGGGCTGCCGTGTGGGCCGTCTCTATCCCTCCAATGCCCGTGTGAGCCGGAAACCATTGGAGTTCGACCGGGTCGGATGGCGAATTTAGACCGAGAATTTTGTGTGCCGGGGCGGAAATGAGCCCTTGGCAAAGTTTTGAACGGCCGTTTTCGAATTCGAAAATACAATTTCAGGGGTGGGCCTTTGGGTTAATGCTCGTGCTATTGCCGCCTCTTCCGCGACATGCGGGTGACGGGTGTGAATGGTGAAGGTTGCAAGAGGAGGAGATGATGTTGAGTGAATTACAGCAATGACGAATGCATCTTTATGCCGATATTCTGCGGCATCGACATAGAGGGTCACTCGGGAAGGGGGGAAATTTTTTATCTAGTGTCGTGGCTCGATGAATCCGCCTGTCGATATGAAATTTTGGGTGCATGTTTTTTGGGAATCGGTCGAACGATGATATGATTTCTGATTGATGATTTGATGCAGTGCACAGACTCCGGGCTTTGAGCTGGGCCGATCCCGAGTTTCTGCAAGAGTTTCAAGAAAATTAAAAAGAGCGCAAAGGACGAGGACAAAGAAACACAGTAGACGGGACGCTTATTAAGTTATCTTTCTGCAAGAGGAGTCTGCCCGCGGAGCAGCGCCCCCTAGGCAGTTGACTTGGCCAGTTTGGTGGCCTTCGATCAGTTCTGCTGCCGTATTGTATGTCCCTGTTGCCTCTAATCTGGCAGTGGATGCGTTCAGTGGTAACTGCAAGACGGCTCGGTATGCTTTGCGGATGAGACCATCTACTTTATTCATTTCGCTGTCGTTGAGGGGAAGATAGGGATGAGCATATGTGAGTCGGCTGATAACAAACGCTTGTACGAGTCTCAAGCGGTCTTGTTCTTTCAGGCCGTGCCCTCGGACGATCCTACGGAGCAGGCCAATTATTTGAGTAACATGCGCCGAGAACTTTTTGATTACCTCCGTATTTCTTCGATTACTCTGTAGCATAAGGCCTAGAATTTTGAGGTTCGCGACCCGCGGTACAGGCTTCCCGTCCACTAAAACATGGATGGAAGCCTCTCGCGAAGGTCCAGATCTTTTTGCTGTAAAGACAAGCATCTCTGATTTGGTGGGAGAGCATTGCAGGCCCGCTACTCGGGCTCCCTGCACGACGGCTGTGGCGCCAACTTGAAAGGTTGCTTCTATGTATGCATCACTTCCTCGAGTGACCCGTAGGGTTATATCGTCTGCATAGATGCTGTATTGAAGACCGGGCACTCGATCCAGAGCACAGGATATGTGTGACACTGCTAGATTAAACAGTAAGGGGGATATGACCGACCCCTGCGGTGTGCCGCATGACGGTAGCTGTATTTCAGGATATTGTAAGTCCCCCAGTGTCAGCGTGGCTGTTCTGTGTGATAGGAAGGCGCGAACATAGTTGTACGTCCGTACGCCTGGCCCTATGCGTTCTAAGCCTGCCAGGATGGCCGAGTAAGATACCTTTTCAAATGCTTTTGTCAGGTCCAAGGCTAGAATGGCCGCTGAGTCACGTGAGGGGAGGTCTTTCAGCAAATCCCAGTATAGCCTCAGGTGGACATCGTTTGTCGCAAGCCCTGCCCTGAAGCCATACATGTTGGGCGACAACAATTCTTTTTCTTCTATGAGCCTGTTTATTCGTGCCATAATTATTCGTTCCATTATTTTTCCAATACATGACGTTAGCGATGTCGGCCTGAGATTTTCTGTCGAAAGCTGTTTGCCCGGCTTAGGGATTAGGGTAACATTCGCATGACGGAACTCTTAGGGTGCCTGGATGTTCCTCCTCGCCGCGGGCGAGGAGGAACATCCAGGCACCCTAGGAACTCTCAAAGAAGAGTGCCCTCCGTCCAATGCTTGTAAAAGAACTTGGTGAGATAAGATATCGAAGCATCGTCGAGGTTTCTAAGCATCTTATTCGTGACTCGGTCTTGCCCTGGGGTGGAAGACGTTCGCACGTACTGCAGCGCTCCCCTGACCTCTGCCTCTGTGATATCCTCGTCCAAGGAGGGGTTAGGCGGCCCGACGTAGTCCTGGTGCTGTTGCTGTTCCCCATCTGGTACATATATATTGATGAGGTCTCGAATTGCCTGGTACGGATCGGTCGCAAGCTGTCTGGGAAGTCGGGTAATTTGGTTCGCCTGCTCCTTTTTAGAACGTGATGGATCGAGTAGGTGTCTTAGGAGGAACCAAGTCCTCTTCTTGCTCATAGCGCCTTGCAACCGATCGCACAGCTCTTCCCATCCTGATCACATTAGTTTGTTTGCAGAACGTTCGATTTCCTTGGCTAGGGTGGCTATTCGCTTTCTTAGGCACCTGTTATGCTTTTGAGTGCGCCATCGCCTCTTAAGGCCTTTGAGAGCTTCCCACATATGCTGCAATTTAGAGTCGACGGGTGGCGTCGGTATTTCGGGATGTAATTCTCTTTGGTGATTCCGTACATCCCCCAGGAGCTGCTCCGTCCATTGAGCTAGGTCAAGCGTTGGGGAGGAAGGCAGGTCCCCAGCTTTTCGTGCCTCCCGGAAAGCGTGCCAGTCTGTGATGACAGTCTGCATACGCTGTGGTGGTGTGGGGTGTTCGAGTGTCGTGTGTAGCTGTATTATGTGATGATCACTGCCGAGGCTGTAGTCTAGCCTACTCCATTCTGCATGGCCCGCTCTATAGGTAAGGGTGATGCCCGGGGTGGTGTCCCGTTTTACACTCGTTTCCTCCCAAGTTGGTAGATCTAGTGCATGGAGTTTCGAGCGTGAGCTTCTGAGATTGAATCAGATCCCAGAGCAGCCTGCCCTTTTTGCTGTCCCTAGGATAACCCCATGCAGTGTGTGCAGCGTTAGTCTCCAGTAAGGATGAGGGGTGAGCCTTAAGGGGCTTGTTTAGTGGCCAGGATTAATGACCGAAAATTATGTGTGTGTTGCTTGGGGCTACTGTAAATGTTTAGTAAATGAATAATCTGTTCTGTCCTACGCTTCCGGTAGACAGTTACAAAGTCATGGGGGATGCAGTAGCTATCAAAGTGCGTGTGTTGTGCTGATATGCTTCGCTGTACTAAAACTGCAGTGTCATGTTGTGTTTGCAAGGACTGATAACCTAGACATTTGACACGCTTTCGGGGTTCCTGGAGCGAAATTATGTCCGGGGAATTCTCTACGTCTTCTAGCAATAGCTGCAGTTCCGCTCGTTTTCGAGTGAAGCCCCGACAGTTCCACTGCCAGATCACGAGTCCCTTAGAGGCCTTCATCGGTGATACCATTAATTGGGACGTTTAGGGGAATTATTTGTGCGGCCAGGTCTCTGACACTTGACAGCATCTCCCGAGTAATGTTCCCAAATCGGGCCTGCATTTCGGCCTTGGCGCTCAGGATGCTGTGTACTGTTTGGGTGTATACAGGCTTTTGCTCGGCTAGCACCCTTTCTATACCCTGCAGCCGCTGCTCCGAGGGGGACTCGGGGGAGAGAAGAACCTTCCCATTGGGTGGGTTTGATGCTCTCCGCTTGGGCGGGGGCTCCTCTCGCTGCTTATTTCGTAACTGCGTGATCTCCTTATTGAGGGCGGCATTCTCAGCTCGTAGTGCGGCTATTTCGAGGCGCATGGCTTGCAATTCGCGTGCTATATCAGATGAGAGGGAAGGGGTGGGTTGGATGGAGTTGGGTGATGAGAGGGGGGATGATGGAATGCAGCTGGGGGTCCTGACCAAGTGAGTAGAGGCGTTGGGGCCACTCACCTGTTGCTGTGGTGGTCTGCCGTCTTGTAGGAGGGCGAACTTTAGCTGGTAGTGAGTTCCGTGCCGTGCTGTTTCGAGGTGGGTGCTGCCCCGCCTTGTGCTCGTTGCCCTCGAGGAGCTTGTTTCGGTCCTTGGCGCTCCAGGCTGTGCGCTCCAGGTGGTCGGTGCGGGTTCCGTGATGGAGTCCAGGGAAATCGGTGGGCCGGTCGTACGGAGCCTTGGGCAATTTTCCTTGTTCCGAGACCACCTGGGCATACGAGGGGGCTCGCTTGCGTGGTTGAAAGCGTCTTGGGCAGTCCGCGGAACCCGTGGGGTGAGGGCCCTGGCACACTATACACCGGGGGTGAGCACGAGTGGCCATCAGAGGGATTTGTTGTGCCGCAGCTGGAGCATCTCTTCTCTTGGGCTGTCTGATGTTCGGGCACACATCTTGCCGGTGCCCGGCTTGCCAGCACACCGCGCATACCTCCGTCTTGCGGCGAAAGGGCTTGCACCGGTACATGGCTGCCCTGTATCTCACCCAGAAGGGTACCCGATGGCCGTCGAACAAGACTTGTACCATGTTAGAACTGTTCAGACGTTTGGCATCAAGGATTGGTAAGTCCGAGTTGTAATTAAAAATGCTGTCGCGCACTTGTGCTGTCGTGCACTTGAGCGAAGCTGGTGGCGTGGCAGATCTATGAATCGCTGTAGCTGAACGTTGGTGTGGTCCACGGCTGCGATGTTGGTGTCCTCGGTGTCCGTGGAACTTGCCGCTTCTCGTGGTGCACAGAACGGCAAGGGCCAAATAAATTAAACAGCAAGAAAGGGGTCCAAAAGCGGAGCCGACGAAAAATGAGTTCGCATTGTGGGGCCCCCTAGCGGCCTTCCTTGTCATTTTGATGTTGCTCTGAATCTAAGCCTCCCTTCCTAGCTCGTGCAACGTATAAAATAAGGGTGTGGGTTTGGAATTCACAAACTATGTCACTTGTCTCTATGCCGTCTCGCAGCAACCGGGCTACCCTGAGCCGGGCTACCCTGAGCCGGGCTACCCGGAGCCGGGCTACCGTAGGCCCAGCTACACTGAGCCGAGCTACCCTAAGCCCAGCTACCCTGAGCCGAGCTACCCTAAACCGAGCTACCACGAGCCGGGCTACCCGCAGGGTAACCAGGGTCCCTTTAGTACCGCTAGCGTTGATTCACGGCAATCACCCGTGGACCCCCCAATCACGGGGCCTGGTTCTGTATCCACGGGGCCGCTAAGCCGGACGCCAATGTATCCGCCCACGTACGGACCGGTTGGACCAATACCAGGTTGGCGGCACATAGCCATAACCCCAAGTATTGATTGCTTTACTTAAGTGCGTGTGGTTGATAGGGCTCAAATATTAACGTTAAGACCAAATTGATACTGGTAGCTGCCGGAAAAATGTTTCAGTATTCGTTTATTTAAATTTTAGTTGTGGGGACCATGGTGTTCAAGCCTGCATTCTTTGCGGCCAGACGGATTTTTAAGCCTTCTAGAAAGTGTACGTGTTTGGAGATGTAAAATTTAAAAGCCCGTGAAATTTATTAGTTTTATGGGTCATATAACGCACAAGCTTGGGCGGAAGTGGCTGAAATATCAATACTAACGAACCAAGCGGTACTTATGGATGGAGACATACCTAACGCACTCAACATCATATCCATCTTTCAAACGCGAACTATCTTTCGGGGGAATTGGCAGAAATTCTACATTTTCAACTTACACTGTCTCATTACCAATATAATGATTATGGAACTGTTACGGAGCTCAGTATTTTTTTCGAGCTTTTCAATTTCATGTGCGTGCAAAAAAAAAAACTTGATTTTAAATGAGTTTTTTTATATCTGGAAATTCTCCATTTTCAGCAACACATGGACATGTGTAAACATAAAAATGCATGATAGTAGTTCTAAAACTATAATTTAATCGAGTGAACTATCCCCAAAATTCAGCCAACCAGATATCGCGAGAAACATAAAAACATTTTTTTTTTCGGTCCTAATAATGGGAGAGGAGTTATTTTTGTTGCATGAGGCGGGTTAGACTCCCGGCCGCGGCGGCCGCTTTTCTGGTGGAGGCGAAAAGCAAAAACGCCCGTGTGTACGAGATTTCGGCGCACGTAAAGATCCCCGGGTGGTCAAAATTAATCCATATATAGCCCTCCACTATACGGCGCGCCTCATCGCCTGCGTTGCGTCGGCGCGTTAAACCCTACAATCAATAAAGAGTCATAGCAGATCGGAAAAACGGTTCCTGTACGGTAACGTCTACCGTCTGGACGCCACCGCGCATGCGCAGAACCCTACCGTATACCGGAGCGACTTGGCCGCGCGGTACCGAGACATACCGTGTCCGTCGTTCGGAAGCGGGCGGCCGCTTTGGAAGAGTTTAGGATACGTACGATTTGCTCACGCCTAGTCGAACGGATTGTAAATATGAGATCGTTGCAACAAGTGAAATCCACGCGATTCTGACAGCTCAAGCAGCAAGCGAAACACGGTCCCGGCCCAACTGCCATGGCTTGTGTCGTCGAACGACGCATGTCCGATAGCTTCTTTTAGGTTAAATAAAGGCGGTACGGTTACTTAACTAGTATTAAAAGCAACATGGGGCCCGTCTACAAATCGGCGAGTGAGGAAAAGGCGGTATCAGTGCGAGGGACAACGAAAAACTAGAAACGCTTGACCTACTGGCGCCATCTATTGAAATGGCGTAGAGTTAAAATGCCGCTCCATGTTCACGCAGTCGCAGTTCGAATCTCCGTAGGGGCGTTGGGTGTTTTTTTTTTTTTTTTTTCTAATACTGTATTTAGCGCTTTTGAGAACTGAAAACTAATATTTCAGCACAGGAAGCGCCACAGACTCACGAAAAATTGCCAAACGACGTACAACACAAGTCGCTCCCAGTCACGGTAGCATGTCCGGTAGTTACGCTCTGCTATAACTCTAAAAACGAGCCTTCCCGGTACGGTCCCGTGGCGGCTACCGTGTACCGTACCGGAACCGTTTTTCCGATCTGCTATAACTCTCTAATATTTTTGTTGCATGTCCACCAAAAAGTGCCTGTAAAAATAGAGAGACTGCTAATGTTACTCTAGCATAAAATTATAAAAATTGGCCGCCATTCTGCCCTGTGAAAGTGGATGTCCAGCAAAGCTGTTGTAAACCACTGCAAATGGTGATGGAGGAGGGCATGAAATGTTTCTCGTCGTCTCGGCGGGCTTGTCACTTGCTCCCGGCTAGTGTCACTAGATAAGGGTACATACAAAGTATCGGCGCTCTTTTCTCCTAATGTTCCGCGCCGCCGCCTTGATGATTGGTCAGTTCGCATTGCGTGACATCTGTTTACATTGCATGGTTCGTGGGCGCCGCCTTTTTGTTTATGCGTTTGAGTCGGTCAACTCTGGTAGGCTTAGCTTGTCGCCCCTGCTCTGCGGCTGCGCGCGGATGACGTCATTCCCAATGCGAATAAAAGATAACGCGTGCAGCAGCAGAAGTGTGTCCAAAGATGCCATTTTGCTGCATCTTCGGTAGTGTTGTTAACAAAAGACCCTGTTGAAGTTAATGGCGAGGCCGTAGATGCGGCAATCTCGCAACACTGATAAACGCCAAAATGGCCACCATTGCTGACTTGGACGCCTCAGTGGCTGTACTCTAATACCTTATCTACTGACACTACGCTCGGCTTCTCTGGTGAAATATACAGCTTTGCTGCACAAGTCTCGTGTCTTTGAAGCACGAAGCGTTCTAGCGCGAGGCATTGGAAAACGAGTGTCCCGGTGTGTTCTTTTAGTACGTGTTTTTGACCGTGGATATGAATCCGTTGGGGGTAGAGGTATACAGCTTCGCTGTAAAATCTCCCAAAACCTGCGGATATATTTTCTTGTGGAATAAGTCAACCCAGTGCGCTGGTAGTACGACACTGGTAGTTTACAAATATTTGAATCGAAATATGTCGGCATTGAAACAGGCCACAATAGTAATGTCTTAGCCGAAGTGGGCACCTAAGCACCACCTAATTCACAGTGACCATATCGGCAGTGTCGGCAGAACAGCTTCATCGACTTTATGCCACCGGAGGTGCATTGTTCTGTTCTTGCATGAGGCCAAAAGTTTGGTTTCTGTTTGCAGTTGTGACTATTTTATTGTGAAAGGCGGAACCAAAACTGCAGGGCCACAGGTTTTTACAGACAACTTTAGAAACCAACGACCGCTCTTTAGACGGCCATTTTGGATTCTGCTTGACGCGTAGGTGAACTACAAGGGAGTATGCATGAAGAGTGGAAGTCACACAGCATAAAGAAGCACCTGTCATGAAATTACGCGCGCCCAGGTCCGCCCGCGCATGCCCCTGGGGGTACGCTGCCGCCTCCTCTGGCAGGCGGGCCGTGGCCACCTTCTCACTCACCAATGGTGCCACCTGTGGGCTCCGTGCCACCCTATGGTGGACCTAGTCCGCCACCTCCGATGGGACCCGCCGTCCTTCCGTACCCTGCTCAAGCAATGCCACCACCGCCACCGCCAGCCCCTCCTTCACTACCGGTAATTCGCGCACCATTGACGCCCACAGTCGACGTACTAAAGCCCACCGTTGGTCCCGTACGTCTTCCCAAAGTTCAGGAAATGCAGCAACCACGAACTACACAGTTATTCTCCACTAACCAGACATGTTCCACCCTCAGCTAAGTTCAAGGTCTGGAAGCACAGAGTTGTGACAGATCAGGCGAAGAATTTCTCCGCACCACCTAAAGTTAAAATGTCTGCAATTATTGAGGAAAAAACATATGCGTTTGCACCATGCATAACAAATGGAGAACTTAGAGGCCTGTTCAGAATTAGATTGACCTCATTACCTTCTTTCGAACATCTAAAGCAGTGGCTGATAATTCAGCAGATGCTGCTACCACGACCACTTGGTAACTTCCTTCGTATACACCTCAATTGAACAACCGAGTTTGTTAGCTCTATGGTGGCGCGCACCTAAAATTAACTTTTCGTTGAAGTTAAAAACAGTTTCAGATGAGCTTGAACTTGCCGGATGTACGTGCATTATAATTTAGATTTGATTTATGAACCAGCCACATAATTAAAGATGCTGAATGAACGGCAGGGTGTAAATGAGCTAGGCGGAGGGAAAAGACGAGCTTGCGACTTGTGTACAGGAGCCGTCAGAAGTAATTGGAGCACGGGAGCTGTGGCCGAATTGCATGGGAGCGCCGCGTAGCTACACCGGCTGTAAACAAAAGGAGCAGAACACGCATGCACGCCTGCCGACGGTGATAGCCCCTGTATACTTCTCAACCCACTTCTTTTAACTCGTCTTCGAGCATTATTCGCAGCATACTGCTCTCAGCGATGGCGCTCATAGCAGAGGCGGTATCTGGCAGCTTCGCTCACACACTTTCACTGCACGCGAGCTGCTGGAGAAGCGTCGCAATCGCAGAGATCTGAAGCGACAATTTTTCTTTTCTAATAATTTTAGGTGGGTCTGCTATCAGCGCCATCACCGAGACCACTATGCTGTGAACAACGCTCGAAGCCGCTGTAAAACAAGTGGGTTGAGAAGTATAGAGGGGCTATCGGCGTCAGCAGGAGCGCATGCGAGTTCTGCCCCTTTCGTTTACCGCCGGTGCAGCTACACGGCGCTCCTATGCATTTCGGCCACAGCTCCCGTGCTCCAATTAATTCTGACGGCACCTGTACGTTTGTATAATCAACACTTTTATTAGGGCGATAGCCTTAAAGGGAAGGTGAAGCGGTTTTAGAATTAAAAGAAAAGTTGACTAGCAGCAAGTACACATTGAATAGTTCCCGTGTACAAAATATTTTCGCAATACATGCAATAAAAGCGGCGCAATGCGCAAACAAAAGTGGCCCGATGCCCCGCCCCCATCTCGCCGCACGATGCCGGAAGACCGAAAAGCGCGGGCGAAAACCGGCTGAAAAACGTCATACCTGGACTTCCGGCCGGATCGGCCGCCTCTGCCATGCTCTTTTCGCCGTGTTTCCTTGTGAATGATACTTGTTGTTGTTGTTGTGGGGGTTGATAGCACTTATTTGTAGAACTTTCGCGTTCAAAAAGTATGCACAAACACCAAACGAGGCATACGTTATTATGCCGTATTCCTAAGCAGGATAATGCCACGCCGGGATGTTTGATAACATACGGAAGCGACAACCGAGATGGTGTGCTTGATGACAGAGAATATACTACACTACGTTAGATACTTTGTAAAACGCTCCAGTGCATTTTTCTTATTTTTTCTTCTCTTTTTTTATGCGATGGACGTGAATGTTCAAATTAGATGCTAGATTTAGGAAGGATGGTGAATAGTCCTGTACTTTGGCCCGTGATGTTTCTGTTTCGTTCAATTCCAGAACCAAAGTCACATTTGTTCAGGAACTACCTGTTTCGTCAAACGCGTTGGTTTTCTTTCCCTATGGGCTTAGAACAGTGTTCAAAAACCCAAGCCGATAATGCTACGGGGGCACCAGTATGCTACAGTGTTTTCAGAATAAATGCAACTCAAGCAGTAAGACGCCACTCATCGAAGTGCAGCTAGCGATCGCGGAGGCGCCTTAGCGCCGCTGCCCAAATGGCGCGCGCGCGCGCGCGGGCGCGCATGTGGGTCTGTGTATGGGTATGAGTAACGGGGCTGGGGTGGGCGACAATGAACAAAAGAAATTCGGAAGCAGAGTCCGCTTGTTGGTTTATGCGTGTACCGACAACATATGTCTCGCATATACGTTTACAGCGCATGAACGCTATTTTTTCGCGCAGTGCACGTACGTGCTTTTTGCTGGTAGATTGTTTATAAAACGCCACTTATTCTTCGGCATAAATGGTTTCGTATATAGTAACAAATAGTTCAGGCAGTACCTAATATTAACATACGGAATAGAAACCCCCTATGCTGGTTGCCTAATTCATAAATATTTTTACAGAACCCTCTAGCCGACGCCGCAGTCACTGCTTCGGGGTTCTCGGTCGTGTAAAGCAAATTTAAGCTCCAAGATATTTGGACCAACAGCACGGGAAGTTATAAAATCAACTTGCAGTCTTGTGCGAACAGTAAAATGCAAGCTAAATTGCCGAAAAGGCAAGCACCACTACCGTGCGATCGTTCCCAATGCTTCCGACAACCCGCGTGGCCGAAGGGTGTCCTCCTTTGACGTAATGACGGGCGCAACCAATCAGGGGCGTCAGAAGACGAAAAGCGCGCGTCTTTCAAACGGGACCGCGCGTTTTGTAAAATAAATGCTGGTTGGACTCATGTGCGATAAAATTCAATGCGATATTCGGATTCAGCGCGCAAGAAACTATATAAACGTGCCTCTAACTCAATTTTATTGGAAAGCGCTGTGCTCTATACTCCCAAAAAACCGGCGTTGTCATTGTTGTAGTTGATCGCTACACGGCGCTCCTACGTGGTGCGGCCACAGCTCCCGTGCTCCAATTACTTCTGACGGCCCCTGTACATCAGTTAAAACGCTAGCCTATCTCGAAATTTTGACTGCGTTGACGTAAAATAGTTCGAGAAAACTACCCGCACTACACTGCATGCTGAACAAATCGAAATGAACATTGCCGGCCTGACGCACACAAAGGCGTGCAAACGTGAACAATCCTTTTCAGACTCCTATAAATAATCGGGCTTTAAAACGCGAACACAAGAAAAATTGGCCGCGCATCTGCTCCTTTCGTCGCAAATGTCGATAAAAGACGATAGTCGTTGTCGACATTTGCCAAGTAAATGCCTCCCGTCGCTTTCCCGCTTACCTCTCATGTTGTCCCTTTTGCGTCGCGCTCCTCCAAGGTAAACACGCTAAAGGTTTGCTCAAGTCAATTTAAATTTACCGCATTCCACTGCTCCAGGCCGGGTACTTCGGTGCCAGCGCTGCCGTACGGCGGAGACGCGCGTGAATCGAGGCGCCCTACTTCAACTTTTATAGAACCGCGTTGCCCTAGTCCACGTGCGTTCCAAGCAGAACGTGGAACCTATCCAGTGGAAACTTTCGTAACTGTTGCCGCTTGATTTCTTAAAATGCCGCCAGAAGCTATAGTGGCGCGGGCTGCAGTCTGATTTTTTTTTTCTGCAGTGGATTTAGTATTTCATTTCGCCACCCAGTCTAAAAACACAACAGTAATACCGCGAAAACCTAACTGGAATCCCTATCGTACGACGAAAAACTTTGTTGGGACAACAGAAGTCCTGTTGTTACGACAAACACATCTTTTGTTACGACACACATTTCTGTCGTAACGACAGTTCAATTTTCTCAACCACAAACATTCTTGTAGTCACAACAGAACTGCCATTTACGCTACCCTTAACAATTGGCAATAAAAATCAAACCATGTGAAACTACTGATGGAACATCAGTATTACGACCAGACAAGAATTCGGCGCAACGTAACATCAAAATCAGGACAGGAATATCGCGCACAACTGAACACCAGAATGCCGATACGACAAGAATACGCGAATACGACACGCGAAAATACGACAAAGCTAGACATTTTTTCTGTCGTCTTTTTCGACTGGGCAAAATCAAGCACCTATGATTTTTTCCCATAAAGGAACACTGTAAATATCACTTGTGCAATAATTTTCTGTCTTATATTTGCGTAATGTCTCGTTCTTGTTCAACAATGTTGGCAAGTATGAACATATAAACCACACTAAGACGTTTAGATTTGGCTGCGAGTGTATAAGACTATTGCGCAGACTTCACTTCACTTTGGCCGGGTGGCTGAATCGAGTCACAGACAGACAGACAGACAGACAGACAGACAGACAGACAGACAGACAGACGGACGGACGGACGGACGGACAGACAGACAGACAGACAGACAGACAGACAGACAGACAGACAGACAGACAGACGGACGGACGGACGGACGGACGGCGGACAGACAGACAGACAGACAGACAGACAGACAGACAGACAGACAGACAGACAGACAGACAGACAGACAAACGGACGGACGGACGGACGGACGGACGGACAGACAGACAGACATTTATGGGTATACTAGCTCAGGAAAGACTCGTGTTTAAGAGGCACACTGTTTTTGTTCCGCAGGTTGTCAACGTTGAGGGCGGCGTAGGAATGCCGCCGTCGCAGGGTCAACGAAGAGTGTCCTTGAAGCCGGACGTGTCTGTGCTCACCTACTCATCGGCCGACTCTGTCGCTACGACCGCACACGGGACCGGACACCCCCCGCCCGAAAGTCCGCTTGGGGGCATCACACTCGGAGGAGTGGTAAACCAGTTCCTGGACAGCTTCACCTCCACGGAAAACGTGGGTCGTCAGCAGCCACCGTCAACGCATGAAACGAGCCAGGGCGAGCAGCGCAAGAAACGCAAGAGACGCCACCAACATCAGCTCGACTTTGCCACAGGACCCGACGCAGGGATTGGGGGCGAATCCTCAACCCCTTGAACGGAGATGGGCTGCTACCGGGCTCTGTTATTTTGTCTTGTTCTAATTTATTGCTTTATTCGTCCTATTTTCTTGTGCGCAGTACCAGACATAGTGGCGAAACTTGACCGGAAACGTCCACAACGTCTTGCTACTGATTTATATGTATTTCATTTTTTTTTATTTCATTGCTACATAGTGCTAGTATACGGAACGTCGTAATTACAGGAAGGGGCAAAGGGGAGGAACTTAATGCTGCGTGAAAACAGGATCTAAGCCTAAGAGCAATACTAAGAAATCTTTAATACCTTAAAAATACCAGAATAAAAACAACCTTAACGCGTGCTGTGATTATGAAGTATATTTTGTAGAACAGATACATTCGAACCACAGTTACGGCTTTTTCCAGGAGCCGTCCGCACCATTACTTCCGGCAGGGTTGCCAACCGTTACTAAGACCGTGGCTATCTAAAACTACCATTCTCCCAGTGCACGCACGCTTTTTGCACGCCTAAAGAGGGTGTTTTGCTTTGCGGACACAATCGTGCGATCAGTATGTCTTATCCCAAGTACATTCTTTTACATTGTAACGGGGCATAGCGGTAGGCCATACCACTCAGCGCCATTACAAAGGACCAGCGACGACGACGACGAAGAAGGGGCTGGCGTTCCCTGCATTGGCTATGTGGTCGCCATCTTGTAAATATTGTAAATAGACCATCCATCACTCCTCCCCATAGTTCGTGTCATCTGTCGTGCCGCTACGTTACATTTGGTGGAGCGTGCGGATCCATCCCCGTCCCAGCCCCATCTTCGCTCCTCATCGGCATCGGGGCTATCATCGAGGGGGCCTAAACCGCGTCGGGCAGCCCCAGCCCCCCCCCCCCCCCCCCCGCTATTAGAACTCTACGACAACCCCCCGCCCCGTTTCCACACACCGTGACAAGCCGATCCAGAGCCGCCAAGACCTTACGATATGGCAAGACGACGACGATGTGTCATCAGCCCTGTGGCCCGACGTGGTGACAACCCCTCAGCGGTTCGTCGTTGCCTTGCGGACATCGCAGCTACGGGCCGGTGTTTACCAAACCCATCACCTTCATTCGTGGCGGCAAGCGGTTCTTTCTCGTATTTTCTCGCATTCGTCATCTGCATCACCATCCTCACCATGCCGCAGCTTCGACCGGGACGGTCGCCCTCGACCGGGGGGGGGGTAATGTAAAGGGGCATAGCGGTGGGCCATACCACTCAGTGTCATTACAAAGGACCAGCGACGACGACGACGAAGGGGCTGGCGTTCCCTGCGGTGGCTATGTGATCGCCATCTTGTAAATACTGTACATAGACCATCCATCACTCCTCGCCATAGTTCGTGTCATCTGTCGTGCCGCCACATTACAATATTGTTGGTGTCGGTTACCCCAACGCTTCCCAGCTTATTATGACTTGCAAATACCTGTAAATATACGTATCCTTGTGTTAAGTTCGGGTACCTGACTTAATCAATACCGCCCAGCATCTAGATATCGTTCGTTAGTTACAGCTTGTTTACCTGTATTGTGTTTGTTTTCACGCCGGCAGAGCTGAATTGGGCGTGAGGGGCGTAAGGAGAAACCGCGGAGGCTTCTTAGTTATTCGCCGCGCTTTTGTGTCCACCCGACGAGCGGGCCCGGAGACGACGCATACAAACGCGTCGGTCACCCCGTAATAGCTGAAAGCGATGTCAGGTCTCCAAGGGGGATTTCCTTGCGTTCGTAAGGAAACCGGCGAAGGGGGACCGTTGACATTTTAACGACCGCGATTACCGCCATGAAAAATCCCGAAGCGGAAGGGAGCTCTGAAGGTCGGTTAAGGGGTCAAACCTTGGGTCAAACATAGCAAGAGGGCACCAGACGTTCTGTCTGTGACAGTTGCACTGCTCAAAGTTACTGGGCGAAGTTTCCGTTCGTCACTCGTCTGAACCTGGTGACTTGGCGGCTGGGATGCATCAATGGTAGGCGACCAGGCTTTGCTAGGCGCTCCGCGTGTTAACAAAGGAAAGGAATTTTGGTGGCGTGGGGCACAATGATAGGCGGCACGGCAAGGACATAAGACGTGCCGCCTGAGAGCCGATTCCCGTCGTTAGGCCTGCGTTTAGTTGGTTGGTTTTTATTTGTTATATTAGTGTTTTGCGTAATACCTTTGGGTTTCCGCATGAGAGCGAGAGAGGTGGATCACGTGACTATTTTGAACCCACCTAGCTTTGTTTGTCACGGTGGCCAATTAGTGGCCTAGTGTGGGTTAATCAATGAGCCATCCTCACTCACAAATTGTGACGTCCCCGTTGTGAGCGGGGTTTTGGTGGTAAAACCGAGCAGTTTGGTGTTTTTGGGAGGACAGAGGGAGGAGAGAGGAGAGCGCGGCGAGCCCCGCTCGACGCGGGCCTTGCCCGACCTCTTGTATGCGATCATGAGCCTTGAAAGTTGTAAATACGTAGTGTAAATAAAGTGTACATATTGCACATTTTGAGTTTACTTCGAGCAGACCGTCGTCGGCTATGTGCTGTCGGGGAACGAGCCAGCGAGTCATCGTTTCAGCTATCATCTCATCGGATCATCGCTTCGATCATCGGCGACCGATCCACCTATTTTAACTCCCTGTTACGTATCATCCTTGGGGGAGGTTGCAGAGTTGGTGTCAACACCTCATGCCGTACCGCTCGCCCAGGCGATACTCCACTGACCACGGAGCTTCGGAGAGGACGCTCCTTCCGTTGTGTAACAATGCCTGCCGATGGAGTGACTGCGTCGACGACACCCTTCGTCATCGTGTCTCATCCCCTTGAGCCTGGCATGTTCACCAAGACAGACGAAATTAATGTTGACGACTAGCTCAATCTTTTTGAGCGTGTCAGCGCTCACAACAGGTGAGACTTTACCATCATGCTGGCGAATGTGACCTTCTATCTGAAAGTGGAAAGTCCCGCACGCAAGTGGCTCCAGACGCACGAGACCGACTTGACCAGCTGGGAGGTGTTTAAAACGGAGCTGCGAGACTTGTTTGGAAAGCCTCTTTGGTCGCCAGCTTGTTCCCCGCAAGGAGCTCGCATCTCGCTCCCAGGCGTCGACCTAATCTTACGGCGCATATATCCAGGACGTCTTGGCCCTTTGCTCGAAGGCTGACAGCACCATCACGGAGTCCGAAAAAGTGGGCCACATACTGAAGCGCATTGCGTGTGACGTATTGAACCTTCTTATGGGCAAAGACTGTGCCACTGTGGAATCCATCATTAAAAAATGTCGGTGATTCGAAGAGGACAAAGGACACCGTATAGCCCACAACTTCGCAAGACTTCCGCACACAGCAGCGGCATCTTCGTGTGAAAATGAAAGCCTACCAGCATGTCTTTCACCAAGATGGAAAGTTGGGCGAGTTGGTACGTATTCATGATGGAAAGTAACTGCGAGTGAGCGACCGTCTTGTGAATTGCTTCTGCGTCCCTCGTCGCTTATTGCGCTGTTACTTTCCATCATGAATAAGTCTTCCACTCATACAAGATCCCGTTCCGTCATCAACGGATATCACCAAAATCGTGCGCCAAGAACTGGAGGCCATGGCCCCGACTACTGCGGCGCCATACGCGCCCGATCGGGACGAGCTCCACACCGTTTCCGTCATCCAAGCCGTTTCCCGCGACGAAATAGCCAACATGGGCCTTCACCCTGTTTGCTCGATTAGCAATCTGTTCCGACACGGGTTTAGGTCACCCCGTTCCCACAACGAGCATCCTCCTCGACTGAGAATAAGCCGGGAAGCGTCACGCTGGGAATCAGCGTGAGTCCGGGGCCGAGCGTCATCGTTCTCGTCCTCTTCCACCAGCGGCACAGCGCCGATGGCATGTTTGTCTCTCAGAATTTCCCCGTCACAATATGCCCGAGCATAAACTCCTGAATACACATACAAATTGTGCTGTTGCTGGCACGGTTTAACGCTTTGGGAATCGCACGTAGTTTATATACACTGCGTGTGCTGCGACGCGGAGCATGTCTGCCGCAATGCACATTGCGGCAGTCATGCTCCGCCTCGCTCGTCTATACTGAGGCGCAAGTTAAACGCTCGGCGGCTCATATAAAGAAATTACGAACGAATACAGAGACGAGCGGCGTACCCTCCCCGAGCCACACCGCACCCTGACCAGGGAGCAACAGACAATACTCAGGCGCATCCAGGCGGGGTCACTAGCCCACCCCGTCCTGTTGCATACATTTGACCCTGAACACGAGGGGGACCGCTGCCCATTCTGTAAAACAACAGCGGCACGCTCGCACACATACTGGCGTAGTGCACTGAACTCAAGGCCCCTATACCCCCCCACCCTCCCTCCACCCCCCCCCTACCCCACTCCACGAGCGATGGGAGACCTTGCGGTCCAGCCCCGCCCTGCCGACCCAGCTCGCGCTGACGGCCAGGGGCCAGGAGCTGCTGGCCCAATACGGTTCCCGCGACCTGGGAACCGCTCCGTCTGGCGTCTGAAAACGCCTCCAGCTCAAATAAAGTTACTACTACTACTACTACTACTACTACTACTCTGTGATCGAAATGCCTTGGCCCCACCCAGTGTTAGGCTGCACGGCGAACCCTGCGCCTTGGAGTTTAGAAGGGTACCATATAAGCGAATCCGCACAGAACAATTGAACTCCAACGAAGTAGCGTCGCCGCAGAAGCCTCAGGTGCCTGCAGAACACACAACTCCCTACAGTTCGAGTCTGGCCGTATACGATCAAGTGGCGGCAACAGGCGTTTGTTGCTTCGTCCTTCGGCTTGCTCCTGCGTTGAATCATCTGCGATCAACTGTGAATACAACGGAGCAAGCGGCCTGTAAAGGGTGCACCCCTGCACTCAAGGTGTTCTTGCGGGGAAGCAACCTTTAGTACTAAAGAGAACGTTATACTTAAAGTTGTTCGTTTTCGGGTTTTATATTTTAACATGAAAGTTTTATGTCGGTATGCACCAATATTTCATTGACGTCATATCCGTCACGGAAATGACGCCAGTACATCATTGCGAAGCGACCCGCCAGCAGGACGTTGCTCGCCCAGCACACCCACAGGAAAGCCGCCGACCCGCTAATCATGCTCGGCTGCAGATTTGGCTCCACATTTCACTTTCGTGTTTTACCGATTCTTATGAAAAGAAGTCAACCATAGATTTTTTCTTTTCATTTCTCTCGCCTCTTCACGCCAGAGATCCTTAAATTATGCGAAATGCTAAAACATCCAGGGTTTCGGTTACCTCCTGGTATTCAGCGAAACTACGCCACGCTGTTTAACCGACTATGGTTTGGCGTAGCCTTTACCCGTCGCTACAAGCACCTCATTGGCTTTACGAGTGACCCCGACTGTGAGACATGCCATCTACCAGAGACTATTTCGCATGTTATCTGCCACTGTCCACGCTATGCGCATCTTCTAGAACAATTAGCGAGAACATTGGCCCGTTTGGACTGTCGTGTGGTGTCGGAGGAAGTGCTGCTGGTACCTTGGCCAGACGTGAAGCGTTCCCACAAGGAATTTAAAGCTGTGCTGACATTTCTGCGCAGCAGCGGCCTCTCAGAGATATTGTAGTTGAGGCCCGTCCGGCTTAACGTTCAGCAGTTCGGCGCCAACTCAGATTCGCACTTTTCCGCTTCATAGATGGCATCACGTACCGCCCCCAAAAAGCTGCGTCAGGTAGTTGCAATCTAGCAGTGTAAAAACAACCAGGACACCGAAGCACGCTTTATTCCGCCGCACGAAAGGAAATATAGCTCCGATGACGGCATGCATCGGTCGTGCGATGACACGAGCGTTCCCTGATACGACCGAAGATCTTGGCCAACAATGTCAGATATCAGTACGGAATGAATACCGGCATGACTTGGTCCAGATGTTTCTTTTTGCGTTTTTGCATGCTGTTGTTTTTTCTGGAGAACACGAAGTCGGCGACTTGCAAAGAGGGCGAGGAGGGTGCTTCTCGTGGTGCGAATGAAAATATACATTCATTTCCTGCGACCCCCAGATAAGGCCACTGCGTCTAAGAAGGCGACAGAAAATGTATTTGGAGGTTTTCTAAGCCTTTGGTATCAATCTACGCGCACAGGTAAGAACACAGAAATGCGACAGCGCGTATACACAATTCACTTTCGCGCCAGCATAGACGGCGGCGGTTACATTGCTCCGACCGACAGAAGAGCATTGCAGCGAGCTACGAAAGCGGCAAGGGGTGCGTGTGGACCTACTGGGCTGCAGGCTTTCCTCAGCATTCGTTGTCAATCCTGCCGTTTGCGGGATATATGCTTGGTTCGCTGCGCTTCTGTGGAAGCCAGGAAACGTGACTTCTTCAAGGAGAATTATATATCCCACTTATGCGTGTTAAATTACTGCAGCGACGATTGCGAGTGTTACGCATGAAGAAAATCACACCAATGTCAGAGCAGAAACTGAAAACACATTTCTTGCGGGCGAGCAAATCACGCTGTGCGGTGCTGTGCCGGCAATAACTACAGCTTTATCAGCCCTTCTAGGTGAAGAAGGGTGCCTAAAGTTGTCACCCGCTTCGCTTTTAACATGAAAACATATTTGTACTCTGATCAAATTTCTTCCTTAATATTTTCCGCAGTCAATATAACATCATTTATAACATTTCTCGAATAGTGAAACAGCTTAGTTGGAATTTATTACCGCTGTATTGCCTTTGAAAAGTTTCGCACAATGCGACATAGGATTTGAATTAAAAGTACACGATTGTACGTGGTATCGACGAGATAACATTTCGTCATGAAAAATCACCAAGCAAGAAGAACTATCACTTTCCCGATCACACTATTATGCAAGCGGTTAAGCCCAATCTAAGCTACGCGCATAGTGGTTCGAACGGTAGTAATTGTGGTCATTGCTGCGACGCCTTGCGAGTTCTTGGACAATTCAATTTGCCTAGCTGCCCGGTGTTTTTAGCATGAGAAGGGAAACGGGAAACGGGGTGTTGCGGATGGGATCCAGCCATGGCTCTGCTTAGAACGCTCTTTTATGACCGGTTCTTCCTCTACGTATCAATGGTGATTTCTCTCTTAGCTCGTTCTTTTTGTTCTTTTCCACGAAATGTGTTTGGTGTACCAAGATATTCTGGCTTTAAATCCTACGCAGCGCACTTATTTGAGGCGTTTTGTTGTATTGTTTATTTTTGTAAAGAAATATAACCAATTATTGTGACCACAAATATTACGGAACTACGAAAGCGCATGTAACAAGTGCAATGCGTAGGTCACAGCTTGCGTAAACGTTACCGTAACGCTAAAGTCATATGTTATACATTGAGCTAAATGTGACTAACGAAATTTGATGCCGGTTTACTTAAATTATCGCACGTTTCTCCTCAATTTTTCATAATACGTCTACACTGCGTACGTGTACGTGTACGTGTACGTGCACTGTGTACGTACGTACGTATGTGCATACGCAGGTATGTATGTATGTATGTATGTATGTATGTATGTATGTATGTATGTATGTATGTATGTATGTATGTATGTATGTATGTATGTATGTATGTATGTATGTATGTATGTATGTATGTATGTATGTGTCTGTATGTATGTATGCAGATATGTATGAATGAAGGAATGAATGAATGAATGAATGAATGAATGAATGAATGAATGAATGAATGATCAGCCTATCAAGGGCGTTGCCCGTGGGAGTCCAACTGCTTTTATATTGCTCTGTCCGAATAACTCATTTACGCTTAATTTCTTTATTTCATTCTTTCATAGCGCTAGCGGTCTTGTGCTCTTTCTATTCTCATTTCAGGGTAGTCATTCCGTTACCACGGTGGTCCAACGGTTATTCGTTCGGGCTAAAACATGCCCTCCCTTAGTTCACTTTCAGTGGTATATCCCCCCCCCCCCCCCCCCCAGTAACACAGTAACCCGAGACGCTCATTCCCAATGTCGGAGCGCTTTTTTTCTCATTATTGTTTCGGTGGCCACATCGGCCGACCGAAGATTGTTTAGACGTAATAACTCCCTGATTGGGAACTTTGTAACCTATAAATCCGGCTATCAGATGCTTTTCGGCTGTTCAGGTGCCCCTTGCTTCTCTTCGGGCCGAAGATAAAGCCCGGCGTGCGTGTGGCATGTACAGCTCCGAGTGACATGAGCCTGAGAGCGCAGCTTCGCGGCGCTCTGCTTCGGCCCGGAGCCCTTTACCCACATCTGGTGAGCTTAGGTTCTGAGCGCTGTACCTCTGCACGCAGTTACAATTTCGGAAATGCAATAATCGATACGAGATGGACTCATGATCCTCTACTAGTTAATCATTACAATCAAGCATCTAACCTAGGATAATTGAAACGGTGATTAATGAAGTCCAGTTACTTATTTCCATAAATAGCACTTGGCACCTGCCACGGCCCCTGATCACTTAGCACAAGAAAAACAGCTTTATTTCCAAAATCCAATTTTTTTAATATAATTAGTCTCGATGAAACACCCCGTATACCCACACATTTCTTTTACACATTTTCGATTTACTACCCTTGCTTATGTGTTGCCTCTGTATGCCTTATATTCCTCATTTACCCAGTGCCTCACCCGAGTAGGCACACCACTGTTGGTGAGCGCTTCAACTAAATAAATAAAATAGTGCGTGGTTGCATGTTTTGGCGGCCGTGAACGTAGACGTATTCCTAAACAAACCAAACATTCCAGAAAACGGAAAAATTCAGCTAACACAGAAGATTTTGCACGTATGTATGATCATTCATGAATATTTTTGGACTTTTTGGAAGAGAAGCTTCAATGTTAACATGCACAGACAACGTAAAGAACAATGAATACTCAATTGTGCACTATTCGAAATCGACACGTCCGAAAAACATTTAAAGCAATTGGTAAAAATTAACCTCCAGCACTGACCCAGTAATTACCAGAAAATAACACCAAAAACAAGAGTGAAAAGTTGGGCTGATCAATACATAACTTTGAAAGAAACCAGCGCATCAGGCGGAACACGAAGAGAACTTGACAAACACTTGCGCAAGTGTTTTTTATACTTCTCTTTCCGTCCTGTCTGATGCGCTCTTGCTTTCTTTCGAACCATGGAAAGACCCATGCAGATTAATTGAATGCCTGCAACGAACGCAACATTTCTGTCACTTCCTGAAACTACCTTTCAACGTTCCGTTAACAACGTTTAAAGCAAAAAATAGACCGTTTACTGTAACAGACAACGCGAACTGGGCAGTCTCACGCATTGTCCAAGACTACATGACCCAGCGTTATCAATAGTCGCAGCGTTCACGTGGCTGAGACAGACGCGCGTCGCGGCCAGCTGAGGCAGCGGAGAGATAACGAATATGCGCCTGCTGACGCTGTGACTACAAGGCGACTTCCGAACGTGGTGTACCATGTACGGGCATGAGGTCAACTCGGCCTGGACTGCGTTTGGTGCGCTTTGAAAAATTTGAAAATTTGGCACTGTAACACGCTGCAGCCACATCTGGGATATAAGCGCGCGATAGTGGGGGGCTCCGGATGAATATTACAACCACTTGCAGATCGTTCTGCGAAATCTCGACACGGGGACGTAGTTCCTTCTCGCCTCCATCTGAAGAGCGGCCGGGATGGCACCCGCATCTTCGCTGCGCTTTTGTCGCAGCCACGCAGTGACGGGTATCTGGACATATTTTTTTAGGCTGTCCGGTTGTGCACGGGTACTGCAGAATTGGTATGGGAACATTCCCGAGTGCTTGCTTTTCGCTTTTTTAAATCGCTAAATTTTGATTGATTGTAGGGTTTTATCGCGCCGACGCAACGCAGGCGATGAGGCGCGCCGCAGTGGAGGGCTTCGGATTAATTTTGATCGCCTGGGGATCTTTAACGTGCGCCGAAATCTCGTACACACGGGCGTTTTTGCTTTTCGCCTCCATCAGAAAAGCGGCCGCCGCGGCCGCCGCGGCCGGGAATCGAACCCGGGACCTCGTGCTCAGCAGCGCAACGCCTTAGCCACTGAGCCACGGCGGCGGGTAAATTGCTAAATTTTGCGTTGCCGTTGTGTGATGACTGTAGCCTGGGTAGTTGTGTTTTTGCTTCCCGCAACCCTGAAATCACGGCGGTGTTCCACTGAGCAAGGGACGTAGCTATTCCTGTACACACGGGTCGCTCGCTATAGCCACACTGTATTCATATAGTTCCCCGACGTGGGACGGGCGTGCTGCGTATCTTTCTATGAAGTATTTCAAGGTACAGGCAAGGCACGGAATTTGCTATCGAATTGATCAAGAATCTTTGAGTAGCACTCTGATTTATTCCGGACAGCAACGGTTATTCGTGAGTTATATGGACGTGGTAAACTGATTTCGCAATTCTAAAAGATAGGTGTGAAGAATCTGCAGAAAATACAATGCAAGATAATTGTATGAAATCGCGCTGCTACTTTGGCGTCAAATTTTACTGGCATGCTTGCACCCCGAGTTACTTTGTATCAAAGTAACTCAGAGAACATCAAGTAACATCAAAGAGCTCTGGCTTGCACCTACGTGTGCCTTCGTGTTCATGTGCTTGCGTGTGAGCGAGTGTATGTGTACGTGTGTGCATGTCCGTGCCTGCGTGTGTTTGTGGGTGCGTCTGTGTATGTGCGCGGGTGCGTGCATGCGTGCGTGTGTGCATGTATGTGTGTGTGCGTCCGTGCGTGCGTGCGGGCGTGCGCGCGCGTGTGTGTGTGTGTGAGCATGTGCGTGTGCGTGTGCGTGCGTGCGAGCGCGCGCTTCTGTGCGTTCGCGTGCGAGCGTGGATGCGTGTGCTCGTATGTGCGTGGGTGCGCGTTTCTGTGCGTGTGCGTGTGCGCGTGTGCGCGTACGCGCGTGTGTGCGTGCGTGCGCGTGCGTGCGTGCGTGCGTGTGCGTGCGTGCGTGCGTGCGTGCGTGCGTGCGTGCATGCGTGTGCGTGCCTGCGTGCATGCGTGCGCGCGCGCGCTTCTGTGCGTTCGCGTTCGTGCGTGCATTCGTGTGCGCGTATGTGCGTGGGTGCGCGTTTCTGTGCTTGTGCGTGTGCGCGTGCGTGTGTGTGTCTGTGTGTGTGCGTGTGTGTGAGAGTGATAACTGTGAGAGCGTGAGGGCGCTAATTGGGAAGCGCGCCGCCGGAATCTGGATGCGTCATCGTAGCATTATCAGGTACAGGCTCGCCCTGTAAACTATATGTTGTCAGATTCACGTGTGTGGTACAAATGTATTTACAAATGTATTTACTGTGGGCGCAGTTATTGAAATGGGCTAAAAAATCTGAATGATTACGGGCACTGAATATCGCCGCCCCAAGTGCGGATGAATTGCGGAGAGTAAGCGATAAAAAAAAAAAACATCAAAGAGCTGTGCATAGGGGCATACACAAAATAAGAATCAATGTGTGATATCTCGAAAAGAAACAAACAAGTCCACTTATTTTACGTGAAGGCGAAATCGTCTCTCTGAGCAGGACATGCCTGGCTTCCCAAATCCCTAGGTTAACATACAGCGTAAATTACACATCCATGTGTGGGACCAGAAATAGATTGAAAAAAAGGGAAAGAGGGAAATATAATATGGAAGAGCTCCAACCTGTTTAATCCAAAATACAATTTAAGGATTTTTCTGATAAAAGTGTTAAGACTACGATGCTATCATTTATGTAGGTGTAAAAGGACAGAACCTCACTGAGTTATTACAAGCCATGGCGCCAGCATGATGGAGGGGACAAGATCAAGCAAGTCACCGTCGTGGCCTGCCGGTGGTTGGTCTAGATCGGTCGTCGGTAACAAAAATGGGCCGAGCATACTCCAATAGAATATAAATGAAAGCAAATGAACC
Organism: Haemaphysalis longicornis; assembly: GCF_048455015.1. Lineage (NCBI taxonomy): Eukaryota > Metazoa > Arthropoda > Arachnida > Ixodida > Ixodidae > Haemaphysalis > Haemaphysalis longicornis. Next base: position 21,183,009 of record NW_027526335.1, on the reverse strand, counting down.
AAGTACCCGTCAAAGAGCATTTTAACAAATACGAATCACTCAAATCTTTACTTCAGCATCACCAACAGCAATTCTGTATGTTGGGGGGGGGGGGCGGTTAAAATCATAAATCCGTTGATCTGTTTGACGACAAAAGTGCCGCATAAACAAGGCAAGTGCTGTTGTAGCCAACGTACTAGACACATGAATGCATACCAGTTACAGCAGAGTAGTGGTTTTGGCGAGTTGGTACATACGTGTCGAAGCGCAGGACAAGACTAGGGAAAGGAACACAGGAGAAGACACACAGTGCGATGTGTGTCTTCTGCGTTTTTGTCTCTCGTTTTGTGCTGCGCTGCAACACGTTGATACAAGCTACAATTACATACAAGTGGCACTTGTATACGTATTATGCGCAGATACTACAAAACACATTGTAACATTCGTGTTTCATTTGTACACGAACTGAACAGTCTGCGCAAATAAATAAAAGATGTATGTGCGTGGACTGGCACAAAAAAATTTAAATAATAATAAAACAAGGCAAACACCGGTGAACTGTCATTGACGACCAATCGTTTATCCATGCTTTAAAGGGTTGAAAATGAGCGATGAACCCTAAACGTAATAAAAAGTATTAAACAAAGACCGCGCTAGCAGGGATGGAAAATAAGATGAAAGAAAGAAACGAAAAAAAAAACAGAAAAATCAAATTTCGTTATTTCAAAGACTAAGCTAAACTTCCGAGCATGGATTTCTTACCTCTACTCTGTATCAGTGCATCTTACAGCACACCGTGCATTTCTTTGCCTTGGGGACTGAAAATCGAACGGTGTGAAAGAGGATTTTGGAAGCAATTTTGGAAGTGCATATTTAAACTGCAGAAAAAATAACCTCCATACCGACAGTAAAAGTAACTCATTGGTCAGCCTGAAGAATTTCCATTAATTGCAGTACAAGGAGAGTGATACTTTTGATTTAATATACTTAATTTCAAGTAAGGTGAACATTCTGTGCGCTCGCACAGTTACCTCCATCAGCAACTTTCAGCAATTTCAGCCTTGAATGGATAAAAACAAGGAATCAAGTAATAAAAACGTTGCATTTTACGATTTCTATAAAGGCGCGCTGAGATTTAGGAAGATTGCTACGCTAATCGAACAATACAATAATGTGGTACACCTGCTTCATATTAGCGCACGAGTCAGCGGGTTTACGCATTACTCCGCTAACGCACGCGTACGCAGATGCAAGTGGCTGCATAAGCTAAGTCTCCGTTCGCGGGAATGCCGAAGTTGGAGATAAAGAAAAAGCTGTCCCTGTAATCTGAAAAACGGGTGCTCCTAAATGTATATTGCTCATGCTACGCGAAGGAGAGAGAGAGAGAGAGAGAGAGAGAGAGAGAGAGAGAGAGAGAGAGAGAGAGAGAGAGAGAGAGAGAGAGAGAGAGAGAGAGAGAGAGAGAGAGAAGGAGAGAGAGAGAGAGAGAAGGAGGAGCAGGAGGAGCAGAAACAGGAGGCAAAATGTTTTAAGGAGCAAACAGAAAAATAAAGAAGTCAGGTGGCGTTTTCCGTTCAGGAAGCCCCACTAAAGTTTTTTTAGCCGCTCAAATGCGAAACCACCCCCTTGCCCTCTTCCCCAATTGTACAAGAAAAATATTATTCCTGCATTTTTGCACCGTGACACCGCCAGTATGCAATGGACACAAGCAGCAGCTTTACCGGCAAGATTTGAGGTCGCGTCACTTCGAGCAAGCGCTTCGTCTTGGCTCACAGTTCAATAATAAAAAAACTAAACAGCATTACTGCGGAATCAAGCCGTCGTTCGGTGAAAAAGCAAAATATTCACCGCTTCGACCAACGCCATCGGTCTAACCGTGCTCTTCCCCGCGCGCTGATAAGCGTGGAACCCGGCTCGCAAGAGATGACGCTGCAATGCATAGTTGCAATCAAAGCGGTGGTGCCACTCGCAAGAGTGACGGTAAACTTCTTCGCTCTTTCGCGCTCATGCCGCATAAGCCCAAAAGTCCGGCTATCCGCGCAGTAACATACCAAGACCGCAGCGTGTACGCGGGGAGTGGTAGAGCCTAATAATGTTTCCTCCTGATTACGAAAGACGGAGCCACCAACAAGAGTGGGAAATTTGATTGCGAGCGTTCTCGAGCTGCGGAACTTTCAGAAAGCCTAGCGCTAAAACTATTCGCCTAGGAAGAATTCTACCGGCATGTATGCAATCAGAAGAGCCAAAGGTAGGGAATGTTGCGAACAGAATTTCGATATTGGCCGATTTTTTTCAATGCGGCGTGCAGAAACACAGGTACCCCCGAAAACCCATGTTTTCGCTCATATTTCTTACTCGTTTGTAAAAAAACGAGATCCCAGTTTAAAAATCTGTCCGCAACATTCCCCCCGTTTTTGAAAGCGGAAAAAGTTGATACTAACTCCATAGGGTTAGGCCAAATATTAGGCGCGCTATGGCTTCTGAAAGTGTCCATGTATTGTCTACGGGAGGCCGGCACTGCTGAACCCTCTTAACACATGGACAGTATCGGTATAGGCATCTTCTATACATAGCCATTTATTTATTTCTCCGCCATCTTCATCTCTCTCGTCCTCTATCCACGCTCTTTCCTCTCCGTCCTTTCCCTTACCATCAGAACAACCTTTCTGTGTTTTTTCATTTCAATAAAATTCCTCTCTCTCTCTCCAGAGTGTATTTTTAACTAAAAGAGCAGTGCTTGCCTGGGTTGTGTCACAGCTTAAGGGTGTTTTTTTTTTGTACGTTTCCTAAACATTGTTGATAGGTATGAACCATGCAACCGGCGCTAGTATTTTCAATAGTTCTTTGCCTATATATACTCCGTGTTCATACACACTGCTACGCGAAGTGTTTTTGACAACGAAACAATCTTCATGAGTTTAAATCACGTGACCTTGGTTAAGCAAAGAAACATTGACGGAGGCCAAATCACGGGTAAGATCCAAAGAAAGCTTCCCTCTAATCGTTATAATCATACGTATCATGAATCGCATCGCTCATATCAGCGCACAATGTTGTATCTCCTCCAACGCCCTCGTCCACAAGCGTTACCCCATTTTTCTCTTTGTTTCTTTTTTGTTTGCATTTATTCGAGATATTTCTTACACTAGTATTGTCTTGGATGACAAGGCTAAACACCAAATAAACGCCTGACGAGGCATTCTTCAAGCACCAAATCGCGCAACAGTCTGCGCACAACACGCATGTTATCCCCCTTAGCGGTAATGGTAAGGGCAAAAGCTACTTTTCACCCCTGACCGCTGCTGTTTTTTGCCACTCGAGGGCGCTGCTCGTTGATGTTCGTGGCGCTGCTCGTTGAAGCACAGAGCACTGTGGGGATATAACAGATATGAAGTAGTGAGAGGAATCTGCAAGGGAGTAATGGTACCAGCACTTACCTTTTCAAACGCGGTAGTGTGTGTCAAATTAGAGATTCAATCAGGGCTAGAAGTAAATCACAGGGCGGTAGGTCGATTGGCATTAGGAGCACACAGTAAAACAACAAATGAGGCAGTGCAGGGAGACATGGGATGGGCATCCTTCGAAATGAGATAAGCACAGAGCAAAAAATGTTTTGAAGAACGACTTAGAAATATGGATGATCAGAGATGGGCGGCCAAAGTGTTACGGTATCTTTACGTAAAAAGCGTAGACACACAGTGGAGGAAAAGAACTGGAAGGCTCAGGACAATGTATATGAAACCTGGAAGTGTAGGGGAAACGACCAAGGCAATAAAAAATTAATTGAAAGAATCAGCGACAACGACCTGGAAAAAGAGGATGGATGCGAAGAAGTCCTTAGATATCTGCAGGATCGGGAAACAGGAGATCACAGGGGAAAATTATTCGATAATACCAAAGGGAGTGCATTGCTTTTTGAAGCCCGGGCGGGTTGCTTGCGGACAAAAACGCTTATCCGTGAGCCGGTACAGGAATAACTATGCGCAGGCTGCGGAAAGGAGCCAGAAACCATGCGACATATTGTAACGGAGTGCAAAAGTATCCGTCCGGTCCTCAGTGAGGGAGCCATCTAGCTTCCGGAGACCAGGTTAGCGGAAAAGTGAATTGGGCAGCAGTAGAGGTTAGTAAAAGAAGGTTAGCATGCTGGTGGGGAAAGAGCAGAGAACAATCTGGGAAGACATGCGAACAAAGAAGTAGGACTAGCACAAAAATTTTGTAAAAGTATTTTTTTATATTATTTGTATTTATTTTGTTTGTATTTTTTGGCGAGGTGATTGTACAGTGGCGTTGCGACTAAGGCCGCTGTGCAACGCCACCCCGTTACAAAGGGGAAGCCGCTAAGCATCATCATCATCGTGGCCGCTGCTGGGACGGAGGTACCAATCATAGCTCGCGGTGACGAGTGTCACGAGTCAACGCTTCAAGCTTTATAATCCGAATGCCGCGATTGACAACTCCAATTTTAGTAGATTAACATTACGTCAATTGACAGACGAGTCAATGAAACTGTTATTATAAGCTAAGAGAGAAAATTTATTTTCGCAGAAATTAGAAGATGAAAATGCTGAATGAAAGTCAAACACCAAGCTATCTTCCCTTATATGTTCAGCTGAAGTGCGAGCATGAGTCACAAACCCGGGCAGAGACCAGCTGAGTTTTTAAGACAGCCGCCACTCCTTGGCCAAGAAACGTAAATTTTTCACGTGTAAAATTAACTACGAATACACATTAATAAACAGCATGTAATGTATGATTTCCTTTTGTAGTTAATACGACAGTTCGCGACCCCTTCCTGGCGGCTGGAAAATTTCGACTGTAGTGGCAGTGGCGACCTTGGCGAGTGTTTCGACGAGGGCCGCAGTGTCCACTGTTGCGACCGAGGCTACCGTAGCGAATGGGGCAATCGATGAGAAGAGTCGCTCTCGTCGTCGTCGTCGTCCTCATCCCAGCTTCCGAAGTCGTCCACCTCTCCGACGCCACTCGAACGACGGTAGCCGTGATCGTCGTCGACGCCCGAGTGCTTCGGGCCTCCGAAATAGTCGTTGTAGGGTGGCCTGCCATGGCCTCCTCCACCGAGATCGTCGCCAGGCTCAAACGCCTGGTTCACGTGGCCAGTCGGGCCGGTCGAAACTGGCTTGGACGGGACGGGCTTGCTCGGAGCGGCGGGGGCCTGGTTGCGTTTGCCAGTCGGGCCGGTCGAAACTGGCTTGGACGGGACGGGCTTGCTCGGAGCGGCGGGGGCCTGGTTGCGTTTGCCAGTCGGGCCGGTCGAAACCGGCTTGGACGGGGCGGGCTTGCTCGGAGCGGCGGGGGTTTTGTCGCCACCACCGAGGTCCTCCGTCGGCAGGAGCAGGTTGCCCATGGGCCGCAGGCCGACCAGCTCATCCTCCGACCACTGGGCCTCGTAGTAGGCGTTGACGTACCAGATGATCAGCAACTGCCGCAGAAACGCCCAAGGTACACGCAGTCTGAATGAACATTATTGCAAACTTGGCACCGTGCTTCATGCAACTTGTAAAAAGTAGGTTATACATGCAATTCCGCGGCACCATTCAAAATTTGCGCAAAAGAAGTTTTTCTTCGGCGTACATTTTTGTTTCTGCGGGTACAGCCACTAGCCTCACAAATGAAGTTACTGCTTGCGCTGAGGGCGGGATGACCGAACGAATTTGCGTCATGCTATTTGCAGGACGACGTCCGAAATACTGACGCTAGCTTGGTGATACTAAAATCGGAGTTTGTCTGCAATTGCTTTTCATTATGTCCAATGTCAAGTCCGCAAAACAAGCACTGAAGCAACATTTAAGGAAATCACAGCGGCTGTGAAGAGGGAAGCGAAGCTGGCGCTCTGGTTGGATTTGCTATGTTGAGGTTTAGCTATATTGGGGATTTGCTATTGGCGGTGAGATCTTTGAGTGGCGCCCCCTGGCTCTGACGTCGGCTTAGGGATTCGCGCCGCTGTCGTCTGCTACACTCCGCTTGTGAGGGGCAACAGTGCCTGGGCTAGAAATCGCCCGCTTCGTTGCTGTAGTGCGTTAAAAAGCGTATTTCTAGCGACTCAGTTATTTTGCCAGCTTCTGACGCATCTGAATAATTTCAAGCTGTATCCCCCACAAGTTTGCAACACACGAAGAGATAGAGAACAACTTTCTTCAGAGTACCGGTCAGAAGATCGTGTGTAACTCGTCCTTTCTTGCTTATTCGCGAGGATCAGCGATCAGAGCTTCTCGATAAGTATTCAAAATGCGCAGGCTTCCCTGCAGTATTTTTGAGATGCTCCTATGAAGACTCAACAGTGTAATACTATGTACCAAGCAGCGGCCTCTACACGCTCATCGCACAGCAGGAAATAAAGCGGCGTTCTTCTGTTTCTTTCGTTGTTGTCTTGTATCGGATTAATGTTTCTTGCTTTTTTTTTTCTGCCCAACGCATTAATTTTTCTGCGCCGTCACCAACTTCTTAGTATGTTTGGGGATGTTTGCGAGCCTCACAAAGGTCGTGTGGATATTTCCTTCATTTTGTATGGCATACATTCCCTTCTTCACAAATTGGCTTTCATTACGGCTGCGTGCAAGAAGGTGCATATCCGCAGCGTGTTTTGTTTATTCACATGCAAATACAATGAGAAGGTTTGTGCTACGCCACCGCGATCGCGCCCTAAACAACGTGGTCTACAGTACTCGAAGGCGGCTTTTGTGCTCCGAATTTCTATCGTAATTATATTGTTATTATACTCTCTGGTCCTGGACTGAGGACCCGGCCCACTAACCAGATCGATTTAATTGTTAAACAAAGTTTCCCCCTCCTCCCCTTACTCCTCCTCCTCGTCCTCTTGAGTGCAGTTTTCCTATAACGCATATCCGAATATCGGGAAGATATGGCTGTGCAAAATGTTCCGAAATATCCCTCCAGGTCTTAACGAACATATATGTGTTACTACAAATTTAACGAACACGTGACTCGTTTTGCTCAATAAACCTTCATACTGGTTAGATGCATGGTACAGAATCAGCACTCGCGTATATACACACTGGGTTATTTGGAACTCAACCTACAATTTATGCAGTCTATAGGGCATGTCGGCAAACTTTCATGCCTTGACAACGTAAAGTGATGTGACAAAACGCGTTCGAGCGTTCGGCAAGGTTGCAAAAACTGTTTTACCTTACATATGATTACCGGGAATCGTGATGCCTTCTGCCAAAGCCGACAGCCCTGAAGGCCTAGAATTTGTTTTGGTCTTCCATTTTCGCTGTTGTCGGTTATTAGCAGCTGACTGTTCCTTTTGTTCGAATGCTTACATGAGAAGCTGACACCTAGCTCCGACTCTGCGCTCTCCGCACAGGACCGGCTTCGCAAGGAATGGGGTGGCGCCGGCAATGTTTCTCCCGTAGCGGTATCCAAAACTATACTTTAATTGAAACCATGAGCTAGTGTATGCGATTTTAAGCCTATTATTATGATAAAAAGTTACCCACACGCCAATTCTGGTGCGGACAAGCATCAGACGTTGACCGAGCGCAAAGAAACAGCAGGGAGAGCGATCCTGAGTGAAGCAGACGACAAATGCGAGAATCCCTAAGCTGACGTCACGGAGGCGCGCTTCGCAGCGCCGTCTGTGTTCGCGCTCACCGCCAATATTGAATTACTCGCCGCGGTGGCTCAGTGGCTATGGCGTTGTGCTGCTGAGCACAAGGACGCGGGTTCGATTCCCGTCGCGGAGGCCGCTTTTCTGATGGAGGCGAAAAGCAAAAAATGCCCGTGTGTTCGAGATTTCAGCGCACGTTAAAGGTCAGTCAAAATTAATCCGGAGCCCTCCACTGTGGCGCGCCTCATCGCCTGTGCAGCGTCGGCGCGTAAAACCATAAAATCAATCAATCAATCAATCAATCAATCAATCAATCAATGTTATATTGAATTATAAGTACAGTGGTCCGATCTTTACGTCACAGATTAAGGAGACACGCGATTGGGCAGAGACAATGACGTTTTATGATAGCATGGCTGCGCCAGTCACAGCGCAAGCTCTAGTGCGTCGCACAGCTGGTCGCCGAAGGGCGCGCGGCAGTGCGAAATGTCAGGGGGAGAGAGGCCGCGCGTGGCTTGGGAAAGAGGCGGTGGCGGTGGAGAGGAGTATAACGGAGCTGCAGCCATGCTCTCTCTGTAGGAGGAGGAGGAACAACTTTATTGAGCATGTAGCGCTTAAGCGCTAGATGGGGTGGTTCCGTCATCTCGGGTACCATATGCTTCCAGTGCCTCCTGGCACCTGGTGATCCAAGTTTGCTGGTCTTTCAAGGCTCTCTGTAGATGGCCATGCTTCACTGTGCAGTAGGCACCGTGGGAAAACCACCCTAAAAAGCCAAGCTTACAGCGATACAGTTGAAGTCGGCTTCAAAGTCGACGTTTCATGTCAAAACATGTGGTCCCAAGACATTCTTTTGATTTTCTTTATTTTTCTTCCATACGCTGAACCATAGCCTCCTCTATAGAGGAGGCTATGGCTGAACACACGCCGCTGAGTAAGCTGTTGCCGCTGGTGCGAGATCCTAGGATCCTAGCCATATGCAGCTTCGCTATGAAATGTGAGCCCTATTTTGTTCCATTAGAGACAGCGCGTCCTGCCAGGGTCCAGTCCTCCCTGATGGGGCCTTCAGACGGGGGACGGTTTCAAGCAGGTGACTCCCCGTCCCGAGAGCTCAGAGAGGAGTACTTATACTTTTGCAACTGGTTGGTGCAAAGTCTGTGCGTGTGGGCGAGCGTGCGAGCGTGCGTGTGTGTGTGTGTGTGCGTGTTTGTGTGAGTGTGTGCGTGTTTGTGTGAGTGTGTGTGTGCGTTTGTGCGTGTGTGTGCGTGTGTGTGTTTTGTGTGTGTTTGTGTGTGTGCGTGCGTGCGTGCATGCGTTCGTGCGCCTCCGTCCGTTCGTCCGTCCGTAACAGGCTCACTAGTCACACTAGCACAGCCCGTGTCGTTTACGGAGGGCCCGGAAGCAACATCCCGCTCTGCTTTATTTTATTTTTGTTTGCTTCTTGTAAGACGAATGTTTGGTATGAGGGTCGTCTGCAGCTGGCATGGGCGGTTTACGCATTGTCCAGTCTGGAGAAGTGCTAGCCTGCTGAAAACCGGTCGTTTTTTTAAACGAAGCTTATGTGACTATATATGGTTTTGGGAATTTTTGAGGCCCGAGGAGAAAAACTCCGTGTACTGCACATGTCACTGGTGCGCGAGGCGTTACATAGAGCGACGCGCTGGAAAACGAACGTACCGGTGTGTGCGTACGTGTGTTATTAGCCCGCGGTCCCTCCTCAAGTAGCACGCCATTCAAAACATTATTTTAACCTCAAGCTTATGCCTCACCTCACCTGGATAAGCATCTTTAGTAGATCAGTTATCAATAGGCACCATTGTGAAGATCCGTAGCGTCAAAATAAATGCACGTGCATGTATATATGCATCTTAGGGATGAGCGTCGTCAACACTCAAGAGAAGTAAAATTTCATCATATCTTCCGTTTATTGCCTTGAGGGGAAACCAGCGAAAAAAACTGGTTGATTCCTCTGTCACAGGAACCAGTAAAACACGAAAGTAAAATTTGCAGCGAAATCTGCAGCTGAGCATCATTTGCGGTCGGCGGCTGTCTTGTGGGTGTGTTTGGTGAGCGACGTCCTGCTGGCGTGTCGCATCGGCAAAGGTGTGCTAGCGTCATTTCCGTGACGGACATGACGTCAGTGAAATCTTGGGGTATCGCGGCATAAAACGCTGTCGTGTTAAAATATAAAACCCGAAAACAAACAACCCTAAGCATAACGTACTCTTTAGTACTAAAGGTTGCTTCCCCGCAAGAAGACCCCGTGTGCAGGGGTGCGCCCTTTACAGGCCGCTTGCTTCGTTGTACTGGCGTCACTTCCGTGACGGGTATGACGTCACCGAAATATTCGTGTATCCGGGAATAAAACACTTTCGTATTAAAAAAGAAGCTAATGCAGGAGATACGAGACAACACACCTAAGTGAACAACAGCATTTTTATTCGTTTCACACGTACGTGTTGGCGCATGCTTTGGCTTAGGTGTTCACAGGGTGTGTCGGTCTCTTCAATTAAATTTTCAGTTTCTAGTCCAGCGTGTGTGTTGTCCAGTCTCTCCTGTGTTTACGTCTTTCTTTCGATGGTTTCCCCTTCCGTGAATATGTACCAACTGGTCGAGCAAGCTGCACTTCTTCCACCTAATTGATCACCCCTGTGTCGTGGGCTTCAAAGCTCCACTAGCCTCCACCTTCAGAGAGTAAAAGAGGTCATAATATTTTTGTTTCCCTTTCATTTGCCTGTCCACCAACTCAGCTACGTAACGCTTCTGCACGTTATTGCAAAAAGTAAATTAGTGGGAAATCAGTGGGAACTGTATACACTAGAGCTTACCTGCACAATAGCCAGAAATGTGGCCGTGAAGAGCCTGCTCTGGAAGTACCACGGCTGAAACACAAGGGAATCACGCGTGAGCCCGCACACCCAACTGCATCTGAGCACTGTTTGGGTTGCTCCCGCGCTACACAGCGGAACCTACCAACACTGACAGTTCTGCGGCGTATAACAAAAAAGCATTATACCACCAAGGTAAACGTTATTGCCACGTAGACGTTATTGCCGCGCTAAGCAAGCATGTGCCACGTATGGGACAGCTGCGCCAAAAAGTAGACGCCTGCAAGTGAGGAGGGCGCGGGTAGCAGCCGTTTTGTTTTCTGTTTGCCGCTGGAAACATGTAAATGCTGCCAACTTCCCAAAAATCTGACAGCAAAGCGCGAACCGTGTACGTCGTTTGAGCTAGAACGCGTCAGTGGTTAGTAAAACTTCATCGCCGACACTTGTCCATAAAAACACTTTATTAGCGAAAATTTCAGCTTGATAGGTTGCACGTGCACTGCATACAGAACACCCGTGTTCAAGCTCATTTAGCGTATTCTTATATTTATCTGTTTATTGCGCTTGAGAGTTTCAGAAATGCAAATAAAATTAAAAGCGGTCATGGATGGTGTGCAGGCACAGTCCGAAAGGGGCAGACTGCATAGTGGGCCGCGGAGAACAGCCTCTGATATCTGATGAACGAAGAAGGCGAGAAACGTGAGAATCGCCGTGACCGCCCCCCACCGCTTTGCTCTTACGTCGCTATACACCTTTCATGCGTACTTGGCTTTCCCGCACAGCCTGAACGTTGGAAGAAAAAGCCACCGGAGAGGTGCAGGAGTTCTTTTTTTCCTCGTAAAAGATTGTTTCTTGCTAACATTACCGGTTCCTAAAGAGGCGTGTTATTCTGTTCGATTATCTTCTCCGCCCGCCGTCGCTCTGAAAAAAATTCACGCATCTCCACGAAGTGAATCATCACGAGTGGGCGAAGCACTGGGGATCGTTCTTATCGTAAATCACCCGTGGCATTGCGCACTCGCGCATGTAAATGAGAGACAACGCGTGTGTACATGATGTATAAATTCCAATCCAAACCAATCCGATACAATTTAATCCAATCCAATCCAAAGCCAATCCAATCCAATCCAATGCTCCTCGCGCATGCGCAACACTGTGTGCACGGACGCCAAGCCCTGGACAAAGCGAGGTCCTAAGGTGCTTCGCCCTTAAAACGGTGTTGTGATCCCGCTCGTCGTTCTGCTTATCACGTCACTCAAACTGGTTATTCTTGTCCAGTGAGGAGCGAGTCATGATTACGACGATGTAAATGCGCTGCGTACGTAAGCCCGCATGAGCCTACATTTCTTTCTTGCCTGGATCCTAGGAACACATCATATTTGTTACATGCGTACCTTGATACAAAATAACTTCTTGGGTCACTGTCATTATTAAGGGGACGGAAAATTAACGAGAAAATGTCACATCGGTAAACAATTGAAAGTTTTTCAGAAGGACTCAATGCCTTCCCAGACAACCCAAAGTCTGTGAAAACCACTTCTATACAAAAAGACACTCAGATAGCTTTATTATTCGATATTATATGTATGGTCGCAGTATAACGCATGAATATTCGAAACTGGTTTTCTTGCTTATCCTTGTGGAAGAATCTGTTCCTACCACTTACCGAAAACCTGAGACCAGCTCGTGAAGCCAAGGTGACCAAGGCCTGAAACAACAACAAAAATCGAAGTGTGTGAGTCGGGGATTAAACAAACATGCAATAGTGTACACGCAACACGGTTCCTATTCTCTTTTACTTTTGTGCAAACAAAAACCTCTTCGTTGAATCTTCAACTCCGGAGTTGCACAAGTAAGATAAACCGATGAGGTGCTCCCTTTCAAGCGCAATAATTCTACAGTTATAAGAATAGAACAAAAATATTAAAAGTCTGGCTTCACCGCATGAAAACACAAATGCGCAGAGGAGCCTTACACATCACAGTTTTTTATTCTGTCTTCCCTTTTTAATTCCACGGGTTAATTTACAACAAAGAAAAAATGTCACACAGCATCCTAGGCCGAGCATAACATGACCAAACGCCACACTTATATGAGGCATCCTCCCGATGACCAAACTTATTACGGTCGTTCCAGACAACGTTGGTCCACGAGGAGATGATCGTTAATCTGACGATTGCGTTTGCGTAATGGGACAACACCGCAACGAGGGACAGCTGTTGGCTGTCATGAATACACTTCTTTCGGACTGGCCTCCGCATGACCATGCCGCAAAAAGAAGAAATATTTTTTTTTGCGTATGGTTTCTTCCATTTTTTATTAGGATCGTGTCGATTTATGCTTAGAGCTATAAACAAGCTGAATGGAACACGCGCAGTGGGCACGCCGGACACTGACCGGGTCAATGGTGTGCAGGGAATAGAGTGCTAAGGCCTTACGTAGAGTCCCGTGGTCTTGGGCATACAGCTCAGGTGGTCGGCGTGCTCTCGGTCTTCGGTGAGCATGGTCAGGTACAAGAACAGGTTCAGAACCAGGCACAGGAGGATCGCGAAAGTGTTCCACAGCAGGAACATCTCCACGGGCAGCAGCACAAGCTGCGCGCACGAGGGACACGATGACATAAGCACTTACGATTCATTCCGGGTAAACCGATACATGGGCCGTGCTGCGCTATAGGCTGTATTCACTGGCGAGGCACGCATGCAGGCAACCATGGGAGTGCGCTGTCACTGGTTACGTCGGGCTCCGCGGGATGGCGGCACTTGTCCGTGCTAAGCACATAATTTGTGTTGGACGTTTCAAACTCTACCCCACCAAACGCAAAGTAATGCCTCGACTTCAATGTGAGTGCGATTAAACATCACCGTTGACACCACCATTGCGGATCGGGTTGAAACGGAGCAGACGACACACACCGTTTTTTTTTTTTTCTGCGGCGTGCGGATGCAGTGGCACAAGCCGCGCCATTATAGTGCCTCAAATATATTCTTGGCCGTATAGCCGGTATTCAATAGCGCGGAATACATACAGGCAACCAATGTGCGCCGCCATATCTGTGGCCAAGCGTCTGTTGCTAGGCGACGTCGTGCGCACCGCCCGCAGATCAGGCACCCCTCTTCTCCTCCATGCAACCATGCGAGTGCGCCGTCACACGTTACGTCGGGCTCCGCGGGATGGCGGTACTTTTTCATGCTAAGCACGACTGTGAAGCACGTGACTGTGTTTCAGTCATGTGTTTGCAGCCACACCGAACGCAAAGTATTGCCTCAAGTTCAAAGTGAGTGGGATTAATAACATCTCTGTTGACGCCACCGTTTAGAATCGGATTGGAACGGAGCAGATGACACGCACGCCGTTTTTTTTTTTTGTTGTTGTTGTTATTCGGCGTGCGGCCGCAGTGGCCCAAGCCGCGCCGTGTCCGTGGCGCATCGGCCATGTCTGTGGCCGTTTCTAGTGTTGCCAAGCGAAGAAATTGACCGCTAAACTTTTCAACGAATACCGCCTATAGCGCCATGTCCGTGGCGCTTCGGCCATGTCAGTAGCCGTTTGGAGTGTTGCCAAGCGAAGAAATTGACACCTAAACTTTTCAGTTTAGCTGTCAGTTTTAACTTTTCAGTTTAAACTTTTCAGTTTAGCTGTCAATAGTTTCCAACTCCACTCAAAAACCGCTTCCAGGCAAAAAGGGAATTGCATGAAACCTTTGTGGCGCGTAAAGACGTCAGATTTTAAAACAAGTCTATACCACTTGTTCAATCGACTAGTTTAAAGTTCAATCGACTACACCTAGGCTGGAGTAGGGAAAAGGTGAGCATAAAAGCAACACCACAAAAAGGAATGCCCCTTCTGAATGAAGAAGTAGTAGACGACGGGTGGTACGTACGCCACCGAGGCTGAAAAAAAATGCGATGGCCGTGAAGCAGCAGAAGATGGCGATGAAGGCCTTCACGAACAGCGTGATCACGAGCCAAGCTGCAAAAGAAGCGGCAGATATGAATCCTTTAAAAGATTCCAGGTGCAACTTTCCCGCTCATGGCAGTCCTTTCAACAGTGATTACTCTCCAATTTTTTAGCGAAATGAAAAGTTCTTTTGCACAGCTAATATTTGGGGTGAATACTTGCTTTGTGCACAGTTTCAAGTCACGCACATTGCGCGACTAAGGTTCCTGAGCCATGGAAACTATCCCATAGAAATGCATGGGGAGTAAGATTTGACAGCGAAATGCACAAAAAATGTTCGGAATCCTGGAAAGTTCTTTTAGCGCTTTCATCTTCACCTTGACTTCTGGCTTTATGCCAAATATCACTTTCCTAAAGTGGTTTTGCTAGGTTTCTGAAAGATTGTAATTTTTAGCGAGAAAGCTGGGTATGGTGCCTCTTATATATCTCGTGACAATGTCATAACAATAAATTGAAACAAACGGACTCCTCATCCACCAGTCAGGTGCACGCATTGGCGTAGAATTAAACGCGGCCGCATCAAGCGAAAAGGACGTATGGACGTGAGCATCAAAGGAGGAATCAAAGTGTCCGGGAGCAGCATTAATATTAAATAAATAAATTAAGCTACCTACCCATCTTGTGTCCCGCTTGCGGTTTTTATAACCATGGGACCTCCTCCTGTATATACTGTGCACCCATATCATGTTTGTTTAATAAAACTTATTTTCAATTCAATTTCAATCTATCAATCAATAAATCATTCAGTCGATAGTTTATTTACGTGCCGAGAGACAACCCGCAGGCATTTATGCCAGGGCACGAATCAAAAACCAACAAAATGAAATTTTTAACGCAAGCACTGTATACTTTGAAAGAAAGCAGCAGAGCATCAGGCGGGACGGGAAGGAGAGTAGACACACACTTTCGCTACTGCCGAGTTGAAACGCGTGCTACGAAACTCCTCGTGCCAAGGAATGCCTCACGCTTCAAAGGCGCACAGAACCTCGGGAGTTTTGATGTGAGGACCTCGAAAAATGCGTGGAAGCCTAAGCCTAGCGTATACACCTCCGCAGTTCAATGCGAGGATGTTAGTAGTGCCACGGGAGTTGCTAATGCGGGTGGCTTACTTTCTATGCAGGGTCCTTCAGTGAAGAAGGGCAACGTGGCCAGCACAACAGTCTCCACGGCATCGAGCGTGCTTATGACCTGTAAACAAACAAACAAACAAACAAACAAACAAACAAACAAACAAACAAACAAATAAGGAAATAAATAAATAAATAAGTAGTTTATTAACCTGCTCGGGAACAGTCCATAGGCATTTGTGCCAAGGCATGAAGAAAAAAGACAAAAAACAACAAAGAAACTAACCTTCCGCGGGGAAAATGTATACACTACACACAGTGAAGCAGTAACCGAACTTCGTTTATGCACCATAAAAACGATTTCATGCTTGAAATCAATGAGAACGACGGCAGACGAACGTTCAAAATGAGACCGTGTTCTTAACATGCACAGCATACGATACAAGAAGCAAAACAGGCATCCCTACTAAAGGTATATTCCGGCCGACGGAACGATGAACGAAATACACCATAGCCCGTTATAGAAGAAAAGGGGTGCAATATTTTGCTGTGACAAAATAAGAAGTGAGCAGAGTCGGTGAGTTGTGGAGAATACCGGCAACTACAGTAGAAATTTTTTCTGCCCTTTGCAGTTTCCTTAACATATTTTTCTCCTTAACTGCAAAGCCCCTTCCCTCCCCCCTCCCCCCCGTGCACCCGATTTGTTGTTCGGCGCTCCCCCGTATCGGTTTCATGCAAATCGGCCCTCCACCTCAAAAGGTTGCCGACCCCTGCTCTAAACTTGCGCTTAGCGGTCACATTACGTATTACATGGGTTAAACTACACAATGCAACCACAAATAAAATTTTGACCAACTCCGTTCAGGGTCCCTTTCAAATAGCGATTACTATAGCAATCAACAGCTTTCCGTAAGCCTTTCATATTGCAGGCGCAATAACGTCATGCCCGCAAGCTAAAGATACATGATGTGCACGACAGGGTTCTATCGAGACAGGATTCCACATGTATCATCGTTATCATTGGTCTATTTAAGTCCACTGCTCGATGAAAGCCTCTGCCATCGATTTCACCGCTCCTGCCCTGCGCTGCTTGAATCCATTCTTTGCAACCGAATTTACCTATCTTAGCCCTCCATCGAGCTATCGGTCTTCTCCCATTCCAGGTCCCGCCTCTCGGCAGCCACTACGTCACCCTCAGCATGGTCCACTGGATATTGTCACTTCTCCTCATTACACGTCCAGCCCAACGTGCAAGCATGTTTTCCACTGAGAGTTTGCTCCCTAATCCGAGACACTCGCTTCCTATCTTCAAGCGTTACTCCTATCATTCTGCTCTTGACGACTCGTTGTGCCGACCTAAGTTCTCTTTCCAGGTTCCCAGTAAGTTCAGTGCAGAAATTTGGGGTAGTTGGTTATATGACATCGACATGGTATAAATGGCGCGACAAAGCGCTCGTCCTGTGTAACTGTCTCCTCCTTTGTCCCCGTTTTGTCGCGCCTTTTACCATGTTCCAGTAGGTTATCACGGTTTTGCCCCACAAGCCATTTCCGGGAGACGCATTGGTTGAATGTATTGACAGGGGGTAGCCTATACCGCTCATTACTTCTGAGCGTTCGCCGTGTGCTTTCGAGCCCACAGTCATTAATCTATGCCTGATTTCCTTTTCGGGACTTGGCTTAGCACCAAAAGCTTTGCGGAGGATAGTACCATTCCTTCACCCCTTCTAGTGTGTCACTACAATTTAGAGCTGCAAGAAACCATATGATGCGTACCCTTCGATGTAAGTAAAAAGTTGAGGAAGAATTGAACAATGCTCACCAGAAAGGCGCAGGTCACGACACGTATCAACGTCACGGTGGAACCTGGCGCACAGGGCAGGTGAGGAAAACATAAAGTTTGAAATTTTTTGCAGTGTGATACATCATCCCTTTGAATCGAAACACATTTACACTGATTCCTGGTCCATTTACGCCCTAAATTTATAAAAATAGTGTTCTCCAAATTGCCGTTCTCGCAGTGGAAATAACATCAGCAAAACTGCGCCTCTCTCCCGGCCGCCCACCCCACTTCCACCTCTTTCGCAAAAAAATTGCGTTAGACGTTACGCCACGAGTAGCTGTTGTGTACTTGAAACACGATATATGACGTGGTTTAAACTTACGCAAAAAGATTTCTTTTAAGGGGGTACCAGAAGGCTTTTCGTTAGGTTTTGTGGTCATGCTGAAAGCTTGAGCAAAGCACCGACAGTTTGTATGCACATATTTTAATATTTGCACGAGCCCTTCACCTAAGCAACGAAGTCTCATACAAAAAAAGTGGGCCTCTTCGAAGGAACCCGCTATCGTGCGTAGGCAAAAACAAGTGTCATTATCATTATTAGTGTCGCCTTCTTCGTAAACGAAGACTAACCAAAAAGCTAAACGCGTGCCCATTCTTGGCAAAACATGCTTAAAGTGGCCATGCAGATAAAATGCAAGTTTGGTTGATTCGAAATACTGACTTTTAGAACAACACTGACAGCACTTTTAACGCAAAATTCCTCTCGATACCTGCCCAGGCTCGACGATTCCACATGCCGATCTTGTTAATACTTGTTTAGTTTTTTTTTCAGTTCTTTCCAATGCCACTGCACTGGCTTGCGCTGCACCTGATCCCATTTTTCCATTGTATACGCGTTTGCTCAGCCTGCCGTCGTTATTTTGTCTTTTTCTCGCTCCGTTGAGCTCAGTTTTCGCCGTCTCACTGTGGGGGAAGTGCACATCTTCTGCGGTCTGGACAGTTGGGTTAATTCGAAATATTGCCTCGTTAGAATCATACTGGAACCACTATTAACTCACAGCTCGCACAGATAAGCTATATAATTCGAAAAAAAAAGGGAATTGCCACGCGACCCATTAGCTCATTTCCCGCACTTGAACCTATGACGTATTGGGGCAGCTGTGCGATTGGCAGAGGCCGGCAATAGCAAATGCAAGTTAGGCAGGGCTTATAAGCTTGCAGAACGAGCTATTTGCGCTTAAATTTAGTACGCATGCTTTCTATAGCAGTGCGAATGGTGGGGCAAACAAGGGGAGTTGCGAAAGTACACGTAAACATAGAAGCCCCTGTGCGTACTGCTGTTGGCCTTGCGCTCACTATTCTTATAGCTGCACAGTGTGGACCGGTGCTTTGAGGTTGTCTCACACGACATTGCCCGATTGGCATAAGCGATATTGTCTTACGTGAGCCTGTTTGTCGAGCATACCCGATGTTTCACGAAACGAAATTTCTACCGCAACAAAAACAAGCCAGGTGCAAATACGGTCAGAAACAAAGCGAGTGCGGACAGCGGTCCTGCGTGGTATGGTGGCGCATATAGGAGAACTGACGGCAAACGAGGCATTTAGGTGTTCGCTGCAGACTAAACAGAGCACTAACTTTCCTTTGAACATCTGCTCTGGATACGTCATCGCAGACGTCACGAAACACATGATTTAGCGGGAGAATAAACATTTTGACTTAAAATGTAAATTTTTCTGCGAATAAAGCATAGTTTGCTGCTGGACAAGCGCTGGAGGCACATCAAAACACCAAATCTTTCAAATAAAACAAACTCGTGTTATGTGTGCATGGCTTAACTCACACCAGTGGATACCAAACAGGGGTCCGCGGACCCCAAGAGGTCCGCGAGGGTATTTAAGGCGTCCGCAAAGCCGTACCCGAAGCTCTTACACCCCCCGTCCATTTCTCCAATTTGCTAGACCTTGCTGGAAACGCAAAAAGGTGGCTTCGCTACATGACTTCTACGTTTAATTTCTCCGCGTAGCACATGTCTCGAAGTTGGCTTTTCGCACGACACACAAGCTATGCGGTAAAGTGAGACACACAAAAGGCTGGGTGACAGCAGCAAAAGCAAATTGTTGAAATTCGACACGCATAAGCCTAAAAGTCACAGATAAAAAACGGGCATTGAATAAGTATGTTGGTGACTTTAGCTGCACGTGCAAATTGTTTGACATTGTGACACGATCAACATAGGGGTCCTGCATCATTCTTGCAAGCCCGAAGGCATCCCCGGCACACCCATGGTTGAGAACCACGCTATTGCGCCGTATTTAAATTGTACTTAGCGAAAACTCGGTGATATTAAGGAAAACCGAAAAGTGGAAGGACTGGCCCTTTTTCCGCAGAAACCGGCGCTGTCCGTACGCAGAAACAATAATTCTCGTCCCCGTCTTCGTCGATGCTTACAGGGCGAAGAACGCGTCTATCATGGCGAAATTAGGCCATGTTTGTACACGCGACGGTCACTTTCTCTCGCGTAGCAGAGTCATCTTTAAATTAGACTTAGGACGAAAATCGCGCGATGTTTGTAAGAACCACCACACCGATTGAACACATTCTGGAGTGCTCAAAAGGAAATAAGTGCCCTTCCTCGGTGTCTAACTGGGCGTTTTTATAAGAGCATCGTTCTGAGATAATTCTGCAAAGACGCACGTCTTCCCAGCACGTCTAAGACTAATCAACGAAAACCATTTTTCCTGAAGGGCATCTGCTAAAAACGATCTGCATCTTTTAACAACTGCTGCAACTGTATATCGCAGCGCAGTCTGAACGGCCGGACGCAAGTAAAGCCGCACTTAGCTCTTGAAAACTTACCGTCATCCTTCTCTTCCTTGCCGTAGTCCTTCTCCGGAAGGCTACCAGTAATAGCTGGAATACCAGAATCAACGTCACCAAAAAGGACGCGAAGCACGCGGCTCTTTTGAAGGTTTCGGATAGCGGCATTGCACGAATTATATACTGAAAGAAGTTCGGCGATAGGTCAGGGAGGCGACGAGGGGATGGAATTTTATTCTTTCCCTCGGCAAAAAAAAATCCATCATCATAACCTGCAGTCTGTAACCTATAACCTATTGAAAAATTTATAGTCTATAAATTGTAGTGTATAGAAAATTTATAGACAAAACCCTTTCCCCTTAGCCACACCCCTAGTTTTAAAGCCCATCTTTTTTTCCAACACACGGTGATTTTCCTCATAATTAAGTTAAATACCTTCCACGTAACAAGCAGCTTTGGCTTTTCCATCCGCAAGGCAGACCAGACCCAATTGCTGCCTGCAACCCAGCGCTGCTAATCCAACTTAGGTTTCGCCCTGTCGCCATCCCCACCGTGATTTCTATGCACTACCGCCTCTCCCGCTTGACCTATCCTCCGGCGGACAAAACTTTAGACAATTCTAAGGCTCACACGTGGCGACTTCTTCAGACAGGCACCTTTCCTAATCACGCCGTCCTGACGCACATCCACCCAGCTCTGTACCCCACTTCAGCCTGCCGCTTATGTGGCGGTCATGCCACACTATCCCACATCATCTGGGCTTGTCCGAAAAACCCTTTTCCCGAAATACCCTCCGAGGAACGGTGGGAGGCCGCGCTGCGCAGCTCGGACCCGGACGAACAGGCCCGCTTGGTCGCCAGGGCTGCCGAGGTCGCTGATCAGTTCACGCTGACAGCCATCAACGCGATCTAACCACCAGCATCGCTTTCATGATGCATAATCACTGATATTCCTCGAAATAAAGTTTTTTTTCTCTCTCTCTCTTCCTCCCGGCTTATGAGTACAGCGGGAGCTGCTCAAAAAGATTTCGCATCCCGTTAGTCTTAGGAACGATAATAACAGGGGAAAATATCACCAGGATGAGGAATGTATTTGCATGAGCAAGCACTAAACTTACCGCGAATCTGCGCAAAAAGATTTTAGGCGATTCGAATTTCGAAATCCCTAATAAACATATATGGTTCTTCCACTCAGCAAATTTAAACAGCATGGGCGCGGGTGACGCAATAAATAAATCAGAACCCGCCGTTAAAAAAATAACTCCGTTTGTGTAACACCTTATGTGTAACACCCTATGTGCTAGGTAACACCTAAGTAACACTCCGTTTGTGTAACACCTTATGTGTAACACCTTATGTTCTAGGTAACACCTAAGTAACACTCCGTTTGTGTAACACCTTATGTAACACCTTATGATTGATTTATTGATTGTATGGTTTAACGCACTGACGCAACGCAGGCGATGAGGCACGCCGTAGTGGAGGGCTCCGGATTAATTTTGACCAGCTGGGGATCCTTATCGTGCGCCGAAATCTCGTACACACGGGCGTTTTTGCTTTTCGCCCCCATCAGAAAAGCGGCCGCCGCGGCCGGGAATCGAACCCTCGTCCTCGTGCCCAGCAGCACAACGCCTTAGCCACTGAGCACAACACCTTATGTAACACTATGTTTGTGTGACGCCTAGGTATAATGAGTGCCAGGTTCTAGTGTCGCCACAGCACTTACTTGGCTCCCTGCAAAACGTTAATAAGTGTGTTCTACGACGTCTTGTCAGCATATATAATAAATTCACGATTGGCAAAAACGGCATGAAACGACGTCGACAGAGTTAAATATTAGGGACAAAGTTCTTTCGTACTAATTTTTCATATCGTAAAATTAGACTAACTCGTCCAGCTTTCCGTTCCATCGCACTATACGTACTTATACAAGGCTCCGATTCCACGAGCGCACCTTTTAGCTCACAAATCGCGTAAGTAGTACTTCTGCCCCAAGTTGTCTCAAATTCGATGTTGATGCGTGATTTGACCGCAGATAAGCCAGAAAAAAGTTTTGCCTGAAAAATTAGTTCACTGCGCAGCAGTATGTATGAAGGACTCAATATTTGCCAGTAGCGGCGTCCAGGTGGCGCTTATTCCGAGCAAAAGCTCGGTAATCGACTTTGTTAACATATAGCTGATGGCAATGTGCAAATTTAAGTATAGTGGCTGTACACACGAGGTACGTGCAACGTTGCAATGCATATCCACTATTAGACTTGATCGTTGTCCTCTCTGTAGTGGCTTATTTAGCTCTATGGGCCTCGTGCACTGGTATGGTGGCGCCACTGATTTGCTGTGTTCCGCGCCATCTTGCGGACAACGAAGACATAACTTCTGAAGTCCGCGAGCAGGCGACGTCGCGTAGCGTCTCGTTCGGCAGTGTACGAATATGAGCACAAGGAAAAAAGACTAGCCGCTATTCTTCGGCAACGCGATACAAACAGCCAAACGGTACTTTACTAAACAGAAAATGTCTCGCAAGGGCAACAGGAAAGCGAATTACCAAAACAAAATCGATTGTAGGCAAGCGCGGGTCTGTTTCCGCGCCGTAGGAACACGCTACCATTTTACAACGGCTTCAACTCAGCCCCAGCGGCGTCGCCCAAATGAAAGATAAAAATAAAAAGGCGAGAACCGCGAGCCCACTTACGAAAAGAAACAGTACTGCAGGAGTGAGCGTGTGCGCGTGTGTGTGTGTGTGTGTGCATCGCATTCTGGAAGCGATATGTGTGTGAGAGAGAACACTCCTGTGCTCCTGTTCTGTGGGGCCCCTTGTCCCCGCAAGAACATTAAATTACGGCGCAATGTTCCAGCGGCGCCGGCAACGATTTCGTTTGTTCGGCCGGTGGGCCAGTTCGGCTTCAACCTTTAGGCAGGTCCTCGTGTGTCCTCGTCAAGGCATGCATGATTGGCGTAAGTGCCATCATTTGGCGGACAGATCAACGAAGAGAAGAACAGCGACCGGACTTTCCAGGACTTGCAGAAGCGAATTGCTCCCGTGTAAACTCCACTGTGCCTTGTACGTGTCAGGAAGTGATTTGATATGTCCGTTGTGTGTGTGAAATCGCGGCTAAAGGTTTGTGTGTAATGTTGCGACACCAAGGATATGCGGCTTCAAGAGCCCGAAGATTCAGGTTTGTAGAGGCAGGTATTTGAAAATGCAACTGCTCAACTAAACTGTATCTGAAACTGCTGAAACTGCGATGAGTTCGTTGGATGGGCTCAGAAAAATATCTCAGAAAAAAATATTAGGTTCATAAACGCGTACTTCATGTGCGAATACTTTTGGACTTAGATGTTCGTGAGGAAGCTTTCATGAAAGCCTGCAAGCGCTTATTTACTTTGTTGTTTATCGCTCCAATCTCCACGGGCACAGCTATGGTAGAGCGCAGAACAGGAGCTATAATTGCTATAATTGTGCACAAATGGTTCCTCTCGCATTCGGAGTGCCGATGAAAAACAAAATACCATTTGGAATAATGGAGATAGTTTCAAAGCTGATAGAGTTGTACGCGATGTTTGTGTAACTACATGCCAGCGTGAATAGTGCTCGTGCATGTTATAATCTTTCTCAGCAAAAATATTTTGCGCAACAAGCTCCACTTGAACTCGTTTCCTTTCACCAACTGCGGCAGAAACGCAAACTACAAGTTGTACAGGAACATGTTCAAGATATTTGAGCGTCGTTTCAATAAAAGTAGATGCGAGCCTCCGAATGGTGGCTGGTGTGTGTCCATCTGTTTATTGTTGTTTCGCTGTGTAGCGTAAACATTCACGTTTCTAATGTTTTCATTTTAAAGCTATCTTCATATTTTGCTGCTATGACTACGCACAATGGAAGCATGCGTTATTATGGGATGCTTCATGTATTTTCTGATGCGTACACAGTTGTACTGACACCAGAGGCTATAATTGAGGAGCAACAAAAATAAGCATTCGTTCCGTTTCGTTGGATACGCGGCATATTTGCGCAGCGGTCTTACGCCAAGTAGCGTGCAGATGCGCAAATGCACCTATGGATCAGTTCTCTTTATTTCTCGGGTACTATGTGCTTTGTGCCCGTCGACGTCGCAGGCAGCTGATCCGTGTACTGTCGTCTGCTTTTATTGGAGAAGGGGGGCGCTTTCTAAAATATTTCAGCTTGCATTCCCGTAGAATTCGTAAATGGAATATTTGTATAATATTGCAACTGGGAACGTAATAAAACGCGGTAATTGTTGTGTAATAATTTCCCGGTTGTTGTTGAAATTGAGCCCCGTGGCGAACTGCTGTATATGTTTATTTTGTTCTTCAGAAAAACTTCCGCCGCCGCTACCAGGTGGCGCCACATGTTTACTTAAAACTAGCACAAAAATTTCGTTAAAGTATTTGCTTTTTATTTTTGACATTATTTTTTATTCATTTTGTTTGTATTTTTTGTGGCGAGGTGATTGTACAGTAGCGTTGCGACTAAGGCCGCTGTGCAACACCACCCCGTTACAAAAGGGAAGCCACTAAGCATCATCATCAACTGCAGTGCACGAGCCCCATAGAGCGGTAGATGAATGAAAATGCGGTGATGCTTCCATAGCAAAAAGAAACAAATCAATTTAGAGCCAGCAAAAAAGACAGGGGCATGTTTCCGCTGTATAGACAATGACTGCTCATGCGCAGAGCGACTCGCGTGTTGAGCGAAATAATTCAAAGCCAGCAATAAAAAGAAAGGCGCGTCCCCGTTTATGCTATTCGATGACCGCGCATGCGCAGAGAGACTCGTTTGCTGGGACAAAGAATGGCCAGCCAGCAAAAAAAAAAAAAGAAGACAAGGGTGCATATCCGTTGCTAGGCAACGACTGTGCATGCGCAGAGCGACCCGCCTGCTGAGTGATAGAATGCCGAGCCAGCCGTAAAGAGGAGCGTGCTTCTCTGTTGCTAGGCGACGCCTGGGCATTCGCAGAGTGACTCGCCTGCTGAGAGATGAACAGTAGAGCCAGCAAGAAAGACGAGGGCGCGTCTTCCTTCTTGGCAGGAGGAGCGTTTCTGGCGCTGTGCTGCACCTCCTGTTCAGCTAATTCGTGCGTGCGTGTGTGTGTGCGCGTGTGCGCGTGCGTGCGTGCGTGCGTGCGTGTGTGTGTGTGTGTGTGTGTGTGTGTGTGTGTGTGTGTGTGTGTGTGTGTGTGTGTGTGTGTGTGTGTGTGTGATGAAAACGTTTTTTTTTTGAGAAAATAGGGGAAGGGAGTCGTTGGGTTAAAACGTGGAGCAATGGGTGGCCATCCTATTCCGTTAGGCCGCGGGCTGTGGCTGCAGTCTTCGCCCGGAGAATCAGGGCTTCCTGTTCTTCGAGCTGGCTGCACCCAATGCTCAGGAGAGGGGGACAGAGGCGTGGGGAGGGTGAATTGGACGGACATGTCCAAACTAGTTGACTTGAAATGTTGGGAGACAGAGCTACGGGATGAGCAGCTGAACGGGTAGAGGGTGGGAGAGATACAGTGAAGGCGGGTGTGATTGTGGTACGTCTGTGTTTGTAGGCGGTGCCATATGCGGGCGTCGGTGGTTGTGAGGGAGGGTCGTCGTGAGTTCCGGTAGTGGGCTAACATGTCGGAGCATTAGAGGGTTAGGTCACCATGGGCCGATACGTTATTGGTCTCTTCTGGGAATGGTGTTGTTTTGCCATCATGTTCACAGTGCAAAATTACAAATACCCAAGACCACATTCTTTGGCAGTACCCCCAATACATCCAAATTAGAAAACAATACACTAGAGAGTGGCTGACCTCACCTAGACGAGAAGAGGAGCAACGCGGCCTGATTGACTTCATCCAAGAAGCCGTCAGCAGAAGCCTGGACCGAGTCCTCTGAATCTCGCAGCGCTCCCTACAACTCCTCCTCACTTTCTACCTGTGAATAAAATATTATCTCTCTCTCTCTCTCTCTTCTGGGAATGCCCGGTAAGTAAGCTCGCGGGCGGTGTCCTGTGCCACCTCGTTCCCAGGAAGAGATGTGTGGCGAGGAATCCACACTATGCGAGTCGTTCGGAGCGCTGGTCGGCGTGCTAGGATGTTAGAGCTGATGCGAGTGATGCGTCCCGTGGCGTAGCGGTGGCAAGCGGCTTGGGGGTCGGTCAATATTTGGATATACGATGAAGGCGCGTTGGTGACGGCCAAAGCGGTTGCAGCCTCATCGTCGGTATCAAGTTCAACGGATGTCGGTCGTTAGTATTGTGGCAGAAGCTGTGATGGGATTGGTTGAGTGTATTGCTGCTACTGCACAAATCGGGTACGTGTGATATGGGGCTGCGTTGGTGTAGTAGGCATCGGGATTGGCGCCGTATTTCTTGAGGACAAGTAGTACGCAGATAAGAATTTTAGATGCGACGCTGAGAGCATCTGTTGTCGGCGGCTCTGTCCTTCCTGCGTGCGGCCGTCGTCGTCGGCGTCCGCACTCTCCTCCGCTCACCCCCTCTCCTCTCCGATAGCGAACACTCTCTCGCGAGGGGCATTGGATTGGATTCGATTGGATTGGCTTGGATTTGGATTGGATTGGATTAAAGTGGATTGTGTAGTATTGTGTTGCGTCATAGCCGCGGCAGACGCACTGGCGCCGGCGCGTGCCCAGGTGAGAGCGAACACTCTCTCTCAACATCTGCGGGTGTGCGGCCCAGCACGCTCTCACTCCGCCGGTGGGCGGCGCTGCGCGCGGTGCTGCGCATGTGCAGTGCTCTCTCTCTCCGCGGTCTCCTCTCCTTCGGGCGCGCTGCGCATATGGGGTATTCACACGAGAGAGAAATCCGCCGTTTCGCTCCTCGGAGTGCGCGCCACGTGACCCCTACGTCACGGTTTCTCTCCGGCGCACCGCCTCCGATGGGAGATCGGAGCTTCTGCTCGCGAGCTACAAACCCTCCGACGCTCGGCGGCGGAGGAGGCGGGATTTCGTCTGCTCGTCGGGCAGCTGGCCGCGGCTGAAGTTCTAGAGCGGTTGCAGGCACTCTATTTTTAATCGGACGCGAAAATGCGTGGCGCACATGACAGGCCCACTGAGGGAGCCGCGTACACCACCAGCACGGGCGCTTGGCGAGCGGCGGCCGCGAAGTGGCGCAGGCCGGCGCCGGTAGCTCGAGCGACAGCTTGTTATTGCTCCCCAAGGCGCAAACAAAGCTGCGTATACGAGAAATGGGGTAATGATGTGATGGAAAGTTGCTTTAAAAATCGTCACCTGAGCCGCTTGCCAGAGCGCCGATCGAATATTCGCCGCAGTGTTAAGCCTAACATCAGTATGCGGGCCTGTAGGTGGGCCGGCCGGCTGCTACCACGTCGCGCGCCGTTCTCTGCGCGCGGCAGCACCTGCATCGCGTCGACGACCAATTTTTGGTCGGTTGACAAGATCAGTACGTATGAGCTTAATAGAAATTGCCGCCGTCGCGGAATGGGCCGTGCTACGGCAGCTCTGCTTTAGAGATAGGCGACTGCAAACAGTGATGTCCCTCCGAAAGTCGCATCCTCCGTGTGAGCGAAGGAGCTGGCCGAGCGGAACTCCGCCTGTGGTGACGTCACGACCTCCCTCGGATTTCTCCGCTGAAACGCTCCGTCGTGTGAATACCAACCGGTGTGCCACTCTCCGGCGGCCTTTCGGTCGACGGTTGCTCTCCGCTTGCGCTTGAACCCCCCCTCAGCGTCGCATCACACCAGGGTTCCCGCGAGGGGAGGTGGGCGTAATTTTTTTCATTCTAGTCGTGACTACGTGATGCGCGTGTGGCTGGGCAGGCATTCCATCTAACAGCGTCAGTGTAGTAGGCATCAGGATTGGCGCCGTATTTCTTGAGGATTAGGTACGCCGGTAAGAATTCTTCATTCTAGTCATGACTACTGGAGGAAACCATTGACCGGCTGTGAGAGCGCCGTTGACGTGTAAAACGTTCGTGAGGGGACAGGATTTGGGTCCAACGACATCGAAACACAAGGCCAGTCCTGAAAACTGCCTTATACGCGACAAGGGAAGATGCTGCAGAATGTGGTGCGCAGGCTCGCGAATGAAGCACAGTTTTTGCAACGAACCCCCGCCATTCAAAGAACAAGGGGTGCAAGCTGCGCGTGTATAAACAACGGCAGCGACGGGGCCATAAACATGCCATCTCACGAAGAAAGCTTCAAAACAGCCGAACATGACTTACACATGACGTCCGCTTCTTCTTCGGCTTGACGAGGGGTCGATAACGATGGTGGTTCCAGGAATGGGGATCGCACTCGAGCAAGAAGCGTGAGCGCGGGGACCCGTGGTTTGTTGGTTGGTTGCCTCGAAGAATTACACTTACCCACGCGGGGGATTGGCCAAGAAGGTGTGTGCCTAATCAGGATGCGACCTACGTTATTTTAGGTGCCAACATTAGAAAAGGAAATAGAGAACCAAAAATATTCTTGTCATAGTGGTGCATAGCACTTTCTTCCTTTTCTTCTTTTGACCAGCCAGTATTTCAACCTTCTGCGGATATCATTAAGCTATGGACAATCAACACATTCACAAAAAGGCGTAGCCAGTTCAAGGTCCAGATTTCGGTGTGGTACTATCATTGCTTCATTCTGTTTTTCTATTCGAACTGTTTCCCAAAGCCTAGCGCGTGACAGCTCAATTTCGATAGACGTTTTGAATAGAAGACTGCCACTGCGGCGCCGCTTTGTGTACTTGTAGGCTTGAACAATTGGGCTGTTGCCTTCCTGACACCTGCGTCACCTGGATCCCGGGGCATTAAGGGATGGCGGGAAACGAAGCAGCGCACACTGCGGCTCGAGGACATACCAGCCGAGCCTTCCTGCCACCCAATATTCGGCCTGCAACGGGCGCAGCAGACGCATCCATCACCTATGGGCCATATTGAAGCACCACCGACTCGAGCGGAGAATATATCCCCACCACACCCGATCTCACCAAGGAAGGAAGCGCAATCTTTCGTCACCTCCAAACAAACACATACACACGCGGAATAATCAGGAACCGCATCTACCCCACACAATTTCCGTATCTCCGTCCTTCCTGCGACATACCCGATACGTTGGCACACATGATCTTGGGGTGCCCTTGCGAAAACCGCCGCCCATTAGGACCGCCGCCCACTAGGACTGCCGCTCTGCAAACGCCCATACAACCGCTCAACACGACATTGCTGAAAAGCGGGAGACCCTGCTCGTCTACGAGGATCCGAAGAACCAGAAGAATCTGGTTTAACCGGGCGAAGACGGCAGCCACCGCCAGAGGTTTCTTGGACTGAGGAGACCTACCACCTTTTTTCAGCCAATAAACGTTTATTTCTCTTTCTCTCTCTTCTCCAACCAGCTCAAGTTTGTAGAACCGGCTCAAGTTTGTTAAAATCGTTCTATGAGCCCACGAAACAGTTTTAAATCTTAAACCGGAAGGGATGAAGGTAAATAAAATGGGAAAGCGCTGCGCTCAGAAATTGCATAAACCTGATTAGAGCCGTTATTGTTTCATTATATTTTACCAGTTCCTATGACTTCTCTCCTTTCCCGTAGGCACCAAACTTTGCGAAAAAACGTAACATTACACCTTTGTACACCTTACTCTAAAAACTATTGCGCAATATTTGTCCAACGACGCCCATGGTTGAACGCGAAGCTTTCTTGTGATGGATTCTTTAATTGGACAATCCCACACTGAGCGGTACGCGCCATTTTTTTTTAGAATAACCGCATCAGCTTTCGGGTATGCGCTCCACAGGCCTTACGTTTGGGTTTGGGGTCTACGGCATGAATCGGTACCTGCTGCATGCCGTACAGCGAGTACCTTTTCGAGTGGGTGCCGGTTCAAAGTTCTGAGCTTCAGAATATGACGATAGGCCTAACGTATTGCGGGTAACAGCCTTGCGGCATGCAGAGAAATGTCATCCTCATCGCACGTCGACCTGGGGGTAACGGCTGACGAAGTTCACCTCAGAACATGCATGATGTTAGGCCTACGTCGTGCCATCGCACGCCTGCGCCACTTTAGGGGGGCTAACAGAGCTTTCGCCGAGCTTCGCCCACTATCCCAGGATCATCACTTCACCCACGATCATCATCATTGTCAGAGAATGTCGGCTTGCCTGCAGTGCGTTTTCGCGCGCGGACATCACCAGTGAGAGGCTGAAAGTTTCGCTTTAATTAACACCACCATACCACCTGCTCTGTACTGCGATTGGTGACGCCCACTGCTTCTTCAGAGAAAAATGTCTTCCTTTCTTTCTTGACAGCGTCTCAACAATACTGTAATAAAGTCAACGCAGTTTACTGCTGAAGCACTCTTATTAATGAGTTGCATGAGTTACGCACAAAGCTGGTTGCATTGATTGCTAGACTAGCGGTAAAGATTTATCGTTGAATGCGAGTATTCAGCAGACCAGCTTGCTTCTACTACGGTTTTGAGAGTGCCCCATGACATTATTTTCGAGAAATTTTGTACGCCTTTGTTTTGTTGTCTGAAGAGTGCTTCCTTTTAGTATACAAAACAGGAATGATGACAGGCATTTATAAAGACCCCCAACACCGCCCCGAAGGATTTTGACACCCCCCTTCAACATCCTCCCAGTACCCCCCCCCCCCCCAAACGGATTTCGACCCCCCCCCCCGAAATCGAAATTCTGTATAAACCCCTGAATGATGACAGTCGAGCCAACAAACATATAAATAACTGCGTCGTACCTTCATATACACGAACAGATGTCTATGCTTAGCAGATGAAGTGGATGCGGGGCCAATGGAGTCCAAAAAGTGAGCAATTCTGGTATGCATGATGTGCACGCGACGGAAGAGTAGACGCGGAACTATGGAGCAACGCCGCCTGCATTTAATATAATCCTTTCTAGCCTTAATATACTGACTCCTCCCTGTTCTGTGATAATACGTAGAGTATTGTGCAGATGGAGTTCGCGTGAAACTTCAGGACGCGGATCGAAGCCATTTAAAATTCGCGCTGTTTATATCGCAACAATTTAAAAAAAACACGGCATAATAGTTTTATAAACCCCCAATAATTTTTGTTTCTGTTCAGAAAGAAATAATTTTCTTGCCATGGCATTTAAGATAGATGTTCATTTAAAGGAAAGGTGGTTCAGCTTGCCTTGGCTCGGCTACCGCCCGCCTGAGTATCCTCCAATTTTTGAGTTCGCCGTATCCCAAGTTCTGCGTCCACGTGCGTGTCGTAAACACGCACTCGTAGAGTTAATAACGCACTATGCCGAAGGACACAAAAAGGAATTGTGGCCCTGAAGCTTCCAGAAGTTATGTGCTTTATCAAAAGCGTCAGTTAACCTTGGTAAGTATTCCCTAATTGCGTTCGCAGCTGCTGTACCGTGCTGTCTGCTTCGCCGGCGAAAGCTCACTGCAGTATGCCTCCTCCGCCTAAACATGCAGTTATTTTCTGTTGCAGTTAGATCCGTCAGGAAAACGCCACGACGGACGAAAGCCTCAGGACATTCGTCCAATGTGTGAGCTCTTCACCTTTTGCAGTTGTACCTATTTATTGCAGTTGTACCTAAATGTTGCTGTCTCGCAGTTCTGAAAACAGGTGTTGTCAGCCAAGCCAAGGGATCAGCCTACATCGAGATGGGAAACACAAAAGTTGTCTGCTCAGTGTAAGCGGCGCCTTGACACATTCCTTACACTTATTTCTCGATCCGTACGAATGGTATCTACTCGGGAGAAGTGAGGGGTAGAAGACGTCCGCATGATTCTCCTGAGGGCGGGAACAGTGCGCTCCAGAGCGGACACGAGCCATCCCAGTCTAGGCGTTATCAGCAGGTGTCCTCTGTGGACCGTGGAGCACGTTGTTCGCTCGCGCCAAACAAGAATGCAGACAGCTGTACTAGTAGCCTGCACCACGGGGCTGAGTCCTCAAAATACAAATATACAAGAGCGAGGAGTGAACACAAATGAAATTGTAAATAATAAAAATTAATAGCACGCAGAAAGCAAAATTTCTAGAAGCCATTCAGAGTAAGGCCTTGAAACTTTCATTGTGCAGATCAGGGTGTCGCTACACAACAAAAACTGGAACCAAAAAGCAACAACAACAAAGCTATATTTTTGACCGGAACAAAATGAAATTTTACGTATTATTTCGTTTACGATTGAAACAAAAAAAAATCATTTCGTTTTTTGGTTTGAGTGGAAAGTTAAGATATTTCAGCATTGATTCCACCTTCAATGCAGAGAGGTACGGGATTGCCGTCGGTTCGCTAGCACAAAATTGCCCTTTGTATTGCTGGTGCCGTCTCTCCTTCAGCAGGCTTGCTGCCTGCTTCCATACTTTCTCCGTCTGCCTTGATGGTCAGTGCTGAGCACCCCGCGTTATCGCTGTGCAAATCTGGCTGCAATGCCGATGTTGCGGCCTTATTTATTCATCCAGTGGAGACCTGTACAAGTCATGTTGAGCTTGTGCGCAAGTGCTGCCAGAGAGCAGCGGGAAACATTTCATAAAAGGCGAAAAGAACAGCATCAGGGAGGGCGTTGCTATCTTTAATAGTTTTTAGAAAATGATGCTTAAATGTGGATGCGTGCCATAAATGAATATTTACCAATTTTCTTGATGTTATCCCTTTGTGTGGATGTATATGTGGGGGACTGAAGGTACTAGTGGTGGTCCTTTGCTACCTCCTTTCCTACAATCTATTTTAAAATTGAACGCAGAGAACAGGTGCCCCGGAGTTTTATAGGGACCCATGAGATGGAGCGTTTTAAACTTGCAACAATGGAATCGCAATGTTAGTAACAAAGTGCACAGCTGGATTTTGAATTAGCTCAGATTTATTCATGAGGATTTTAGTGTTCGGGGCCCAGACGGAGGCTACATGCTCAAGCATTGAGTGAACGCCTGCAGCACGCTGGTTTTCTGGAGGCTTGGAGTGTCCAGTCCTAAAAATTGTATACCTCACCCAAATTGGGTGCCCTGAAACTAATAGCGCTTGAGGATTTTTCATCTACGACAATGTCTCAATCATACCTGGGAGCCAGGTTGGTGACGGCTGGCATGCAGTTTCTGGGGACCGGGGTGTCAACTCCAACTGTTATTTGCAGCTGTGCCATCTAGAAGTATACGACAAGTAGTGTTTAGGCGTCCTTAGATTTCTTTGTATGCACTTGAGCTTTTTAACAGACGTTTTTACAAAAATTAATAAGCATCACCTTGTGTTTCTTAACATAATTTGGCATTTCTGAATGTTTCTTAACTTAATTTTATAAATCATAATTTTTCTTGTGCGCAAACACGAACTGTTATGAACAGTTACGAAACATTGTTTTTTTTTCATTGCGGAGCTGAACCAGAATGGAACGTTTATTTATGGAACGAAGTGGAAACTGGAATGAAAAAATGGCCCGCTGCTACACCCTGGTGCAGGTGCGGTGCCTATGCACAGTTTGCTTAATTTGGTGTGGGCTTATCGGAACGTCTATTTGTGCTGCAGATACGGAGCAGAGTGTATATTACTTCACCTCGACGTCACGGTCGCAGTGTACTTGGAGATACAGGTGTGTTGTGCGAGTGGCGAACCAATGGAGAGCATGGGTCCCTTTGCGATGAAAAATTGTATGGAGCGCAAGGGTTACGTGGAGAACTCCTATTGCAGCCAGCGCCACCTAAAAGCTTTTTAACCAATCTCAGTAGTTAATTGAGGAGTTTTTAAACCTTTATGCCATGAAATGGCAAAATAAGACTATTTAAGGCAACAAATAAGGATGAATTTAACAAACAAAACTTCTGAAGTTGACTAGTAAGCAGCGACCGGCAGGGGCGCTGCTTACTACAGTTCTCCAGCAGAAATTTTCATCCCCGTACGGCACACTTCTCTCTTCTAGTACACCTATCACTAGTATATCCTTAATTTCTGTATTTCTGTTCCCCCCCCCCCCCCCCCCTCCCTAGATATGGCCCGCGAGAAATTGCTCGTCGTAGAGACTTCACCTTCAAGGGCCAGATCAACTGTGAGCTCAGGTTTGCACAGTACTCATGCCCGATTCGCCGTCAGCCCCTTAACGATGGTGAAGCCCTGCATTTTTCCCAGCTCCTGGAGGAAGCGCTTGCTCCGGCCGTGTGTCTGGTGAGCTGTGCCTGCTGTGTGCTGCATTCGGGGAACCTACATGATGGCTGTGTCAAAGAAGGGTAGAGGCTTTTGTGCAGGGCTAACAGCTTCCTACCAGTACCCGAAGTGGCACTGTGGGGGTGTGAATCAGATGTGCCGTATTTGCACAGTGGCTAAGACATTGTTCTGCTTAGCCCAAGGATGTGGGTTCGATCCCCAGCCACAGTGGCTGCGTTTCAGGGGGAGGCAAAAAGCAAAAACTATGTGTCAATATTTTGACACACGTTAAAGATCTCCAGGTGGTCAAAAATAATCCGGAGCCCCCCACTACTGCATGCCTCATATTTCCAGGTGCAGCTTTGGAGGGTAAAATCCCAAAAGTTTGAATTTTCCGGCGGACGAATCGCAATGGAGTTAACATTGCACATGCTGTACAAACTTTGCCAGCGATCACCAAACGAGCCTTTCTGATGACTTTCAAACTCGCACCCTGTGCGCCATTGCAATTACTGATTCCACCCTTACAAACCAAACGAGCCTTTAAATTCTGTGAAAACATTCAGGCAACTCTCCGTTCTGACGCGAGCAGTTTGTAGGTAAATTGCAAAACCACTGTACCTGTTAGCAGCCCCTGCATTTGAAATTACACTGCATATACTTACTTCTCAGGGAAGGCAAGAAAGCAGCTGAAGGCGGAAAAAAATGAAAACAGTGCTGCCTTATTTGTGTGCCCAGTGTTTGCTGCCATCCACAGTGGCTTCCTTCTGTTACAGCACTGTTGTGAATATGAAAAAAAAAACTTGTTGAGCATGTCTAGGTCACTATCACGTCATCTCGTGCGTGCTGTTTTTTCTGGCATTTTCAGTACAGGTTAATAGTAAGTAAGAACAGTACCTGGAAAAACGGTATGCAGGGTAATAGCAAAGAAGGTAAATTGGGCAAGAATCTGTCGTGCACGAGGAAGAGGGCTGTAGCATTGAAGTGGGCAGAGTGAATAAAATAAGAATGATAGAGTAACATGCAAAAACCTTTCATTGATGTTGCCGTTTGATTTTTTTAATTCCGCCAGGTAGTGCGGGCAACGATGGGCGACATTTTCTGCAGAT
Organism: Haemaphysalis longicornis; assembly: GCF_048455015.1. Classification (NCBI taxonomy): domain Eukaryota; kingdom Metazoa; phylum Arthropoda; class Arachnida; order Ixodida; family Ixodidae; genus Haemaphysalis; species Haemaphysalis longicornis. The sequence continues at coordinate 21,147,805 of NW_027526335.1, read as the reverse complement.
GATGTATTTTATTTGCTACCGCAAAAAGCAAGTATCCGTAATTTTTTTATTAAAGGAGCACTGACACCAATTTTCGGCGTTAATATTATTGCACAGTTCGCTTCCTTCACTCAACGGAATACCCTGGCTGAAATATGAGCGGCCTGCGACGCGAAGAACATAGTTCAATTGCATCGCATTTATTGCGCCGACGGAGCAGCGCGCGGAGCGGCACTCAGCAAATGGACATCAGCGTGACATCACTCCAGGAGAGGAAAAAGAAGTGACGCGACGGCGCTCGCCAAAAACTCGTGACGTCACTTCACGCGCGCGGCCCCACGAGCGGCGAGCGGGCGCAACACCCTCTCGAGCGGGCGCCAGTGACGTCCGCACAAAGCGATGAGGTCAAACCGGGAGGCTGTCATATGCGCCGTTCGGGATGAAAGCGCGGGAATTTGAAACAAACGATTTTCAGGCCGTTCAATGTAATTAACCCTTTACGATCCAGACCAATTACCCCATTTCTGGCCGTTCTGGACCAGAAAGTGGGTAAAATGTATGGATTAGAATGGCTGGACCTTTTACCCGCTTGTGAGAAGAACCGCGAAATTAAACTTGAACACCCACGTCGAGCTGCCCCGACAGCAAACCACTGTGGCCGTGTTGCCGTGTACGGCTGTGCCGGGCATGGCCCGACAACCGACCGCAAAGGGTTAACTATCGCGCGCTGAAGTATTTGAAGTGCTGTTTCAGGTTCGCCAGACCATTAAGCATCGATAAAAGCAATAAAAGTGTAACATAAAATTTTCGTGTCAGTGCTCCTTTAAAGGAACACTGCAAATATCACTTACGTAGTGATTGTCTGCCTTATATTTGTGTAATGTCTTGTTCTTGTTCAACAGTGTTGACAAGTATGAACGTTAACACTGGAGTTAGACGTTTAGATTTGGCTGTTAGTATATAAGACTTGCGCAGCATCAGTTTCACTTTGGTCAGCTGGCTGAATCGAGTGACATAGAGATAGACATACAGATAGACCAAAATTTACCCATTCAAGTAGCCCAAAAAAGACTATCGGCTTTAAATACCAAGTTCGGAATAAGTGAGGTAAAACGTAACAACCAGTGAACACAAAACGCCATACATCACTGAAATCTTGACAATGTCAACTCCAGCGTGAACATTTCTTAGGCAAGAAGTAGGGATTTTGTTTCTCCAGTTGAAACGGCCATGGCCAATCGCAGTGCCTCAAGACGTGCACCATAGGTGGGCGGTTACCTAGTTTACTAAGGTGGAGAGCCGTGGCTGCTGCAAGTAAAACAGATGCAGTGGCACATTTGGTGCTCGTTCATTTTGTTAGTGCCACATAAGTTGCAAGCAGGGCTGTCAGCCATGTGAATGGTATAAGAATAAATGTCAGCAAAGGCAGTGCCGAGGCCTGGGCGACGGTGGGGTGAAGAGACAAACGATTGGGGGGCACGTCAATAGGTAGGTACGTTTTGACTGCTGACATAGGTCCAAAGAGTAGAGGTGAGAGATGTAAGGGCTGTTTCAATACCAAGTGATTGGTCGTTGTGTTGTCACAGTGTGATAGTCTGAGTGAGTACTTTCTTGGGCAGAATACATTGTCAACAGGGTCAGCTTCAACGATTCCACAATGATTTGGGAGCCAATAGAAAGTGACGTCAGGCCCATGCCTAACAGTTTGGTCGTAACACCATTTTAGTTCAACCTACATCTGCTAACACGGACCATGGCAAAGGGCAGAATAAAGGCAGGGGTTGGTAGGCTTACTCCAAAGGCAGCCTGATTTTTTTTTAATTGTTTTTGTTGTACTCTTTGCATAACTTTACCCCACTTCCCCCTGTGAATTCCCTGGACTTGAGAGTAAAATAAATCAAATGAAATGAGATGAAAGTCTTACCTTATATATAAGGGAAGAACCGTGCTGCAGTTTGCCTGCTGTAAAGTGGATGGGGTTTTAAGGTTGGTTTTGTCTCACTCAATTTTAGTACTATATGGCATAAATGGGGAAAGGAAATGTGGAGTGCAGCTAGTGAGATTGTAGCCTTTGTGTTGAAGCTGCCATGGTTGCATAAGTGCATGTGCAAAATTGGAGGAATAGCTGGAGGCATCAGTCAACTCTGCAAGGGCATAATTCCTAACACATTGTGTTGCACATGGTGGCTGTAGTCAAACAGCCTAGGGGGGTAACACTCACTGAACTTAGTTTCTACATAGACAGCTGGTCTGCAGTTATCTTGGTTAGCACCATTTAAATGCCAGAAAGAGTTAGCAATGAGGAAGAGGAAAGTGTTTCGTTATCTGCAGTACGCTTTCAACTCACGTATATGGGAAATGTAAACAAGTGTAGCATTTTATTGGCTTGTTATCAGAATTGTAGCCTTTCGTTTGAAACTTACCTGTGGTGGGGGAGACAGATCTGTCATACAATTTTTGGCAGATACCTAGGTCAGTTTTTTTAATGGTAAAATTTAAAGGAGTAGTGACATGAAATTACAAAGCTGAGATGACTATGTAAAATGCTTCCTTTTTATCAGGAGGTATCTCCCAGCAAGTTTCAACAGTAACCGTTCAGTATAACATATTTTAAATCCATTTTAATCTTTGCACGCACGAGAAAGCCCAGAGCGGGCCAGCATGACTTCATCTGCTCCTTGCCCCAAAGTGCCGATGTCGGGCTCCAGTGAAGCAGCCGACGTGCTGGCTGGGGTTGGCGCGCACTGCTACGCCGTGTGCACACGTCATGGTTTAGGGACTGACGTCGTGCTGCCCAGGCGCGTGGGGATGGTGAAAGCCTCAGCCGGTCTGGACGCACACGTGCGCTCACTCGTGCGGGCGTCCAGACCGGCCAGCGGTGCGACAAGAATGGTGCTGTCACGGGCGCCCTCCTGTCATGGCAGCCACTCGGCATTCGTTTTGTCGAAACCGAAACTGACACGAATAAACGAAACGACGCCTTAAATAAATGTTTATGCTGCGATCGACCGTCTAATGTGCCATTCTATGATTACTGGGCTGGGAGGCACCCATAGCAGTGAAAATGTCGTGTCGATACTCGTTTACCATTCATCTCGCTATTTTTTAGCTGATGTTTTATCAAAAGTCGTGGAGCGTCATCATGCTTTTTATGCTCCTCACGTGATCCACTGGCTTTTATCGTCTTTCCGCAGTTCTCGGGCTTATGTTCTTTTCACACCCTCTCTGTGTGCAGCACAAGTTCCCGAAGTCGACCGTCGATGTCTTTGTCCTTGTGCTTGAAAATGATGGCGGAGGTGAGAAGCTCGTTCCTTGCCCTACTGTACAGTGTGGTGCCTCATTTGAGTATACATCACCTCAGTGATTGTTTCAACTGAAGAAATTTTTTTTTTTCTTTTTTAGTGCCTACAGATGTAGGTATCACCCGAACATTGATGTGTTTTTGGTGGAAAAAACTTCATATAGGATGAGTTTTGGTTTTGTGATTGTCTCCCTTGATGTGGCTGCTGTTATTGACTGACTGGATAAAATTTGGCAGAATTCTTATTCTGCATGCTCATTCTCTTTACATGTGTGCGTGGAAGTCCCTCTCTCCCTCTCACTGTGCCATAACTTTAAATTTCCAAAGTGGCTTATTGTTAAACCTATAGGGTATAATAGCCTGTCAATGTATGTATTTAATGCACCTGGGAAAGAACAGTTTTGTTATTTATCGGATTGCTCCGGTTCAATGGAGTTTGAAGTTCTCATTTGATAAGCTTTTCCACGGTATACTTTGAAGTTCGATTCAAACTGTAGGCTACAGTGTTAATTTGTGCCTTAATTAATGACATGAGCCCTGGTTTGTAGCTCTGTCAGGGACTGTGTTGTCATCAGAACGATAGGAGCACTGTGATCAGCTTCACCCCAAGTAGAAAATTTAGGGACAACTGTATTTTGGTGGTTCTGGAGTGATAGCAGACGGAAACCCAAAAAATGGATGTAAAACAGCCCCAAAATGGCCTATTACAGCAGTTGTACAAACCTTCTTTGGCAGCCTTCCTTTCTTGGGCTTGTGGCCCAAGAAAGGAAGGCTGCCAAAGAAGCTTCTTTTGCAGTGAAGTTTGCTTCTTATGCAGTGAATTTTGGCAAGGCATCAAATGCCATCAGTGAGGCATAGAAAGCATGGTAAGGCACAGAGCATCATCATATTCTACTTTATTTTATAAAGAGGGGGGGGGGGGGGAAAGTGCAGTTTTTGGTTTGTGCACTGGAAATAAGTCCATGCAAACCTTAAATTGAAGGGCTGTTCTTGCGGCTGGCTTCCCGAAAGAACATCAGGTGAAAGATCAGCCATAATGAGATGCTTCCCAGCTGTTTGGCAGCTTCCAGAACAGTGTAGTAACCACTTCCGCTTCGTTATCGTGGTGCGCACCAGTGAAAGTGAAGAGAAGACACGTAACTCTGACTCACGCAAGGACTGTTAGGCTAACCACTATTCTAAAAAAGTAGGAGATAGGAAAAACGTCTTGTCCGACTGCTGACCAGACGCATATTATTCTCTTGTCACGTGATGCCTGATGGGGTACACCGATGTCCACTTTGGCTGTCCACTTTGTTCATAACAGGCCGTACTGTCACTGCTAATTAAAGATATGTCCACGGCATTTGCCAGTGAACGAATGATCCAGAACACAGGAGTGAAAATTGTTTCCTCCCTAGCTGCAACACATTTGGCACTTTACAGGCGAGCTGCCGGATTTGGTGCCTAAAAAAGCCTGTCGTGTTGTATTAACAGAAATGTTGCTGCTGGCACAGCCATTTTGCATTGCCAATTCGCTGTAGTTAATTTGCACCCCTTCTTCCATCCCTCTAGCCTTGGCGTGTGCAATGACAACAGCTGCACTTGCTCTGGCGGATGCTGGTATCGACATGTATGACGTTGTCATCGGTTGCAGCTTGGTGAGTTTGTAGAGCGAGAACATCCTGTGCTCTTCCCCTGCAGCCTTGTATATTTCTTGCAGTGTTAGCCCTTTACACCAAGCCCTTGTTTTGCACTTTCTCAACTGTGTGAGGAAGAGGAGGGAAGGGGATTAACTCTTTAATTACCGCAGGAAACGGACTTATTCTTATGGGTCTAAAACATTTTTTTGTGATAAACACAGTGGTTAGGTAAATATTGCAGCAACATAAAATGCACATGGTTTAGTTCCATTTCCAATAAAATCAGTTTTTAAATTTTTTTTACACTAACGGCTATGAAAAAATTAACAAAATCAAAATTGTTGTCCAGTTGTAAAAAATTATAAAAAAGAAAGCTTTATATAACGAGCCACCACTAGTAGAAAACATGTCGAATGTACATTTTCTTGGTGTAATGCAAGTTGTTTTGTTTACGAAGAGGAATTAATCCGATCCGGCGGAGAAGGACGAGGCATGTGGTGTCAGGCAAGGACAAAGTATATTAGCGAGACAATTGAGGAAATACACCACGAAAACCCACGAAATTCTATACAAGTACAGTCTCCATGAAAAAGTCTAACCTGTGAAAGTTCAGGCTCGCGTGCGGAAGTTGCTGTCTTTGGTGCACTGTAGCAGATGTGCTGGTTGTTGATGCTGTTGGCACCGTTTTTTTTAGCTTTTGGCGGTCAAAGAAGAGGGCTGTGTCGCGGACGCTATGAGGACTTGCCAGGATCAAAGGCCTGAAGGAAGATGCGGTTTGGCGTTGATTCTCCTGGGCATTCGCGTCCTGGAGAGCTCTGCGAACCTCTAACCCCCTGCCTCCGATTGGCCATCCCTGTTCCACTTCCTCGCCTCATCTTCCTTTAGCCACTCACTCTTCCCCACATTGGCACGAGCGCTTCTTTCTTTTCATCTCTTTGCACCCCGAAAAGTGCCTCCTCATGGTAGGGAAACATTTCAGAAACACGTCTTAGAAAAAATGTTGACTTGCACGAAACCATTTGTCAGACATAAAAAAAGAATATTAGCACATGTGGTTCCCATGCCCTGCAGTGACGCCCAACTTCCATTTCAAAATGTGCAATTTTGGGTGGTTCTCTGGAAGAAATTTGGTGGTTTGACATTATCAGAGGCACCAATTCGTCGCCACGTGACTTAAAACACCTTTTCAATGGCTGACCTTGCAATTGCAGTCGGCACAATATTCAGGACAAGCACGCGATTCATAGAAATCTGCATGGAGATGAAGACAAAACTTGGTGGTTGATGCATGTTGACAATCACTGTCACTTATCTGTCAGAACTTAGACTTACGGTTTATTATCCTTTTTTGACTGGCTATTGTAGCCCTGCCTGCAAGGAAGAGGTTTTACTCGCTAGAATCGTGCCCAGCTAGCTTTCACCGAGCAGCTGTCGCGCGACAATAAGAGTTCAGCCCTTTGAGCCTCTGGCATTGCAGCAGCACCAAACATTTTCGAAAAGGAACAATACCAAACCTGCTCGAGACTACTTGTTGGAATACTGCAGTTCTGGAGATACCCTCATATGGAAAGGAAACTGGCTGGTGAATAGCTGGCAGTATGGAGGGCCGATTTAAAACTCTCTCCTTGTCTGAACTGATTTCTAATGACTAGGTGTTATCTTTTGACATCTATCTGAAGTTCTTTTTGCAGAAATCGGGTCAGGGTGTGGTAAAATTATGAGCGACATGCTATTTTCGAGGATCAGTAGCAGGTGATGAAGGTGCCGTGGCAGATCGGCTCAAAATTTGGTTAACTGCATAGTAGCCCCCAATATGAATTTCACAATGCACAAACAGAACCGAAACTCTTTCAAACTGTTTGTGAATAGTCCTGGGTTAAGTAGAACTGCAACATGACCTAGAACAATGTGCACAAAGGCCATAAATATAAAACTGCCTAAAATCATAATATAGCTTTGCAAACAGGCACTGTTTGATATTCTCAGCCAATTGCAGTGATTATTACTGTTAGAGTGCAAACATGACCATTGAAAACCATCTTCTGGTTCACCATTGGTGCTCTGACAACAAGAACCAAACACTGATGCAGAGTAATTATGAGCTGCACATTTTCTTTGGTAGCAGTGGTGTGTGATGACTATGCCCCATTTCCACACTCAGGTGATGCAAATGCATGTCAAAAGTTATGTTTTTGTTGCAAAAATAAAAATAAAACTGATTTTGAAAGGGAATTTTCTGAGATAACATCAAATAGCTTTACTTGTTTTAGGAAGGCCTGGGAGGTTAATAAAAGGGGCTCCCAAGTTATTGTTCACATTAAACAATTTCAAATAGGCATGGTGATTAAAGAAATAAAGGACTCTTATCATGCAAGATAAGCCTTTTTTTTTTAATATAAAACAAGCTTTGAAAACCACTAAGTAATGGAGTGGTCTCACCACAGGGCACATAAAGCACTACTCTACACTTCAGTTTACTTTTTTGACCCCCCGGAGCACGAGGTCGCGGGTTGGATTCCCGGCCGCGGCGGCCGCTTTTCTGATGCAGGCGAAAAGCAAAAACAGCTGTGTGTAGGAGATTTCGGCGCACGTTGAAGATCCCCAGGTGGTCAAAATTAATCTGGAGCCCTCCACTACGGCGCGCGTCATCGCCTGCGTTGCGTCGGCGCGTTAAACCCCACAATCAGTCAATCTTTTTCGACCCCTGTAACTTTCAGGTAGGTTGCTGTCAAAACAGTGTAGGTAAATGCCTGGTTTAAATTCTGAAAGCTATCTAGTCGCGCAGTTACGGACACACAGCGTCGTGCATGCAGGCTTAGCCTTAGAACAGAACTTGAGGTGGTGTGGAGCTTGAAACCGTGCCAGTATGCTGATTAATTTATAATTGCACAGCTTTCATGCACATTTGTGCACCTCTTGTGAGCAGTGTACCCCTGCTGCCCAGTTGCTTACAAAAAGTGGGTGAATGACATTGGGGTTGTAAACCTTTGTTTGTTTCCTCAGCGTCGAGATGGCAGCACGTGCCTGATTGATCCAACTCATGATGAAGAGGAGGCACCTGCGGTGAGTCTGTGTGGCCCTTCTTTGGAGGTGGTCAAGGGGGGACGGCAGGCAGCAGTTGACCGAAAGTGTGTGTCATTTACGTGTATAAACCCATTGATGCATTTTTTAAAGGCTGGGAAATAAGAATGTAGGATACAGAAAAATTTATTACGTAAACTGACATTGAACTAAAAAGTTAGCTTTAACTATGTAACTGCCAGGAAAATGCAATAACTGGGAATGTATCAACAGTAAAGATGGGTGAATAGTGAATTTGAAGTTCGAGGTGAATTCAAAGTGAATTTTGATATCGTTGAATAATTCTGAATCGAATAAGTTGAACCCTGCAATAACGAAACCACTGGGGAAAGCTGAAAAATTCACTTTTGCGAGAATTTCGTTGTCACGAGAATGGAACAAAAATTACAGGAAAATTCTCAAGGCTGGAGCATTGAGGTGGCATGGCGAGGCGAGTCGGACTTGTTGAAAAGAAAGCGACCTACCATGCCAGAGGCAGGAACAAAAGTGAGGAACACACGAGCAAACGCATCCCAGACCTCGCTTTGGTCTAGCTAGGGATTACAACACATGCAGGGATTACAACAGGGATTTGGTCTAGCTAGGGATTACAACACATGCGGGCGCTCACACCACATGCTCCGGGAGAAGCAGGTCTCGCCAGCTGCTGACAACATATCCTGCTGTTGAGAAGAGCCTCTCACTCCTCGCCTGCCTGACAGGAATCGAGAGGCACTTTCGTGCCACCTTGGCTGGCGCTGTGTAAAGCCGGCTGCCATGGCTCCTCCACCACTCCAGAGGGCTTTCAGACTGTGGGAGCACAGGGGCGCCCAAGTAGTCACAAGCCACTTGTGGAAGAACACTGTCGTGTGCACTCTGCTGCGCTGTTTTAGAACTTCGTGAAGAAAAAAAAGCCCCACAGAGTGTTAGCGGTAGGATGTCTGAGGGGCACAATCTTCTGGGGCTGGCACTAGCTCTGCGGCTGCAGCTGCAAGTGTGGCTTTTGCCCACTTTTTTTTTTACTCTCTTCAGTGCAACAAATGTCTTTGTATCGAGGGTGAACTATCATGGATTTGCTGGAACGGGTGCCGTTTTTAGGCCAGAAAACCTCGTTGCAATGCTGCATAGAAGGCCCCTTGGAAACAATGCAGCCTCATAACCTTCTGAGACGTGCTCACGCAGCACCACTTCTGTGCAGTGGACAAGAGGAAAGTGCAGCAAAGCTTGGTCCAAAGGCTACAACACTTTCGCTGCCACAGCCAATAAGTTCCACTCTTTCGAGTTCAAGTTGTCCCTATCAGACCTGCAAAGTTCAAGTGATCCACCCACTGCTCATGAGCGGCTGGGCTAAACTATTTTTAGGGGTGTGCCGGTGGAATTTCTTTTCCATCCCGAGGGAAAGCCAACTTGAGGGGCCACATCTGCGTCATTTGGGGTTTGATATATCGGCTGTTGCTGGTATTTCTGTTTGATATAAGCGTACTCTTTGCTATATATTCTCACTTCAAATATAACGTGATGAGAAATAGTTCGATATAATGGATAACTCAAATAAACAGGTTCGATATAGTCGGTTTCGACTGTATTTCCTTTTATTACTCTTGGCAGCAGCCGCAAGCACTTAGAACAACTTTTTCCCTACAGACAACAGGCTAGTCAAATTGTCCCCTGCTTGCCGCTATTATTGCAGGGGGGGGGGGGGCAGCTTCATACCTGCTTTTGATACATGGGGCCTATGGGGAGTTTAACAACTGGCGTATATGGAGTAACTCTGGTTGGCGCCAGAGTTTGTATCACCACATAGAAGGTCTGTTAAAAACAGAGTATTGTAGCCGCTAGTATCCGCAACCGTTACCAACTAAAGTTCAACTGACAGGCCACCACTTTGATCAGTGTTCCGCTAATTCCGTATCCGATCAGCAGTACGAGTTTGCCTGCCTCGTCCCGCTATGTGGTAGCAGTGTCATTTCAGCGCTGCCTTTGAATGGGAAGTGTGGTGGCAGCAGAGAACTCGTCTAACCTCTAGGCAAGGTGACAACTCAGCACTAATGTTAGAAATGATAGACAAGCCTGGGATGACATCTCGGAAAGCTCGACGAAAGAGCTTGGTTTCCAGCTGCCTTTATCTGGCGTCGAATAATTCGAAAATATGAATACCTGCATTTGGATCGAAGCAAATGACGAATAGAGAGCGATTCAATCAAATATTTGTCAACACCGAATATTCGCTCATTCCTAAAACAGGGTTCTGTGTGTATACACTTCTTGCTGTACATTTCCACCAATGGTGGCCACCCTTCTCTCAACTTTCTATCACTATCCATTCTACTGTGATACTGCCTCTATAGAAGCAGAAAACTATTCAAAACTGGGTGAAATTTATGATGCATGGTGTTTTTTTTTTTTTTTTTTTTTTTTTGCCATAGTTGTGCTTGATTATCAAATGCATCGTAAGCCAAAGGGAGTTGACCGCGCACCGAGTCTTCTTTCCTGTTTTTTGTCTTCTGATGCGCTGTATGAAACAATGCACGCCAAGTGCACCTTCGTTTTTCTTTTTTCTCATCTATGATACAGAACAAAGTATGCTGAATATTTTTGTGTTTTATTCATTCTGATGTATGTGAGCTACAAAATGCGTGGAACACTATGAATTGCGTTAGCCAAAGGTTAGCAGCTGCAGAAATTTTCTTGCAGGCAATAACCGGGTGGGCGCGTACTCGGTGGATGCCAGCTAGGTGCGTGCTTTCACCAAGTAATGATTAACATTAAAGTAATGTATAAAGTAAAGTAAAGCCAAGTAATTAAAGTAAAGCCAAGTAATGATTAACATTAAAAACTGATTTAAGCACACTGTTCTGCCCACAGAAGATGTGCACTTGCCCCAGTGTCAGTCGGTGAAAACTGAGCTTAACGGGCCGAGAAAAAGGTGAAATAACGACAGCAGGCTGAGCAAGCACATATAGAATGGAGAAATGGGATCAGGTGCAAGTGCAACACAAGCCGGTGCAGTGGAATTGCAAAGAACCAAAAAAGGCTAAACAAGTAGTACTAACAAATTCTACATGGAGAATTGCCGAGCCTCGGCAGGTTGCTATCCATAAAGCCGGTCGTGGGCAAGTCATTCTTGTGTAACCTTTTCTTCAGGATTCCACTTTGTAAGTTCTTTTAAACCAATTTGTGGTTTGCACTTTGGTCGTGCAGCTACATTTTTCTTTGATGCTGTTCTCACCGATACCTTGAAAAAATTTCAATTCGGCATAGGTGGCGTGTGGGGTCGGTAGGGATGCAGAGAACTTCATTCTTATTAGTCAAATCAAATCATTGTTCGGATGCTGAGATTTCTGGTTACGATGCCAAGTTATCAGCGCTTGTCACTGACCTATTTTATTCAGTGCAACAACCATTTTGGTACTTCTCGAGTAGACGTAGGGGCCCCTAGCTGCTGCCACGATGATGTTAATTCTCTTCTTACCGTTTTTATTCATTATAAAGCTTTCAGCATAGAAAACGAAACTGGGTCGCAAATAGCTACAGTGTGACTGGAACTGATATCTGACAACTTGCTCTTGTGTCCCGACTTGCTGCTAGTCCTCATCACACGCATTTAGATACACCACAGTCGTGAACGGCACACTTTTTCCCCCACAAGCAGGAGTAGGCGACAAACACACCATGACACCAGACTCGCAGTTTGGTAACTGCGTACAGCGTAGACTACTTATAACGTATTTCACTGGAGTCGCAAAACTCTGCTCTATAAGAGGCACCACACTACAGCCAAATGTGTGCAAACAAGTGATATGGCAACCTACCTTTCAAGAATTTTCATAATGAATGCCACTTAGTAGCACAGTCACGGTGTTTATTTGATCTTTTTTTCTTATCAGCTGCTGCAGCACGTTTTTTCCTAAATTGCAGATGCAGCCTAACTCTTTAGCGACCACGCCATAGGCCATCGTTCACGGGTGAACGATGATTTTTAAACCTCCCGCAAAAACTAAAAACGACGCTATTTTGACAACTGACGCCATCTGGCGTGCTCATTGAAAACCCCTTTTTCAGATTTGTTGCCATTAGTTTACATTTTACTTGGGTAGACGGCGTCGCGAGGGAAATTTGAGCCCAAGGTAGCAACGAGTTGGGCAAAAATGGCGTCCTGTTTCACTGCGCCCTCTGTAAAGGCGGACAGCAGTTTCAGGGACCTAAGCCACTGCTGCTGCTGATTTTTTTTTACCCCAGCAGCAGTGATGACTCCAGCAACGATGTGGATTCTTCAGTTTTAGTTCTGATGAAGACTGTCCCATTCAACAGCCTCAGACTTCGGCAGGTGCTGGCAGGGAAGGTTCGCTTTGACTTTGCACTGTACTTACAAAGAAAACGTGCCTAATATCTGATGGCTGTGGTATTACATTCATGTGTAGGGTCTGGACAACGTGCAGTGGGGAAATTTTGCCAAATTCACCATGCTGTATCGCGTTATCACCTCCAAGGTAGCCTACTAGCGCTACGAAGTGACGCATGCTGCTTTTCAAGAGCGCTAATTTTTTTTCTTGTTTTTACCGCTGCAGTGATAAGGATTTTGTGTGACAACACAAACAAGCATGCTTGTATGCATATTTTAGAGAGACTGATTGCTTCTCGAGTGGCTTCGTGGAGTGGTGCAGCCGTCAGGGCCGTTAGGTTGGTGGGGCCGCAAAAAGCCAGAACTTGGTGTACATTATTGTTGTATATATTAATTCGTAGCTTAGGAATGTAGAAACATTTCGTATGTCTTAGAATTCCTAAATTAATTTTTAGGCTCAGTAAAGTCTCCTATTAGTGTTTTGTGTATACTTTTTTTGCACATCTTTTTTTGTTTTGTTGACCAATAAACTCAATAATTACATTTCACAACACTTCTATTATGTGTTTGAAAGAGAAATCTATAAGCTACGATTTCATGCATAGCAATGCTAAATGTGTCCAGTAGCTCAAGAGAAAAAAAATTTTCTGGAAGCACTCAAAATCGGCCATTTTTCTGCGGTTGCGAAAGAGTTAAACCCTTTTTTGTTGTTTTGTTTTTAGAAAGCATGTTTAGTTTGTCATTTCCAGTTAGAAAGAAGGGACGCCATTAGACGCAAGCCCAGTCGGTACTGTCGGGGCAGCGTGACAAGGACGCAAGCCCTCCTTTCTTGTACCTCTGCCTCATTTATTTGCGATGCGAAAAGCACAATGTCCTAGTTCAGAAAACTCTGGTATGACGATCTGCTATCTCCAGATGGAAAAAAAAGAAAGGATTGCTGCTTATCAGGTTATCGGCTCATTTTTCTGGCACAAATCCCAGTGTGGTTGGGGGCTTATTAGTTTCAGAGGTGCCAAAAAAAAAAAAACAAATAGCAGTTGTAGTTGTCGTGCTTCTTCAAACGGGAAGCATGAATGAAAGGGCGCCCTAATCTTTACTGCATCTAAATTAGGGCCAATCACATGGTCACGTAATCGAAGGCATACTCACACATCTACCTAACAGTGTGTAGAAGTAAGAACTACCACGTACTACACCAGCAAGCGTGAGCAGCCCCATGGCAGAGGCCATCACCATGCCGGCCAGAGTATGGCCAGAGTCCTTCAATGCTTTGCTGGTCACGAAACTTCGGCGCTCGTTTCATATAGGGACCGCGGGCGCCACTACAGGCGCCACCGCCGCGCGTGCGGCATATTGGCCAGCTCTTGGAGTGCAAACGCTCGCTGCTTTTGGTGTCTGTTCGCAGATTAAGTGTGCGTTTTTCGTAATAGTTAGTGATGAATAGTTCATTCATTGTGAATATCAGCTGCCTTCAATGGGGTTTTATTTTTCCAAGTAAATTACCGTAGACTTCGGCCGCGAATGTCAACGGCTTCTGCGTAATCTGCACAAGCGCTGTGCCGTCGTGTTTATGGATTTTTAAATCTCTATTGCTTCTTTTCTTAAAGCAAAAGTTGTAAATACCACACATACAGTAGCTCTGTAGTCACGGACTGCTGCGTCCCCATCGATAATACAATAAAAAAAACTGAAAGAAACCAAGTACACGTCGTTCAGACTACGCTTAATGAATCCGTTGATTGCTCTGGAATGCACAGAACGCTAAAAGAGATAGCCCAATAGTGTTGTCGTTTCGATGAGCGGGTGCATACGTAATAACATCTAAAAACGCTGCAGAAACGCAGAGGATCAAAACACGAAGAGATATATGTTTCACTGTGTGTTTTTCAGCTTCCACGCTTTGCAATCCTTGCAAGAAAAAAGGAAACGAAAAAGGAACAATAAAACTGATTTTATCACACGCAACAAAAAAAAAATTAAATATTACGAAGGGAGACAAAAGAGCGTGGTCCAGTGTACAAAAATTTATTTTTTTGTGCTGCGATGTGCAGCACACGGAGGAAACAGAATATTGCCACGTAGCCAAGAACGACGCAAACCTTTTCTGAACGAAGTTTATTGAAGCGACCTCCTGCTCTACGAAAGACTAGAATTAAACACAAACGTCGAAGAAGCAGTCCGCAGTGTGACGTGCACAGATGACTGTGTCGATAAAGTGAGTGGCGCGGCGTTTGCTATGCATGTATTACTCTCGGAACATCATTAATTTCAGATACATAGAAATAGGATCGAGAACATTGTCGAAGAAACAAAAAATGAAGTTAGCGACAAGGTGACACCCTTTCCATATCAAACAATATTTTCCGATGGGACGTTCGACAAAAAGAGCAAACGGGCGCTCCGGTTGAAACGCCACATAAGAAAACCGGAAGCGGCCACGCGCGGTTACAAAACAAACAAAACGAGCACTAAGGGATAATTCACGGAAATATGAAAAGTAAAAGCACAAGGACGTCCCGAAGCTTTTTTTACATGCGAGCCTGAGCGCAAGGTAATACAAGTTTGCAAACAGGTAATGAAGCACCGCTACTACCTGACTGATCTGACAAAAATCCGGCTTTAAGTTAACCTTGTACTATTCTAGGTCCAGGATGCTCTCAAAAGGGAACATTGCTTTTTTCATTCTCACACACAGTGCATTCCCACACACTGTCACACGCATAATCGAAGCTGAAATCTCCCGTTTCTTGCCTTGGAACGGCACGCCTCCATTTCTCACGCAGCGCCCCGTCGCTCGATAAACAGAACAAGGAAACATTTTCTGTTGTATCGTTGTACAAGGAACGACATCCCGGGACGCAACACGTGTTCGGCATCGTCATTGCACTACTTAAGCCGCATAACAACAGCGCGAGATGCACGTTACATTTTTTTCCCGCACAAAGCAAACACAACTTGCCGTGTCTCTGCCGTTCGAGCCAGCACAACGCCCCCCGAGTGACCTCAGTGAGATGGTGGCGCCACCGCGCGGCGGCCAAACGCAGCATATGAAGCTCTCCCATTGAGTTACGGAGCAGTTTCGTGACCAGTAAAGCATTGAAGGACTCTGGTATGGCCTAGGCCTAGCGCCAGTGTACCCAGTTCAGCCGAAGCTTGCCTTGACCATTTTTGACCATTAACTTGTACTTGAACGAAGAACGGTATAACAAGGACTTTTTTTTATACATGGCCACCCATTTTCAACCCGTAAAGCAATGCGTACGCAGTATACCATTTTTCATTCCCGTGCCTACTTCATGGCGGCCTCTTGGATGGGCTGGTGTAAGTGGTTTGCGGTGCACAAATTTGCAGTGCACGAATATCTAGTCTACAGACTTCGGCACAACAGGCGTGTACCAGTGTCCTTGCCATACGCTACGGTACACACTTCTGCGTGCATTTATGCCATGCTACATTGATGTGCGAGTACGTTGAGGATTATGTGTCCGTGTGGATAAGCAAACACGTGCTGTGACTGATGCCCGATTTCTCCTTTTCTTTTCTTTTTTCTTCTTCTTCTTTTTTTTTTTTTGTGTGTGTGTGTGTGTGTGTGTGTGTGTGTGTGTGTGTGTGTGTGTGTGTGTGTGTAGTCCTTAAACAGAGCCGCTAACGCACTGGCCAATAGCAGGCCGCAGAAAGAGTCCCGCACTATAACCTGCATTGTGTTTCGGGTGACTGAATTTTGAATGGTATGCTTATGCATTGAGTTCAATGGGAGGAAAACTGGTAGTCACAAAAATCCACCCTAAATGTGGTCTTGCCCTGTAAGCAGTTACATTATAAATGGTCTATACTGTAGTAGCATGAAGTGTGAAGTTATCGCTGCAGAAATGAGCTTAAAACTGTTGTCAGCTTGTCGCAAGTGGCCATAATAGCATCTAGGACCAGCATTGCACTTCCCTAAGCATTCACAATGGCCTCCACATTTGAGTAGCTGCAAATCAACCTTCCCTTGTGAGCTGTCAAATGTGTGCATAGTCGTAGCCGATTTTGTGGAGTAATGGTACTCAAGCCAAAATTTCGCTTGCCACATTCAAATAAAGCTGTTAAATTTCATATTTTCGCCATTCTTCTTTCAGGTAAGCTTTTGCTGACAAGATGTATGTATGTTAGAGTACTGGATACCAGTGCCTTTGTACTGGTCCAGCCTAACCCCCCCCCCCCCCCCCCCTTCGATAATTAACTTGGGGTGGCGTAGATAAGGTGTGGTATCATTTGCATTACATACAAGCCTCACTTGCCTGCATTCATGCACATGGTAGGCAGAGGCACAAATTTCTTAGTTACCTGTTTGGATGGTGGTGGCAGCAAGTGTAGACCTTGTGCAATTAATGGATAAATTTCACTGGTAGTGAGGAGTGTGTGGGCACTCATGACGACTTGTGGGTGGCCTGTGCAGGACGACAAGCAGGCTGAGCTCTGCTTTGGCCACATGACGTTGGGCTTCATGCCGGCGCTCCAGCAGGTGGCCGCTCTGGTGCAGGATGGGGACCTGGACGCAGCCTCTGTGGTCACGGTGAGCCGCACTCCTTCCTCTTCCCCTCACTTGGCCTCCCGACACCGTCACCCCATCTGTCCCCCACAAGCTTTTCCAGCTTGAGCGTAGCAAGGGATCAAAGCTCTCATGTCATCTCAAGAAAAGCTAGTAGCTTTGGGAGTTGTGACCACAGCAGCAGCAGCACACACTTAAAGGCCAACTGCACTCAAAATTTTGACATCTTGAAAACACTATTTCCATATAGTCTGCTGAAGAAGAACGCAAGATTCAAAATACAACAGCTGAAATACACGCGCTGAAGCCACAAGCGGTCAGCAAAAATCGGCGGTTTTGAAACTGAAATCGGGGAGAGCGCGGATATTAAAATGACGTTGCAGCCGTCCAGTGAGCGGCCGGACAGTCAGCAGCTCGGGAGCAAGCCTGCACGCAAGCTCTACGCACGCACGGGGCTGCGAATGGGTGAAGTGTTCGCAGCAGAGCTCGACCAGTTCTCCAGCTGCGTGGCTGGCCAGAGGAAGGAGCCCCCGTCGGCTGGAGCGTCACAGGCGCGTCATGGCTATTTACGCGATTCACCGGCAAATGCAGCGTGGTCTGCGGCGGAGCCTTTTTAAACGCTTCTGACTGATTGATGAAGCATTTCACGGGGCTACCACTGGTGTCCCAGCTGATTTGGGGGTACTTGCTACACATTAAAAATAAATTTGGCCGAGATGAAATTTGAGTGCAGTTGGCCTTTAACAGGCTGGTTTAATAAAAAGTGGTCAGTTTGAGTTGTATGCTGGTGTTCTAAATTTTGGTCCTGATGATCAAATCCCCGTCTGAAAAGTAGTAGCCCAAGAACAGTGGATGGTTGGAGAAAGGGGCATAAATGAGTTCAGGCAAGCAACGAACGATTTTATTATGGAACACAGGACTCAATGCCTTATTTTAAGGTTTCAACTTACTTCAATCATTCACAATTCTTAAAAGTAAATTTTGCATTTCTGGTAATATATATGAATTTCGCCCTGAAAGGCAGTTCACTGCACTGCGAGCTGCACCCTGGTGCATGCATCATAGCCGGCTGACTGCCAGAAGTAAAAATAAAGTAAAGGTTTACTGTTCCGTCTTGCACCCGTGTCATACCTTCTTATCACAAATGCACTTGCCTTCCCAAGTTCACATGCCTCGGTGCGGCTCCTGTGTGCTGAGATTTCAGTGTACATTAACGATCCTCGGCCTGTCTGAATTACTGTATTTACACGATTGTAAGTCGACTCGAATGTAGGGCGACCCCAAAAAATTGCATCTCTAAAAAAAAAAAAAAAATGCGAGCGCCGCCTAGAAAATCGTATCACAAAAATAAGCTCTTCCGTCAACCCACACGGCAGCTCTACCAGCCGTGCGCTCGCGGTATGCGCGGTAGATGTTAAAAAAAATTTCCCCGCATTTCCCCGAGGGGAAGAATGTGAAAGTGCGAATGCACGAGTTGAATTTGCGCGGTTTGGTAATGTTCGCGAAAGAGAGATCACACACACACACACAACTACAAAGAAAGAAAAATGCATTTATTCACAGACACCTATTTGTGTTGTCGTTGTACTTGATTGCTAGAGCGGATCTCAGCTTTGAAATTTCGTGTCAGTACTCCTTTAAGCGGGTGCATTAGCCCTTCTCACGCCCGATTCCTGGCCAATCCCCCACATGGGTATGTGCCATGTCAGCGGCCAGGCAGCGCGCGCCCATCTCCCCCCGTTGCCAAGGAAGACGAGGAGCGCGCGCACCCGCAGCTGTTGCTATGTGGACGGACGGCGGTCACCGGAATTCAGGGTCGCTTATAAAGTGCATTCGCACTTAAAAAGAAAAGCTTTTGTATAAGCACCCGGAATAACCTAGCTCTGTGGGTTGAGCGGGAAGAACACATTCGCTGCGAGATGACAACCATCGAAGCAACCGGCGGCGGCCACTGCTGAGCAATACCACAACAAACAACATGGCGGCTGACAGAAGCGGCCGCGCGCGATTTACTTTTGAGTGACTAACCTCCCACCATCACGTTCGGAAGTGTACTCAACAATGTGATATGATTTGGGCTACGTTAGCGCCACGCATTGAATTAAGGGATTCGCTAATACTCATTTTGTTTATTAGAGACAAATAAAATGCTTCTTGATGCATTTTTGCACCCGATTCATGCGTGTCGGCGTTGCGCGGGCGACTTTTAAGCGTTCTACTTGTTCTACCTCGGTATGACACGTGACGAGCGCGGCAGTGGGAGGAGCCTGACGACTTGCCCCAATGGGGAGGCGGGCTCTTCATGGCGGAAGTTTGAAAGCACTCGGGACAGCCAGCTGGCGCCGCCGGAGATGTTTAGGCTTACCACGGTGGAGGATATTTGATTGGCGCTTTCCCTAGCGGCACGGATGATGCTTTATAGAGTCGTTTTCGACCACATTATCAGCTCCTTTCCTGCACAAACGCCTTCGTTTGTGCCTTCAGTTATATCTTAAAAGTGGTTAGAAGCAGTAGCTGGAGCTACGCGCACCTCTTCGTGGCTGGTGACGCCGCCATGTTGCCACCGCCGATCGCATAGCGCGCAGCATGCGGGTGGTATTCGCGGCAGCGTCAGCGCGGCGTATTTTCGCGAGCAGAAAACACCACATGCGGTTCACACTTTAGACCATAACCATGGGAACGAGGGTGCAAAGCTGTCCCCACCTCGTA
This sequence comes from Haemaphysalis longicornis, assembly GCF_048455015.1. Taxonomy (NCBI): domain Eukaryota; kingdom Metazoa; phylum Arthropoda; class Arachnida; order Ixodida; family Ixodidae; genus Haemaphysalis; species Haemaphysalis longicornis. The sequence goes on along the minus strand of NW_027526335.1, from coordinate 21,128,261 downwards.
GCACCCCCGATTTCTCGTTTCTCTTGGCGTTACTAGAGGTAGACGATTCGATTTCGATTCTAAGTCGACCCCCCAACATTGGATTGTCAAATTTGAAAAAAAGGGTCGACCTACAATCGTGTAAATACGGTAACCTGCAGCCCACCGCTACGGCACTCCTCGTATATCCCAGGTGTAGCTTCAGCACAAAAAACCCCAATTTAAAATGAACCCTACAAATCTTTGTTTAAAAATGGGGTGCTCTACAAGAGCAAATTTTGTCACCAATTGGGAGCTTAAAACATGCTTTCATTTTTTTGAGAGCATAGGCCGGATATTTTTGCAGTAATCTGGAACAAGTAGAAGAACATAACTACCTTGGCCAGATGGTCCATGCTGATCCCGACCGCGACAAAGAAATCCGGCACAGTATCGAACTGGGGTGGGGTGCATCTGGCAAGGACTCGCAACTAACCAAGAGTAAGCTACCCCTATCCCTAAAAAGAAAGGTATTCAACCAATGCGTCCTGCCGGTGATTGCATACAGAGCGGAAACTTGGCGCATTACTAAACAATTAGAAAGCATACTTTGGTCCACCCAACCTGCCATGGAGCAAATAATGTTAGGAGTAACGCTTATGGACAGGAAACGAGTAACCTGGATTAGGGAGCAAACTCGGACAGAGGAGTTCAAGAAAGCTCAGAACGGATACCCTTTCGCAATGGCGGCCGCCTTGGTGTTCATTTAGTCAAAACCAATACTGACACAAATAAATGAAGCTGTAAATAATTATTTACACTGCTATCGACCGTGTAATGTGCCATTCTATGATTAGTGGGCTCGTAGACGCCCATAGCAGAGAAAAAATCTTAACACGAAAATTTCTTTTAAGTGGAATGCTTTTTGCACTCAAAATTTATAAACCAAGAAAGGTTGTGTTGTAGTGTTAACAGTGGTGTGAGTGAGGAACCAAGGGTTACTGCCTTTCGGCTATGCTTGCAACAAAGGGTCTGGTCATACCAACCCCTGGTATGCCTTGCAGGTGCTTCTTTTCACTACCATCGAATGGTAGCAACCGGGCTGCTGTATTTTAAAAAAGAAAATGTTGAAAAACTCGCACTTTGTCATGACTATGTCCACCGAGTTGCTTATTTCATTGCTTTTCCATCTAATCCTAATCTCACATTTTTGTTTTGTCAAACTTTGTGCTTTTTTTTTTTTTTTAAGACTAGTACTCGAGCAAATAGTTGAGTGAAGTACTACAGTCTAGCCGGCTTATAACGAACACATTGGGAAACAAATCGTATCGCTATAACTGTTTTTCGCTATATGTAAACATAAAATATATGTATACAATGGTAACGGGAAACAAAGATTTGCCCTTTTATGGCAGGGATTTCATTAAAACCAAGTTAGCTGTAGGTGGAGTATACTGTGCTGGCCACAAAGCACTTTCTTATTGCTGGAAACTGTGCAAATTGAAGCAAAGATATTCACGTTCAAAGATATTTAATTCAATTCGCAGTAAGTTTGCTGTTATTTATACCAGGTTTGCTATAAAAGTTCTCAATTTGTACACCTTTTGCAGAAGTACTACAGCGTTTAAAAAGCTGGCATGTTTCACGTTCAACGCTTTTCAAGCTTTATGAGAGGCACTGCTAGATGGGGCTGCTATATTTTCCCAATTTCAAAGTGTCCTTGTTGCATTGCATTTAGTTGCCTGTTTATCGTATGACAATTAACAAGATGGCTGCTGATAGGGGACACCTTCCCTCCGCGGGCATTCAGTGAAAGCTGTGGTCCGCTGCTAACCAAGTGTTTTCACGGCCATTTTTTAACGTTCCACACATTGCAGGACATGAAGGCGCTGGTCAATGCTTGCCACCAAATTTACCCTCTCGTCGAAGATGTCCTGCTGAAAGATGTTGAAGAGAAGCTGGAACTGGACATGAAGAACATGAGCCTGACCAAGGGGGAAGAAAACGGCGTAACCACATAAGCTGAAAACAGTCTTGTCAAACTCGCAGGGCTCTTAAAAGTCACTGTCATGTCAGCTGTAAATAATCATGGAATACAGTCATGGTTTTACTGCGTGCTTCTGAGTTCATTTATGGTTCTATTTGGTCTTTTCAGTAATATGAATTAAAAGGGACTTCGCAAAAGTCACCCTTACCCGAACAGGAGTTAAAGGGGTTTTTAACACACTCACTGAACAAGCGCAATCATTAAGTTGGGTGGTCAATGTCATCTGTACCAAGTATAACTTTATGAGCAGCGGAAAGCTCACACTTTTTTTTCATTGCCAAGTTTGTTGCCGCGTTCCCACCCTTTCCTGCGTGTTTTTGGGCTCCGCCATTCTGACGCATATACATCATTGATTCTCCCATGTGCGTCACGAATCAGAAATCCTGCTATTGGACGGCCTTTTTTTCGCACTTTCAGCGAAGAGAAGCGTCGTCTGCTTAGTGTCGACAGGTTGCGGCAGCACCTTTAGTTAATTTGCACTTCCTGCACCACGCTTAATGCTATCGTGTTTCTCTATGTTTATCTTGTTCACTCTATTCACTAGGCCAACATGGCACCACGACGACACGATGGCGACGCCGACCTCCGAGTTGGCAGTCCACCTTGTCACATGACGGCGACACAAACACGTCGGCCGATCTACAGCCCTCGTGGCGTGGCTGGCTCGCTGACCGAAGACGCTGACAGTACTTATTGGCCGAACGGTTGTTGGACATCGATCAGGAAGCGAAAACTTCGTCCCAACAACATTCGTGCTGTAATGAATGCAGCTCTGTTCCTTTAGTTCCTAGCGCGTAATAAACATAGTAAGGTCCGCGAATTCCATACAACTCAACATTAGCGCTACTGCGGTCTGTATTTCCACTTGCAACGCTTCGGCCGTTCACTTTGGCGACAATTCGTTTCCCGGAGTTACAAACTGCATATTTGTGTGCGACCAGCAATGCTTGTAGAAAATATAAGCTCAATTAAAAGTAGAAGAGGAGTTACGGAAGGTTTATTAGATAATAATAATCAATATCGACCAAAGCTTTTAGTGTAAAGTGTAAAATAAAAGTACGGACGGCAAGCACTATTCTCGCTGGGCGAATTTGCAGTTGCAGCCGGGTACACATTCGGGATCACTTTTCTCCTCGAAACAGTGCTGTTGCTGGAGATCAGGTATGGTGGGGGCTTCATGGAACCTTACTGCGCAACTGTTATTCAAGAAATGTTGAGGAGTTAACCAGCCAGGAATTCTTGAAATCAGGTAGAAAACATGGATGTGACACAAAGGCTGGGTCTCAACCTAGTATACAGGTCGTTTCCACGCAGTCTCCACTTGCGTCGTGGTACAGTGGACTAAATACTCTCACTGAATCAATGAAAGTTAGGGGTTCAAATCACGACAGGGTATGCTTTCTCTTCTTTTTTCCTGTGTGGTCTTTGAAGTGGCATGGTTTGCAAATCTTATTTGGAAGAAATTCGAGGAAGAAATACCAATGTGTGTATTTTGCAAAAATACATGTATTGGTGTGTTATTATATAGAGTAAACAGTTTCCTTCCATCCACTTAATCAAGACACAAGGTAGGCTTGTGGGAGTAGGGGGGAATATAGGGCCGCGGCCGGCAACTGAGCCCTCCATATATCGCAATTGGCAGCCCTGAACACACAAAAAAATGAACGAAGAGCCTTTATAGAGAGAAAAAGGGCCTCCAGGTGACCAAGGGATAAAGCGAGCGTGTAATAACTGTTTTGTGCTATCATATGCACAGTTGAACAAAGAAGCAGGTGTGCACCACCCCAAAAGTTGCACTACTCTTCTGAGACCGCTTGTAATATTGGTTGCAGCGTACTTGTCTAGTAGTAGATAGACGCAGGGTCGTGTAAAAGTTTCTGGGAAAGTAAGGGGGAGGGGGGGGGGGGGGGGGATGGTATGCACGGCCTACACTAAAACAAGTCCCTGTGCCGTACCATGTAACCCTTTGGCTGCTTTTTTGTAAATGTTTAGAACTGATCGGAAGAACAGAATGGAATACTACTACTGCCTGTGTAAGCGCATGCATGGAGTCACCACAACACGACCAAGCTCAACATTGGCGTGAACGAGCGGCCAATCAAGCAATATATAAACTGAAGTTGGTTAAGAATGCATGTGCGTGCTCACTGTAACGAATTTTGAGGGGATTTTTTAGTCATTCTCTTGCACATTTTAGACGCCCGTATGTACCAAGACATGTCGTCGCTGCGATTGCGTGGTGACAGGGTCGTTCTCTTTTCGCGTGATCTTTCGGCATAGTGTGGAAGCGTAAAAGTCTCACCCCATTTCTTCCATCAGCTTTTCCAGCCGTGAGGGGAGTGCAGCATTCGTAAGCAGAATAATAGAAGAAAATTTCACCATCTTCCCGTAGGGGAACCCTAAGTAGTATGCGAAGCAGACATGGGGTCGACTCAAGTTCCCATTAGTTATTAGTTAGGTGGCGTTACTGGTGGCGTTGCCCGTGGCACTCATCGCGGCGTTGCGGGAGGAGAATGAGGGGAGCGGAGCGCGCGTGCGTCATTTATACCGCGGAGCTACAGTGGCGCCCCCAGCGGAGTATGCAGCGACTACTGTCGCTCCGCTAACCCTAAGTGCTTCGCATTATCGCACGCAGAGCAGCAGGTATTGCCATTTGTTGTGCTATCCCGGAGAGGAGAGGAGATGAGACCAGGAGAGGAAAAGAGGAGGATGTTCATGCGCAGTGGGGGTGTGGACGCCGCACAATGACGGAGGGGACAGGCACGACCATAAGCTGCTTCGCATCTAAAAACGGCACAAACGGAACCAGAAAGTCAGAAGAATGTCGCAGAATATCGCAGTAGCAGACGCCTGCAGCTGGCTGTTCATGCCGACACCACCGAGAAGTGAGGAATCATGGGCAGGCATGCTTGTGTGGTACGAGAAGGTGGACGAAACAAGGGAGAATCGCGACGCGGGCGAAAGTGTGATGTTTTGTAACTCCACTAATAGTCATGGCTTTGACAAAATTCTTCAAGGAGGTAATGACAAAACGTGCGAACACCCATGTATCGGCAAAGCCTCTTTCAGGGCCCCTTTAAAATTATTCATATCAATAAAAACCTTTCTACCGCAGTTGACATGAAATGGATAATGAATGAATGAATGCACCCTCCCTCGCAGATGCTGAGGCGTGATGATGCTTGATGTGAAATTCTTGTCTCGTTATTTATGCAGTCAGGTTCTCTCTTGAGGGGTTCAATGCCAGCTGACATACTGCTGTCGTAGCATACGTAGCTAGCTATAAGCAGGTTTGCAAGCTGCAGTTCACTGCTGGGGATTTACTTCACTGCATGGCATAGCAAGGAGGCAGTGGAGCGCTGGCATGTAAAGCAACTGGCTTCAGTGTAATGGCGACTGCAGAGTTCTGCACATTTCTGTGACAAATGCGTGCAGTTGTAGTCTCTAATGACCACAGGGCTCCTGCATTGTTCACAAACACAAACAGCATGACTTACGGCGGCAGGGGCCATGGAAAACAGGACATTCTTTTTTATTTTCCCAAAAAATCTGGCGTTTTGTAACACCATCAGCTCTTGTCCAGCAGCAAACAACGCTATAGTATTGAAGAAAAATTTAACGATTAAAGATAAAATGCTAATAATCCCATTGCATTGCATGTTTCGTGACGTTAGCCATAACGTAATAAAGGGAGGTGCCTAAAATGAGTAGTTAGTATGTTGAATCGATGCCACCTGTATAACATCACCTGTCGCATCAGCTGAAAATGGCATAACCGCCTATCTTTCTGCGTGTTCCTGTCTTCAGCACTGTTTGCCGGGCAGTGCTGCTTCATGGAAACTGTGCCAAATGGTTTGTTGAGCCTTCCCAGAGTGGCGCTCCCACACCGCCTTGTTTAGGCATCTTCACCCTTTGTGATTCGTTGTCGGGCCGTGCCCAACACGTCCGTAGCGGTCCATTTTCGGGGTACACCCAACTTGTGTGTTCAATGTTAAATTTCGAGATTTTTCTCACAAATGGGTAAAAGGTACGGCCATTCCAGTCCAGACCTTTTACCCACATGCCAGACTGGAATGGCCGGAAAGTGGGTACACGGTTCAGACCGCACAGTGTTAAGGGGGGGGACACGGCTCTTAAAATAATTTTGTTTAATTTTTAAAAGTAAGCTCTGTGAAACTTGTCAGACTTGCTGCTTTTTTCCCACTAATTTCAAATAGGGCATTATTTTTTGAGTAAGTCAATCAGTTACCAAGATAATTAGAGATAATCAGCCATTTTTGGATGAACAGTAGACAAGACGGTGTTGGTCATAAAACTGTAATCTCTATATTTTACAACACTATGAAGCCTGGTGAGTGCAATAAGAGAATCGGTGTCTTTATGCACCGCTTGGAACTAATTTTACAGCTCATTAAACTTTGGTGTTTAAAACGGGCATTCGAAATGGTTCCTTGCCGCTGGTGCCACCAAGGTTTAATGAGCTGTAAGAGCTGTAAGATAAGCCTAGTTGGGCCGCTTATCCGTCGCGTGGCACATGCTGGCGGACATGCCTTAGGCGTCCCTGCTACCCCCATTGGGAAGCGAGTGACTTGACAGGCACTGGTTGAATCCATGTAGCATCCAAACACCTGCAACCCACCAGGAACTGAGGCTGCTGACGTTAAAAAATACAATCTGGCCCTGGCTGCCAACTGACTCGTACTATAACTCTGCCGTCTTTTTCCACCTCTCACTGTCGCGCTTCACGTGTCACTGCTTGGATTTTCGTGACCCTGCCTCCACAGCCCATTTCAGTTTCCTGGGCCTCCAACCTCCCCCTCACCAAACAGTGGGAGTGAGTGTTGAGCAGCTCGGACCTGCAGGAGCTGCACAGCCTGTTCCAGCAAGCCACCCCTGAGAAGCAGCGACATGCGATCATCTGAACTGAGGAGACTGCCCCCTCCCCCCCAGCTCGGAAAGGTTTTACCTACGTACCTACCTTCTTGTCGTCATGGATTCGCCTGCTCTGGACAACGCAGCTCTCAAAGCTTGGGCTTGAATGCGAAGGTTGAAGCCCAATAGGAGCACGAGCGAGTGCAGTTTCAGCGTACCAGGCTGGACCTGAAAGGGACGAGCCCACAAGTACAAACGCTGAGGCATTGGTACCGCTAGCAGATATCGCAACTTTCCAGCTGCGTCAACGAATGAACACGGACTGGCACGTTTTCACAGCTTCCTTGGATTCAACTGCGGTGGATTCGATGGTCACTAGTGGTTATAAGCCGCAGTGTAACCAGTGCCATTGTATCGCCTATTGCTGTCATTTGGAAGCTGTTGCACCCAGTCTGACACACCAGCAGAACAAAGGTTAAGCATATCTGATGTGGTGGGGCAGTGTGAACGCATTCCCAACATGAACTGTTTGTTACTGTAGGCCTTTCTGGGTGGCGCAGCATTCAGCCACAGCACCCATCCTACCTTTACTTTTGATCAGACCTGTACATGATGTATTTTGCTACAATTCATAGTAATCATTTCCCAAAATGCTGAGTATGACCTGTCAAGTTTGGTCGTGTAAGTGGCAGAGTCTAGTATGCCAGTTGGCCAGTCAGATGTACTGAACCTGTGAGCGCTCTGCTCCGTACAGAAAATACGGTAGATCCTGGTTGCGGAATGGAATGCTGCTTCTCTAGGAGCGTCATTAATTCGTGAGCATACCAAGCAAGGTCGCAACCAAGCCAGAACAGTGACCCACAATTCGTTGGCCCCTAGGGCCTGAACGGCTGGAAATTGCATGACAGCAGGGTGTCTCGGTGTCCACTGGGGGTAGTTCTGTATGCGGTGCAGCTGCGCGTATGTTTACATCCCGGAGTAAGAGCAATACAGGAGGGGAAACGACGCTTCCTAGGGCGGCCCGATAATGTCGCAAGTGTTTGGTGTAGCCGAGGCTAGCGGCATCTGTCGTGAGAGAAGAGACTGCACAGCCGCCGTGATTGCCATTCCACAATGCAGCCCTGGAATGGATTGTGGCCGCTATCATTTAGTCCATCAGGTGCTGCTACCCTCTCCGCCGCCACAGCTACGAATCTTTCTAGCCCGCGTTGGTTTTCACTGTGACATTATCTCGTTTCTCGCCTGTGCCCTTTGCAGTGGGCCATTTCGCAGTTCGTCCAGGAATTATTTTGTTTACCCACCATTCTTGCTGCTATGTTTAAGAAAAATATGCTCTAGATTTGAAGCGCCAATAGCTTGTTCCTCAAGGTTACAGCCTCTGCTTTATTTGTGCTTGATTTCGTACGCTTCCGCCAATCGCACAAGCGTGCCGTTTTGTGTCATAATTCTAGTGCAGGAAAATAGCTGCCAGATCGCCTCGATATAGCTTGTTACATTTGGGCGAAGATTGTGTTAAATGTGGAACGAGTGTTATGGCGCTTCAACGGCCAACGTCCAAAACCCCGGGGTTTTGGAAGTGCAGTTGGAACGAATTGGACCTGTCCAGAACAACATTGCAAGTGCAATTGGAACGAATTGCACTTATAAACGGTTTTATGGTGTTCTGGACAGGTCCAGTTGGACTTCCAATGTTTTTTTTTTTTTCGGCTGGGGGCCACACCACCGAAGTTCAAAACTAATGTCCAACCCTGCTTTGTGAATTTATTTTGTCATCATCATCATCGCTAACCGTGTGTAGTGCCAATCTATACTTGCGTATTACTGAAAGTCCATTAGGGGTGCAAAGACATCTCATTGTTATGTTATGTGATGCATGATTAACCCATTTGGCGCCAATGTTCCCTTCGTGAAACCCATTGTGGAAAGTTGGCTTTCTTGCAGCGTTTTCTGCGGACGTGCGGTGAAGCATAGGAAGCCTCGCATTCGATGGCCCCCAAAATTCGAAATCCGGGAGGGGGGGCGTAGGCATCGTTAACATACGTAGACATGTATAATACGCCGAACAAACAATTTTCTTGCGTGTAGTGATGATGTGACGAAAATTGCTGAGACGGCTCTTAATGTCAATCTTTTTTGTTACAAATGGGGAAAAATTCCCAGATATCAAAGGAGCCTTTGATAATGTTAACCACCAAGCCATTCTTCGTGGACTAGCCTCAATTGACTGTGGCCAGAGGCTATATAACTATGTTGCGGCCTTCCTGACAGGACGCACGGCAACCATCGGAATAGGCCACCTCCGTTCAAGAACATTTAAAACAATACCAAAGGGCACTCCACAAGGTTCGGTGATATCACCGCTCCTATTCAATATAGTAATGAAAGATCTCCCTCGAAAACTCAATGACATCCCGCATCTACGGCATGCGCTTTATGCGGACGACTTGACCCTTGGGACCCCCGCGGGATCAATGGGGGAGCAACAAGACGCCCTTCAATTAGCCATCGACAAGGCACACGAACACCTTCGAGCCCGAGGACTACAACGTGCCCCAGAGAAGTCAGCTCTGCTTACTCTAATATCTGGGAAAGCTACGCAGAGGAAGAAAAGCATCCCTGAGCCCGAGCTCACAATACAGGGCAAACCAGTTCCCAGTGTGCCTCATCTGCGTATTTTAGGGCTTGTGATTCCCAAAAATGATGCATACAATTGCCCCTGTCAACCGCACTCTCAGCCAGCTAATGCACCTCATACATCGGGTGTCGAATAGAAGATTTGGCTTGCTGGAGTCGGATACCCTGCGCATCATACAGGCACTGCTCATCAGCAGGGTCGCATATGGCACTCCCTATCTTGCCCTTAAAACAACGGAAAAAGACAGATTGAATACTATAATTCGACAAGCTTACAAGATCGCCTTAGGACTACCATCAAAGACATCAACGAAAAGGTTGCTCCAACTGGGAATACATAATAGTTGGGAGGAGATAGAGGAAGCACACCGAACCTCTCAGCTTGAATGACTGAAGCTGACTCACACGGGAAGGACGGCTTTAAGACAGCTAGGATATGCGACGCCACCAATGCAAGACCACAAGATACGTGTTCCATTAGAGATTCGACAGCACATCCGAGTTCTACCGATACCAAGAAACATGCACCCCGTTCATAACAAGGCACGCCGCATCCCTAGAGCTACGTCAACGCCAAGTATGTAAATAATCCAACAAGATTCAGCGACGCAGCCATATATCCAAATCAACCAGCACACGCCGTCTGCGTTGTTAACGCGGCCGGTCAAGAAATGACAGCTATGACTCGTACAGCCTCAACAGAAGCTGCAGAGGAATTTGCAATTGCCCTGGCTGCCACGACCAGCAAGGACTTTATAACTATACTAACTGACTGGCAAGCGGCATGTCGAAGTTATCAGCGGGGGCGCATCTCTACACCAGCACTGACCATTCTGAAAAATATTGCAGAGCTACCTGATATGGAAATCGTCTGGGTTCCTGGGCATGAATCCATCGACGGTAATGAGGCGGCTCACACCGCTGCCCGCGCATACATACACCGGGCCGCGTCCGCTGACACCAAAACGGACCCACTTCTCCGGTACTCAGACGTCCTGGGACATTATGGGCTCGGCAGAAGAGTATTCCCACCACCTCATCCTCAATTAAGCAGAGAAGAAGCCACCACTCTTCGGCGATTGCAGACAAATTCTTATCCCCACAGCACCCTCCTCCATTCCATCTACCCGACTCAGTATCCCTCCCTTTGCAATTTCTGTCCAACGCCGGGCACCCTGTACCACCAGGTATGGGAGTGCCAACAAACTACAAACCTACCCCCAATCCCCTTCCCAACTTTTGAGCAGTGGATGGCTCGTCTGGTCGACACCAGCAAGAACTGGTCAAGAGGGCCTGGACGGCAAGTCGCAGCCTGGGTATCCCGGAATAAGGATGCCCTCCACCGGGCGAGTGCCCTGCCATCAGCACTTATGCTCAATAAATGTTTATTCTCCTCCTCCTTTCCCAGGCTTTGAGCTCACGACTGTTTACACGTTGGCGGCGACAATTATTACATAAAGCTCCTTGACTAGTGGCTTGCGTCGACGGAGGCTGCGATGACAATAACGCGCACATGTACTATTTTGTAAAATGTCTGGCTCATCTTAGCAGCCTTTAACGCAGAAGGCAGTTTGTTGCAGGTTATGTTCTGTTTTGTTGGCGTCCGCAAGCCGGCAGACGAAGTGGCTTATTCCGAACGAGCACCACTGAATTAGTCCTCTGGCACTGCTTTATGTGACGGCGCGTCACCATTTGCCGTCACCACAAGACATGGCGTTTTCAAGATTGCTTTTTGTACTTTCAAGATGCAACAGCTGATGCAACGTGGGTGCACACCTAAGGGCAGACATTCTAGCTGCCTAGCTACTACGCACCAGCCACTGCCAGGGTCAATTTGCCCTCTGTGTAACATTGAGGAAACTACTTCACCACCTCGGCAGCGGTGGAAATATAACATTAATACTGCGGTGAACGAAATATCGAGGCCTTGCCGTGCGATGCTTTGAATTTGGTGTCGCCAGGCTGGCGCAGTGTTGCGCGCACACCCTGTTTTCGCTACGCACCTCATAGAGGGCGCCACGCTTCCGTTGACATTCAGATGATGAGTAAGAACCTGCAAGTACGGCAAACCGCATTTTTTACTCTTCATACGTATCCTTGTTCTGTGAGCGTACCTTTAGCAGGGACGGGTATTTCGCTTTTCAAATTACAGGGCAGCTCAGATGCCGCCTACTTGAGCCTAAGTTTCTGATTCACCGGCGGTCAAAAGTGTGGAATTTCCCGCCGAGCAGTACCTACGCGTCTCAATACGCCATTTACGCCTGTATTTACGCCCTTGCGAAAATAGCTCCATCGCAACTCTTTTGAGAACAATAAAGTTTACTCTCTCTCTCTCTCTCTCTCTCTCTCTCTCTCTCTCTCTCAGAAACCTATGTTGCATGCAGAGATCGATTTTTTTTTTATTAAACAGCGGATCTGTTGTTGCTGGCCCTAAAGTGTGCGGCGTCATCAAGAAACCCAGAGTTATAGTTACTTCGGCCGTTTACCGCGCCTGGAGCACGCGATTGACGAGGAGCGCCCGGCGTCGTCCAGGCTTGCGTGTGACGGTCACAAAAAACGCCAAGAAAACAGTTCACGCGCTTCCGCGTCTCAAGGGAGGAGCACAAGACATCTCGCGCTACAGACGCCCAGTTCGCAATCCGGTTGCCGCCAGTTCTAGCGAATGCTGACGCGTTCCACATTGTTCCACCCGCCAGTCATGCATGAGGAAGACGACGATATAGATGGGTATGACGATGGCTACTGCTACCGCAGCGCAAAGCGACGACGGAACATGTAAATAAGCAATTTCACACCTAATACAACGCGTGCTGGTGCGTCCCTCAATGCTTACATAGAAAAAAATCCTCCAACTCCGCTATGGTTCAAACATTGCCCGAATTAGCGCAGGCTTCTCCACTTTTTTTTGCGTAATGTCAATCCCATTATTACTGCCTTAGCAGCAGGTTACCGTCAATTCGTACACAGAGCGGCAGAAGAACGGCGAACGACACAGCTCGTGTGGAGACAGGGCCCACTCCGCGCCGGCGGCAGCATTTTTTCGCTGTGGCGCCGCGTTCGCACCACTTCCTCTGTTTCACGCGCCCGTCGTCGTTGTTCTTGACGATTCCCGCTACCTCGTGTACGCGCTGTATCGGAATTCCAGTTCTAAACGGAACCAGTCGGCAGCTAAACATTTTCCGTTATCCTGCACTCAGGACGTCCCCCGCATGAGTGTGCGACTACCCCCACCTTCGTTTTTTTTTTAAATAAACATTAATTCTCCCTCCTTCATTACCAGTTAGTTTCTTGAACAATCTCCTGCGTCGGCGAAGGTGACATTGGCCGTGATGATATGCACGGTGCGATAGCTGCTAATCTCCAAATGACTTCTAGATTCTCGGCTGATTTCCGGCGTCAACGACAACTGCGTCAACGGCGTCAATCCCCCCCCCCCCCGCACACACACACACACACACACACTTCCAAACATTTCACCTGTTCGCTTTGCCTTGCTGCCGCGGCAAAGTTGTAGCTTCGCTGCATGACACCTACGTTTTTCTCCGCTTTGCACATCTTTTAACGTCGGCCTTTTTGCACGACACGCTATAGCTGTGCGAAAACGGCAGACACACAAAATGTAGCATATTAGTGTTTGGGTGACTGTTAGCTGCTAGAACAAATCTTTTGACAATATTGCACGCATCAGCATAAAAGTCAGGGAATTTGGCTGCATGTTAATTTGCTTGATATTATGACATAGATCAATACGGTACGTTGTGGCGTCCTCCATTACTTTTGAAAGGCCAGAAGGCCGGTGCTCTCGGCACACTCATGGTTGAGAACCTCTGGTTTAGTGTATGCACAATTGTTTTGGCTCTCGACGTGTCGGCGAGAGATACGCCAGGGACGACGATCATTTTGCACTAACCGATTGACCGGTGAAAGGACAGGGGAGAAGTCCGATGACAACTAAGCACTTCTTCAAGGCTTTGAATGCTAAAACATTATTGTCCGATTAACGCTTCAGGCGCTTTGCTTCCGCCCGGCTTTCTTCGAAGGTTTCGCCCTCTTGTTGCTTGATACAATTTGCTTCACGATTCGTCTCATGGCTCCTGTCTGTCTCCTACGCGTTGCGCCTCTGCTCGCTCCTGCCAGCTTGCATTTGGAAAGTTGGCGACACTGGTGGATTTCAGTGTGTGATCGCTCGCTTGCCTTCGTTCTTCCGCCCTCTTACTTTATCTTGGTGTATTGGCACGGAAGGCGACCTTTCGCTACTGTCGCGTTTAAGCGCGCGATATATGGAACGACTCGCGCATTCGAGGCCTCGTGCTGTGGAGCGCTTTAAAGCAGGGTGTCCAACCGGAGCTGAACCGAACCGAAAACCGGAAGCGAACCGGTATTTTTAGCGGACTGAACCCGAACCCGAACCGTTATTTTTTGGGCATGGTGAACCCGAACAGGAACTGAACCGAAAAAAGGAATAAAGATTATCGTTTCACGACGAAACGGTTGGACCATCCGCTGTTGATAATACCATTCGGTGCTTTTCTCTTTTGCACCGCCCATTATGTAAATAAATTCAAATCAGTCAACACTGTCAGCGTTCTCTCCGTCGTTGCATGCGGAAAGGTATGCGCACCAATGTTGCAATGGTATGTTACTGCTGGTAGAATGCAAGGCTGAGCAAACGAAATGTCGCACTCTCGGCAGCCGAACGAAGACTTTGCCCTTCCCTCGCTGCGACTGCGTAAAAGCAATCGGGCCGCAAGATTGCTGCACTGCGCAACGGCGAGGGCCAACGCCCGAAATGTGCGCACTTGTTGCATTTCATAATTTTCTTTAAAAAGGTCACACCCCTGGAGAGTGTAAATATATATATATATATATATATATATATATATATATATATATATAGAAAGAATAACTTTATGAGGACCAGCGATGTTAGCCGAGACATCGCACTGACTTGCTACGCTAAATGAGGGAAGAAAAACAAAAAAGTAAAGAAAAGAGTGAGTGAGTGAGTGAAAACTTTATTGCATAACAGCCAGTAGTCCTAGACGTCGGCCAAGAGCCCTTGGGCTCTAGCAGCGTCTTCGGCCAGCTGAATGGCCCAGACTTGATCAGCTGGGTCGGAGCTGAGCAATACGGTCTCCCATTGCTCTACAGTAGCGATGTTGCGACCTAACGTTGTCGCCTGTGGACAAGCCCACAGCATGTGGGCTAAGTCTGCCCTGTCCTTACACCGGTGGCACTTGTCAGAATATTGCCCAGGGTAACAGTGACTGTACGCAACCGGGTTGGGATACGAGTTGGTCTGTAGAAGTCTCCAAGCCACGGATTGCCATTTACTGAGGGTAGGATGAGCCGGGGGGAAGCGGGTCCGCTCTAGCCTGTAATGATTAGTTATGTCCCTGTAGGACACAAGGCGATCCCTACCCGAACAGCGAATTGAATGAGCGTTGTTGTCGTCACCAGCTCGGTCAGAAAATCCTCGAGCGGCGTCGTGCGCGCATTCATTCCCAGCCAGGCCAGAGTGTGCAGGTGCCCATATTAGACATATCTTGCCCGAACGCTGAATGTTGTTGAGCCCAATCCTTAGAATTGCAGATGCCTCTGGGGAGATGCGCCCCCTTGCGTAATTTATAATAGCAGACTTTGAGTCGCTCACCACGTATTTGATTTTTGCGGATGCCGTCATTGCCAGGGCAATGGCCGCCTTTTCGCCCACCTCCGGCTCGCTCGTGCGGACCGACCCGGAGCTGATGGAATTGCCCTGGTGATTGACTATTGCAATTGCCATAGCATTGCGACCCGGATAGTCAGCCGCGTCCACGTACAGCACGTCCTCCGAATTTCCGAACCGTTTGTGCAGGGCTTTCGCCCTTGCCTGCCTGCGTTCCTGATTGTGAACCGGGTGCATATTTTTAGGGAACGGTGGGATGTGAATTTGATCGCGCACTTCGGGAACCAAGGGTATCTTGTGAGTGCCTGTTCGCAGGTGGTTGATGCCCAGGGAGCCGAGAATATGCCGACCCGTCTGGCTGTGGCTAAGCCGTTCCCGTTGAGCCAGCCGTTGAGCCTCTATTAGTTCGCTAAGGGTATTGTGAAGCCCCAGCGCCTCGAAACGTTCGGTCGGAGCAGTGATCGGGATGCCGAGGGCCTGCTTGTAGGCCCGTCTAATGAGGGCGTCAATTTTGAGTTCTTCGTCCTTTCTGAGGTGTAGAAAAGGGGTGACGTAGGTTATCCTACTGAGGACGAAGGCTTCAACTAATCGAACAAGGTTGTGCTCCTTCATACCGTGATGCCGGTTAGCGATTCGCGATATGAGTCGGGTAGTCTGATGCACGCTTTTTTGGAGCGCGAGGACGGTTTCCGAGTTGTGTCCATTGGCCTGTATTCGGAGACCGAGAACCCGTATACTGGACACTGTGGGGATGGGCTGCGTTCCATTCGCGAAAATATTCACAACCGGGGGGTTCGGGTCGGTACGTCTACCCCTACTAGTGGGCCTGTAGAGCAACAATTCTGACTTTTGCGAGGAGCAACTGAGGCCCCTGGGACTTACGTACCGCTCCACCGCCTCAATGCCTTGTTGCAAGATGTCCTGAATTTGCCCGTCACTGCCTCCGCTGACCCAAAGCGTGACATCGTCCGCATAGAGGCTGTGTTGGAGACCATCGATCTTTTGCAGTATTTCGGGAAGCCCCATCATGGCTACGTTGAAAAGAAACGGAGAAAGGACTGAACCCTGTGGAGTTCCCCTGCTCCCAAGCTTGATCACATCTGATTGGAGTCCCCCTACAGCTAGAGTAGCTGTGCGTTCGCATAGGAAGTTACTTACGTAGTTGTATACCCGTTTCCCAAGGCCCAGTCGGCCGAGGTTGTCAAGAATTGCCGAGTGTTTAACGTTGTCGAACGCCTTCGTTAAATCTAATCCCAATATAGCTCTGGTATCTAGAGGGGAGCAGCTTTCCCCGTCGATGACGTCATGTTTAAGACGGAGCATGATATCCTGCGTAGAGAGTTTTGGACGGAACCCGATCATAGAGTGCGGAAAAAGTCTATTGTCTTCCATATAGTTGGTGATTCGATATAGAACAACGTGTTCCAATAGTTTCCCTACGCAGGAAGTGAGGGAAATAGGTCTAAGGTTTTCAATCTGGATTTTTTTGCCCGGTTTAGGTATCATAACGACCATGGCCGTTTTCCACTGAGGTGGTAGTTGCCCAGTCTCCCAGCATACGTTCATATAGCGTGTGAGGGCTGCAACGGACTCGTCATCTAGGTTTCTGAGCATTTTATTTGTAATTCCGTCCGGGCCAGGAGCAGAGCGAGTGCGCAATGCCAAGATAGCTTCCCTAACTTCACTTATAGTGATGGGCCGGTGATGTGGATCGGGAGCGGTGTCGACTACTGAAGGAGACGTCACGGGATCCTGCCCCGTGGCTCCCATCCCGTCGGCTCTGATGCTCACGTTGCAAGAGTTCCGGGAACGAGTCGTCTCGTCCGCGTTGATCCGCTGAGGTCCCGTTGTTCTTGAGCAGGGACGACGCAAAGAAAAAAAAAATGTGATAACGAAAAGATGTCATTTAATGCACCCAAAATTTTCTATCACAAAACTTTGTCCAGTTCTGTGCTCCGAAGAAACTTCAAGAGAGCTTTGCTTGCATGCTCGTGCAGCCTGACTGGGACCCGACCAAGGACCCAAAACAGCCCTCAGCTCAAGTCCAGCACCAAGCTGCCATTATCTTTGTGGAGAGTGTAAATGCTTGACAAGTGTGACACTCAAAAACGGCTCGGTGGCTGAGCCGCGTTGGCTACTGACCACAAGGATGTGGTTCGATCACCGCACCCGCGGCCGCCGCTTGTCTGGTCTAGACGAAAAGTGAAAACCTCCATGTGTCGAGATTTCGACGCACGTTAAAAATCCCCAGGTGGTCTAAATTGTTCTTCCGGCCTGCAATATACGGTGTGCCTCATAGCAGAGGAGCAGCTTCGTTGCATCAAATACAGAAATATTTTTTGGCAGTGTTTTTCTACGGGAAAACAAAAAGGACAGGGCCCATGCATATGGCTTTAAATTATTCCGCGCCGTGTTCCCACACGAATAATTTTGACTCTTTTTTGTTGCTATAAGCCATATAGATTTCGCTCTCGACATCCCATCCTTTTTTTACCTTTCACAACCAAACGTGTCATCACTACGAAGGCAGCAAGCGCCGTCATGCCTGGCATAATCGTCAGTGTTTCAGGACCCGTGGAGCGAACAAGTTCGCTTTTTTTAACGTATCAAAATAAGGATAATAGATACAGCAGAGAAAACTGTTAGCGCATTGTAGGCACTTTTTCATTTCACAAGAAACTGTTCCCCCCAACACTGCAGGCGCTACGTATTTTTTTCTGGAAGAATAACAGCACTAAAGTAGATTACGCATGTGGAAAGGCAGGCCCGCCCCGTGCTGCCCCACCTGCCCGGCGCTCATCCTTTCTGTTCGTTCTGCTGTTTCGTTTCTTTCGGGGCTGCCTCGTTCTGGAAGATTAACAGGTCCAATTTTCTACCCTGCTGCTCCTCCTACCCGTTCCGAAGGGGCGTTGGGACTACTGTTGTAGACAGATTAAAGAGCGTCTTCCCGGAAGAGTTATATCTCGTGATTCACGCCTCAAATCACCCTTTCAGTGTGCAATCGCATTACCTGTTATGAGATTTCGCCACGTAGCGGTCGGAACTAGGGCGGTCGGTCGGAACTAGGGCGGTCGTCAGGTGAAATGATTTGATTGATTACTTAGGGTTTAACGCGCCGACGCAACGCAGGCGATGAGGCGCGTTGTAGTGGAGGGGCTCCGGATTAATTTTGACCACATGGGAATATTTAGTGTGCGTCTAAATCTCGTAGACGCGGGCGTTTTTGCTTTTCGCCTTCATCAGAAAAGCTGCCACCGCGACCGGGAATCGAACTCGCGTCCTCGTGCTCAGCAGCACAACGCCTTAGCCACTGAGTCACCGCGGCGGGTGTCAGGCGAAACTGAGACGTATTCATGGTGGCGCACACATCCGTATTAGCTACATAAAAATGCACTCCAGTGATCACTGCAATAAAAAATGACTGAGCGTTGACAAAAGCTCCTTTTAAACAAGATTTTCACTCGCACCCCCGAGAAGGTGACTGCTAACAAATTATTCTAGGTGGCCCAACGATCGAATTCATAGGTATAGTATTTACGTGGCCGCTGTGGGATTTTTTTTTCTTCTGATAAAACTGATGAAAAAAGTACACCGCTTGTATTTAAGCACATCCCCTGTGTATGTACGAAGCCGACTCGCCGAGACGCACGCCCAACTCTGGGGGTTTAACGTTCAGGGTGATGGGCGATTCCAGACAGGAAGTTGCAATTTCAACAAAAAACGGAAGCGGTAGAAAGTATATTTCACAGACGGCATGAGCCTTGGTGGATGCTTCGTTATCCCTAGGAATCCGCCGGGGTGGCTCAGTGGCTAAGGCGTTGTGCTGCTGAGCATGAGGACGCGGGTTCGATTCCCGGCCGCGGCGGCCGCTTTTCTGGTGGAGGCGTAAAGAAATAACATTGGCTCTAACCCACGCTGTGAAGGTGGTTGGAAAGCAAAGCTTTAAACGACACCCACAACAATTGCCCATACGACGTCACTTGAATTCACATACATGGCTCTACAAAGAGTGAAACCAGAGATTCGGCCAGCTGTTACCTGGGATTTGTGGGGGCGGCGTCCCGAACGCAGCAGCGTCGGCCACGGCCAGACTAGAGCGGCGGACGCGCCGCCGCTCTATCCAGGCCGTGCGCGGGCTAAAAGAAAATGGAGAGTAGCGTCTTCCGAAAGGTAAGACAGCGGAACCTAGCCAACCTAATGTGCTAGCTCGGGGCTGCACTACCGCGCGACACAAGCTCAGACACCGAAACAATTCGGCATGTGAGCTTAGCGATTCTCATTTATGCCGATTTAAACTAGTTAGTTTAGTAAGTTTGAGAATTGCGAGATAACTGAGGGAACTTTTATAATCGCTATTTATCAGAACCGGTTGCTCCTTTCGCCTTTTGTAATACCTCTTAAAACACAAGCGAATTGGTATTCACCAATTTAGAAAACGGGTCCCGTTCGTGGCAAGCAGTGCGCCAAAGGTAGCGCTTCTCTAGCAGCCAGATGTCTGTATGTGATCTCTCGATTTTGTTTTCTTGCCCTGCAAACCAATCCTTAACGTATGTTTGCCGTACGACCACTTAATTCCGTCGGGTGCGGGCTCCCAGGAGATGCTGCCGAACAAGTTAATCAAGCCGTGCGAATGAAGCATGCAATGGACGCGAAGCTGCGCCAAAACAGGCCCAAAACAACCGTCGATAAAGCAGACGACAAAACCGTACCGATGACGCGCCCGCCGGCGAGCAAGCACCTCCGCGCGGGGAACGCTGGTTTAAATTCGCCGCGCCATCTACAGTGTGCTGCGTGAATGAAGCCCTCCGCCACCCTTCTTCCCCCGCCGCCGCCTCCGCCGCGTTGGGCATTTTTTATTTCTCTATGCGTTGGGTGTTTATTGTACCGCACGCCGCGAAAGAACCGTTGGCTGGTAGAGATCGGAAAGCTTTCCTTCAAACGCCGGTGTGAGATTTCGGCGCACTTTAAAGATCCCCAGGTAGTCTAAATTAATCCGGAGCCCTCCACTACGGCGCGCCTTATCGCCTGCGTTGCGTCGGTGCGTAAAACACTACAAACAGTCATCAAGTAATATCTAGGACAAAGCAAGGGTTGGGTAGGAAATTAACCGGTAAATCATCACCACTTCATCTGCCTTCCTTAATATCTGACCTAAATGCTTACTGTTGTCTTTAAAATTGCACAACTTTTATTGTGAAAAAGCAGTATTGGGAATGCACCAAAACTGCGTTTAATTTTTATGGTCGCTTTAAATAAAAAAAAGTTACACCCATCTCCCCGAAGGGAACCATGAGTAGGATGCGGAGCGTCATGGGGGTTCCGTTTGCGTTTCCATTATGTTTGTTAGCCAAATTTGGTGGAAATGTAGTGAACCCCGTAACGCTCATATATCCAACTCATGGTTCCCTTCGGGGAGATGGGTGTGATTTTCCTTATTGTATGCGTATATACGCGAGTGAGACGAGATTGAAGTGGTATCTAAAGGTCTTTATTTAGGTTTGCACGTCTTCTTACTTTGAGTATGACGGCCTTATGGTCGCTGAAGTGCACAGTCAGTGGATCTCGTAGCAGCGGTTGTATGTAGTCGTCGCCGTTGCAGTTGGTAAAGACGAGATCGATACACGTTCCGTGGCCCTTGTAGTTGGGTGTAATTGCTGTTAGTGTTTGCGCTGATGCTCTCACTTAATTGCGTCAGCACACTCACTGACGGGGCTGTTGCTTCCATCCTACTTCATCTGAAGAATCACGGAGTCAAGCGCAAGCACAACCGGAGTTGTTGTTGTTGTTGTTGTTGTTGTTGTTGTTCCTCTTCTATAGCACGTACCCACGTGGGGGATTGGCCAAGAAACGGTGGTGTGCGGACGCCGGACCACCGCCGACGCCGCGGGACATACCCCCAGCATAAGACGCTCCGCATCTAAAACATGTTTTTCGCACTTCGTTAATAATTTCACTCACCCACCCGGTTCGCGAACTGGTTCAGGCTTGCGAACCGGTTCTCGAACCGATTAAGTGCGTGATTTAGCCGAACCGCAACTGAGCCCGGAATGTAATGCATTATCCCGGGGCCCAATTCTCGACTGCACAAATTCGCAGTGCATTCGCCATGTTTTTCGCGTAAGCACAACGTAAGCCATCAGAGTTGTATTGCACGTATAGCTATGACGGCATGAAGTATAATTTGACGCTTCACTCATAAAGATCACAACCAAGGTGCAAATATTGCGCATAAAAGATATAAAAACTTTGGACATGTATTATAAAAATTAAGACGGTAGCTGAGGCTGGCAAGAGAAACACATTTCTGCAGGTCAAAATTGGCGTCAACACCACAAGGCGACGAGTAACGTTGATCCAAAAGCGAGCGAAAGGCGGATCACACAATTTTTTACCGTATCTATTTATTTCTTCCAATCGGTTTTAGTGAAATAGTTGAGCTATCTGCTTCAATGCAAGCTTTGTTGCGTTATCGCCTTCCCGGACGCCACCGCCGCCACACTATCGTCTGCTGCCATGTTACAAGTTTATGGCGTGATCACAGAAAAAGGCGGTCGCGGCCATCGCTTGTATGACGCATAAGGGCAGCGAAGCGCTACACCTGATAACCGCGGAGCGTACTGATGTCGCCGATTCAGTCATTCCGCAAGCTCGACTTCGATCAGCACAGTAATGCATAAAGCAGTCATTTTTCTTTGCTAAAGTTTTCTCCTGAGTTCGATCATGTGACCCAACAGCCTACCAGGAGGAGTGTGGACAAATGCCATACGTTGGGTTCTCTGTCATTGAGAGGCTTGTACTACCCTCTTATGTTACTGTTGCGCCAAACAAATAATGTTTACTTTATTGCCAAACATAAAAGCAAACTACGGCACGTTATTTGTATGCTCCGTGATCGCTGACTTGGAAACAGTCGAAACTATTATTTCTTTCGGTAGAAAACACGCTCTAAACCGCGCGTCATGTGAAACTGCGCCTGTTGCTGCAAATTCACGGGGTTTTCACGGCGCTTAAGGTCGGTGAAATTTTTTGCCCTATATTTCACGGCAACAGCAGCCGCCATTTTCATGCTGTTGCGTAACAATACGTCACTTTTACGCAGGCTGAGTGCCATTGTGTGACGTAATTGTTCCCACCAGCTGTTTAAATTACGTCACGCCTTCTCAGCCAATCACAGAGAGTGCTTGACATGCAAGCCGTATTGTTGTTGAATAGCAAAGACAGGCGAGCGTTCTCATGTCCGCTGCATTTAGTCTAGTTTTTCATTGCCGGCCAAGAATCATGCGCTTTCAGTAAAGAGAAATAAGGAAAACTGAACTGGTGCCCGTAAACGTCATGAAACGTCTAAATGACGACAGCATACGGAACCGCCTTGTCAACCGATAGCACGTGACCAAAACTGAGAGCCAATCAGAAAAGACTTCCGGCAGATTCACAGTTCACTGTGAATTTGTGCAGTCGAAAATAGGGCCCCCTAACCCAAGCCGTAACCGAACCGGTATTTTTTTTTTATTCGGTTCGACTCACTGCTTTAAAGACACGGGGTTTTTAAAGACACGAGCCGTTTTTCTGTCCATAGTCCGGACAGAAAAACGCCAACGCCGGGCACCGGCTTTTTCGCTTAGTGGAACATTTCTTGTTTTCGAATATAAAAAAAAAAAAAAAAAAAACTCCATCAACTGCAATCCGGTAGCCGCTGTGTGCCGCGACATGATAGGGACGTCGGCTGTCAACATCGTCGCGCACGGCCCCCGTCAGGCCACGTCATGTGTGTCATGGCCGCGGCTTCTCCACGTGGGGATCTCAGACGGCATTTTCTGAATCCACGTGTGGATTTCTCGCTTCATCGTATACGTGTTTACATGCCCTTCTCGATGGTGGTGCGCCCCAGATAAACAGCCACACGCTCGTGTATAAGCGCAGCTCCTGTCTGTTGCGCGCCGTGGCGAAATTCTCCTCGATAGTTCGACAGCGCCTTTTTCTTCGACTTGCGAGAGGCGGAAAAAGGGGTGTAGGTCGCGCGAGCTGTGGACCGGAAAATTCGGTAGTTATGCCTTCTGGAAGCGAAGGTGCCACCATGCACGAGGGCTGAAGCAAAAGTAGTAGCGCGTGCCTTTCCGCGTTTTGCACCCGCGTGGCGCCAGTCATATGTACACGCTTACGCTATACACCGCGTTCCTCCGTTCCTGTGTTGGCTTTGCGCTGTTACCTGCTCCTTGGCTCGGCCAGATAAAGTGAGCCCTAATGCGGGGAACAATTCCCGACGCTTTCTCTTCCCTTTTGCTATTTTTTTTCGACTGCATTTTGCTTCTAAACGGACGGGCTGTTGCTGCGGTCCTTCAACGTCTAGTGTTAGTATTTTTTCTCTGCGCTGGCAATTTTCTCTGGTAGCGTTGCTGCGTCTTTTGTCTTTTTCTTTCGGTGGCTTGATTTCGGCGTGCGCTTCCTTTTATCTCGCGTGCAGTGCAGCGATTCCCCCGTGAGCGAACGAAAAGGGCCGAGGAAGAATGAAGCGTGACCGTGGCTTGCGCGTGCACGCTTGAGCGAGCGCTTCTCCGAAGCGGGCTTATAAGCGCGCCCCGTACACTTCCAGTGGGGCTCCGCGCTTTCTTCGCAGCGGCCATCGTGCTCCAGTTTTTCTCTCTGGACCGCAAAACGAGCCTCTTCTGCCCCGAAAATGCTGGCTGTCTTGTTTCTTCATATTTACTTCGTTGGGCTTTCATTCCTGCAGCTTCGAGCGTATACGGACACTGGCTTCGCCTACGGTTGGCGCGAGCTGTCAGACGGCCATTCTGCGTAGCCGAGCGTCGACCACAGCGGACTGAGTCTCGCGCGAATCAGGCCCCACGTGTCATTGCTTGCTGCCTGAGTTATCTAACGCCGGCTGAAGCAAGAGAGAGTGTTCTTCTTGGGGGATACCTTAATACAAAAGGCTGTTCCAGGGATTTCAGTTTGCACTCTTAATAAAAACGGTCGTAAGAGGGTTGTAACGGCCGTAGTTACTAACTCCTTACGAACCTTACTACCCCGCGGTACGGTACGTATACGCTCTGTTACTAGCAACTGCATGGGTAGGAAATTAACTTGGTGCAGGAATTCGTATACACTAGATTAAGGTTGTACTTGTGACTTTGTTATGCATGGCCAGTTAGTAAACGCATGTTGCTCAGAAAGGTGTTATCGCTAGGACTTTGTGAAGCTAGTGGTGCTTACTGCGGCTTCAGTTAGCAACCCTGACTAGTGCTGCATTTACTACCTCCAGTTGCTAAGTACCCAGTATATACTGGAACAAGTAAATTGTTAGTGTTCCGTTAGTGAATGCCACAAGCTTTTTTTTAAGAGTGTACAGTTAGGAAAATTATAGTTGATGTAGCAAGTGTCCTCCCTAAGACTTCCCTTGAACTACCATCGAAATCCCTCGCCGTCTCGACACTGCACCCTGTGCAAATGGTTAAACAAACATTTTTGGGGGAAGCTTTGGTCGAAAGAATTCTTTTTGGTGAAATGGCGCAATCCACGGAGTCCCGAAGGCTAGAACGTCGGCCACGGCCGGGTTAGAGCGGCAAGCGCCGCCGCTGTAGCCCGGCCGCGCGCCGGCTAAAAGAAAACGGAGAGTAGCGTCTTTCGAAGGGTGAGACAGCGGAACCTAGCCATCCTGGTGTGCTAGCTAGGGGCTACACAACTGCGCTATACAAGCGCAGACACCGAAACAATTCGGCAAGTGAGCTTAGTGATTCCCATTCATACCGATTTAAATTAGTTACTTTAGTAAGTTTGAGAATTGCGAGAAAGCTGAGGGAACTTCTATAATCGCTATTTATCAGAGGGCAGCGGAGGGAACAACTTCGCTTTTTGCCCCCAAAATGGACCCGCTCACGAATTACGCCGAAATTTTAGCCCACTACCGTCTCGACCGAAGAAAATACCCGGACCCGCACCCAAGACTATCCAGAGATGAAGCCACCACCCTGAGAAGACTTCAGACAAATACATATCCCCACAGCACCCTTCTTCGCGCCATTTACCCAACTCAATACCCCGCCACCTGTAATTTCTGTCCTTCTCCTGGCACCCTATATCATCAGGTATGGGAGTGTCGAAGAACCCCGCACCTCCCTCCCTCCCAACCCCACCCCATCCTATGAGCAGTGGATGGCTTGCCTGACTAGCCCGGACCTCAGGATCCAGCAAGACCTGGTGACCAGGGCCCGGACAGCCAGCCGCAGCCAGGGTATCCTGGACTAAGGATGCCCTCCACCAGGCGGGCGCCCTAACACCTGCGCCTCAGGCTCGCAAATAAAGATTTATCAATCAATCAATCAATCAGATCCAGTTGCTCCTTTCACCTTTTGTAATACTTGTTAAAACACAACTGAAATGGTATTCACCAATTTAGAAAACAGAGTCCTATTCGTGGCAAGCAGTGCGCAAAAGGTAGCGCTTCTCTAGCGGCCAGATGTCTGTATGTGGTCTCAACATTTTGTTTTCCTGCCCTGCAAACCAATCCTTAACGTATGTTTGCCGTACGACCACTTAATTCCGTCGGGTCCCGGCTACCCAGGAGGTGTTGTCGAAAAGCTTAATCAAGCCGTTAGGAGGAAGTGCTCAATGGACCGAAGAACGCCAGAACAGGCCAAAAACAACCGTCGCTAAAGCAGACGACAAAGCCGCCCCTTCAACGCGCATGCCGGTGTGAGCAGGCAGCTGCGCGCGGGGAACGCTGGGTAATAGCGCACTATCGCCGCGCCACCTACACTGTGCTCTGGGAGGGAAAACCACCCTCCCCCTCCTCATCCGCGTTCGGAGTTTCTTGTCCCGCACGCCACGAAGCAATCGTTGGCTGGTAGAGGTAGAAATTTTCTCTTTAAAAAATCGGAGCCTTTCCACCCTTTGCGGAAGGAAGTCCAGCAGAGCTGGCGTTCTGCCGGGATTTGGCATGTTGGGGTTTAGCTATTTTGGGGCTTTGCTATGTCGAATTATAAGGACAGTGGCGCGATCTCTCCGTCACAGACAAGGAATACACGCGATTAGGGGGTATTCAATGGCGTCTCTAGGGTGCCGCACAGGTGGTCGCTGAAGAGAGCGAGGCGTTGCGCAATGTTAGAGGGAGACAGACGCCGCGAGTGGCGAGAAGGGTACACCTCTCGGGGAAGAGGCGGCGATGGTGGAGAGGAGTACGAAGCGGGGTTGTGAGCACATTACCTGCGTAGGGGACCATGCTTCACTGTGCAGCAACACACAGCGCGGGATAGCCACCTTACCTTATCCAAAACTTACCCTGATTCCTTTAAAGTCGGCTTCGCTTCTAAATGCAAATGCCTTACTGGGAAAACAGGAAAAATATAAGGAGAAGACAGGGGAAATATGTCTTCGGCTATTTGAAATGTATCTATGCGTTCTCTTATAACTTGCTTTCTTGCTTGCTGATAAGTACTTCTTGTGAGTGCCTTTTTGTGCATCCCCCCACCACTGTAATGCCGCAAGCGCTGCGGGTTCTAAATAAATAAATAAATAAAAATAATAAGAAGAAGTTTATTGACTTGTAAAAGTAGAAGCTTACATGAGTAGATGTATCCAGATGAGGGTCCCATACTTAATACTGCACCGGGACCCTCGGTATATTATTACATAAAAGAAATACAGTGACAGCAGCCAAAGACAAATTACATGGTCACATATCTCAGAGTTACACCTCTAGAGTTAAAGTAACGACAGAGCAATACAAGCCAAGGAACTCATGTCATAACATTGCTAGGCAGGTTTAATTAAAAGAAAAGAATGAGAAGAAAAGAAATGCGAAAAAAAAAGCACGGAAATGGAGAAAAATGAAAAAAAAAACTGGACGCAATACACTATAATGTATATGTAAAGCCGCAGTTTTAAGTAAAACATGAGTTTGGAATTTCAGGAAAAACGAATAGACGAAACAGCGCATCTAAGCAAAATCTCTGAACAATTGTTACCACGATAGACACAAATTAACGCAGTTCAACGGGCGAGTATTGCACAGCTTTAAAAAAAGAAAAGAAAAAAGACAAGAAGCACATTAAATTGGAATGTAGCTGGCTCTGAAGGTAAAAGAAATATTTTTTCGTACGCAACGAGCCGTACAGAACCACAAACATACATTTGCAATAAAACCGACAACAAACAAGCGAGCAACAACTAATAATAAACAACAACACGCTGTTACACATTTATACAACTGTTATGTATGAATCAAAACTGCAGAAGAAACTCTTTAAGATGATTAATGTGATAAAGATGAGAGTGACCTAATTGAATCCTACAGGCTATTCGGTTTGAAATAGCGGGAAAATGCGAAGACATTTTCCCGTAATTTGTGGAAACTGAAGGAAGCGCATAAATGTAGTTTCCGGCGAATCTGGTTGGGTTGGTATTGGTGAGACAACTTAAACCAATAAATCTGATAAGAAGTTGATTAGTCAGCAGTTTGAACAACAATGTAATAATGTTATATTAGAATAGTTTGCGACTGACACAACGTTATTTTGACCAAGAAGTGCTCTAGCATTTGAATAGAATGAGCTCGACGGCTTGGTTCTGGACATGTTGGACGTATGAAATGTGGGAATTTTACGTCTTACCCGACGCAACAATTCCATGCGTCAAATGGCTGTGAATAAAGGCAAAATACAAAGATAGAAGCGCGTGACGTGGGAAAAGATGACGAGTGCTAATAAGGGCTCTAATGCCATATGCAGTTTTTCTTCTTAAGTAATTAAAGGATTGCGAAATTTAAGATAAGAATCAAGATGAACGCGAAGAAAAATGACATGGTCAGAGACATGAATATTCTCAGTACCCAGATTTATCGCCAGTAAGAGGGGGACCCGCTTCTGTTCCGATCTAAATAACATAAGTTTAGTTTTTTAGGGGTTTATAATAAGGTGATTCTTGTGAAATCAATCCATAGCTATTCTTAAAACACCATTTAGCAATGAAACAAGGGGTGGTAGCGCGGGAGCGATTTATGGGCGCATGAGAATGTGGTGCCGTCGGCGTAAAGAACACAACGAGCTGATTGAAGATGATCCACAATGTCATTAATATACATCATAAACAATAACGGGCAAATAATTGACCCTTGAGGGACCCCTTGATCGATAATTTTGGTATCAGAAGATAGTTCGCCATTGTAAACCTTGCTTTCTGTATTAATTAAATACCTCCTCAAAAATGAAAGTGCAGGGCCCCTCCTGCCGTACAGATCAAGTTTTATAGAACAAAATATTCTGAATAATTGTGCGAAAAGCCTTCGTGAAATCTATAAACATTGAGCCTACTAGCATGCCCGAGTCTATTGATTTTTTAATATGATCTCTTAGGGATTTGTCGAGCTACCATAGCAAAAACCAAATTGATTGGGCTTAAGGAGGTCAAATTTAGCGAGGAAGTCATTCAACCGCTGTACGAACAACCGCTCAATAATCTTACTGACACTTGATAGAATATAGAGATCGGCCTGTAGTTGGAAATTAGTATCCTATCCCCCTTTTTGAACACATGAATCATTTTTGCCTCTTTTAAGATTTGCGGAAAAATTGAAATTTCAAAAATGCGATTGATTATTATACAAAATGCGATTGATTATTATGCCTTCTTCTGAGCCGTCTTTATTATATCAAAATATAAGGCATAAGGGTTAATGGGGAATACCTCAGTAACGTAAGATTTGCTGATGATGTTGCCTTGCTAAGTAACTCGGGGGACGAATTGCAAAGCATGCTTACCCCACGGGACGAACAGAGTAGAACCGTCGGCGTGAAAATTAATATACAGAAAACCAAAGTAATCATCAATAACCTCGGGAAAGTACAGCTGTTTGAGATAGGTGGCGAGGCAGTGGATGCGTAAGCGAATATGTTTACTTAAGTCAAGTTGTGACCCTGGATCCAAACCATGGGACAGAAATAATTAGAAGGATAAGAATGGGGTGGAGTGCATTCGGCAGGCGTTCTAAGATAATGAATGGCAGCCTACCATTGTCTCTGAAGAAAAAAGTGTATCTTACCGGTATCTTACCGGTACAGTGTAGCTTACCGGTGCAGCTGCATCTTACCTGTACTCACCTATGGGGAAGAAACTTGGAGGCTCACTAAGTGGGTTCAACTTAAATTGAGGACGACCCAACGAGCAATGGAACGGAAGATGATAGGTGTAACATTAAGGGACAAGAAGAGAGCGGAGTAGGTCAGGGAACAAACGCGTGTTAAGGACATATTAGTAGAAATTAAGAACAAATTGGTGTGAGCAGGGCATGTAATGCGAAGGCAAGATAACCGTTTGTCATTAAAGGTAACAGAGTGGATCCCTAGAGAAGGCAAGCGCGGCAGAGGGCGGCAGGACGTTAGATGGGCAGATGAGATCAAGAAGTTTGCGGGGATAAATTTGTCGCAGTTAGCACAGGACAGGGATAATTAGAGATTAATGGGAGAAGCCTTTTCCCTGCAGTGGGCCTAGATAGGCTGATGATGATGATGACGACGACGACGACGATGATGATGATATCAAAATAGGGAGGCTATATAGGACATTTATTATTTTTATATTATTTCTTCATACGCTGGAAATTGTTAGTCTACGCTCGGTGTGTTGGCCGAAGCGATCTGCTTGGTCCTAGTCAAAGACAGCCGCGCTGTAAAAGCTACATGCTTTACCTCGTAACCCCTAGTGAGCGCAGTTATACGGAGGGGCACACTCGGCACACCGCACTTGATTTGCGCGCCGCGCGGCTGCGAAACCGCCGAAGCGCGCACTTTTTCTGCTTGCTGCGCTATTGCGTAACTTTCCTACAGTGCTGCCTGGATCGGCACGCCCTGCTTCGACGCTGCTGCTGGTGCTGCCCGGCGCGGCAGCCGTTGTTCCAGGTCACGAAGAAGAAAGGGCACGTAACGCGGGCTATCCGATGAGTCGGCTGCTTTGCATGGGCGCCAAGGGACCGGGTCGCCCGATTCCGGCAACAAAGGCGCTAAGCGACACGCTTGATTAGTAGACGGTGCGGCAGCATTAACTCCCCCTCTCCCATCCGCCCGTGTTGTAGAGGGCAGCGGACATGGTTGGCCGACTCCCACGGATTAGTCGGGGGCCGCTCTGGAAACCGATGGTTTGGGAAAGCGGTTGAGGTAAATTAAAACAGAACTGTAAAACAATGTGGCTTGTGATTGCGGTGTGAGGGGGTTTAAACGTTACGAAACAGACAGCCTATGTGTTGCTGAGGCATTGAAAACAGGTTGTTAGTTCGCGTCGGCCTCTTCCGTTAAAAAGCGGGGGAAAAAAAAGAGGAGTGCTCGAATGATTTGTGAGAACCAGGGGCCAGGAGCTGCTGGCCACATACGGGTCCCGTGAACAGGGAACCGCCCCGTCCGGCACTTAAGGGTGCCGCCGTCTTTTCGGGCTCCAATAAAGTCTACTACTACTACTACCCAGTTTTAGCCGAAAAAGGTTAGCCAGTGTTCGAGGCTATAGCTAAGTGTCGCTACCGGCATGATTTCGAGTAATGGCTTTAGATTTATGCCCTCTTAAACAGCGTTTTGGAACTTGTGCGCCCTCCCAGAGGCTCCTCTTGAATCAGCCGATGTGTCACCTAAGGTGGTTACATCATTACATGTCGCTGGCGCGGGTGGTGGTGGTAGCCTGCGTAGCACCCAGATTTGTGCATCATCATCACGAGCCTATCTACGCCCACTGCAGGGCAAAGGCCTCTCCCATTACTCTCCAATTATCCCGGTCCTGTGCTAACTGCGACCAATTTATCGCCGCAAACTTCATCTCATCTGCCCATCTAACTTTCTGCCACCCCCTGCCACGCTTGCCTTCTCTAGGGATCCACTCTGTTACCCTTAATGACCAACGGTTATCTTGCCTTCGCATTACATGCCCTGCCCACGTCCATTTCTTCTTCTTGACAGAACGCTTGTACTCTAAAACTTTTTTATACTTACATTTTTTCGGATGTTCCGCAAGGGGGCCACCGCTTCCTGTGGACCGGCGTTTCCGATTGTGAGTACCCTACTCGCCATTTCCTGGCCACTAGTAAATTTCACCACGCCAACGGGCTGCTGATCCTAACGCCAGCCGCCAAGCTGCGAATAGCAACTCCCTGGCACTATACCCTCAGCAACCATGTTGGAGACTGAAGACCTCCCACTTGCCACGATCGAGACCGCTAACTCACGGCGTGAACCCTACTATCACTGCCGCCATATCATCAGCGCCGTCGTTGCCGGTTAAAGGGACACTGAAGTGAATTTGTCAAGCTCCCGTTTTTGCTTGCACTGCGTAGACTGGCTCAAATTAGCACACTTTTCATCGTTTATCCGGTTGACAAATCGGTAATTATTTTACAAAGCGCGAAAGAAGAAAAACTACCATGCGCGGTTTGCGGCGGCCGCACCAACTAAGGCTGTGACGTTGAGAGGAGGGGCGCCGTGATTGGACGATGCCCAAGGTTAGCAATCACACAAGTTTCGGTTTCGGTTCTGTAAAACATAACCAATGGCTTTGTTGGATGGGCATTCTCAATATCTCAGTAATCATCGTACCGCGCTTCTGCCATGTTGTCGGCTGTAAAATGCACAAGATAAGCCTCCCAGGACGGCTTGTAGTCGTAGCATTCACTAGCCGAGACCTACGCAGTGCATGAACGCCCTCCGCGTACCCGCAGACGCCCAAATGTCAAGCGCTTTTCCCCCATATTTGGAGCTTGCCTCCCTCATGCCTGTATCGTAAAAAGCGTGCTCGCACCAGGCCAAGGGTCTGTTCATTCTGGCCTGTGCCCACTGCCTGCAAGCAGTCGGTGCTTATGGCAACAGCACGCCAACGAGAACTCGCTAGCGCGCCAGTGCCAGCCTGCGCGCGTTTTGTGAACTAGTTCGTGTAGCCATGAACGTTGCGGCCCCAAAAAAGGTGAACTCAATATAGAAAACATCGGCGGAAAACAAAAAAGTTAACTTACAAAAAAAAAAAAAAAAAACACGTACCCGCGGGGATTCGAACTCGTGACTCGCAAAGCATTTACGGTGAATTTCTAGCGCCCCAGACTGCTAGGCTACGGAGCGGGACGCGAAGCCTTGCTAATATAGGGTATATATTGTACAACCGGTTTACACTTTTATTTAGTTTTGGCATTTCAAGCCGCTTAGGTGACTATTTGTTGTACTGCGATCGTGCAGTAAGCGTCGCCCGAGTTTCCACAGTAGCTCACGTCTAGCAATTGCATTTCGTAGACGGAAAAGCGTTCGCAGATGCGTAGTCGTGCTGCTGACCGCTGTGCTTGTTCGCCCAGCGCAAAAAAGTGCTTCCCGCGCCCTAGTTTTACGCTGTACGGTAAAAATATCACTTGATTTTATTTGCTTAGTACCTATATTGACTTCGCTGACTCTTCTCCCGCCTTCAAGAGGCCTTATATTTTCCTACTGACGTACCAGTCAGCGAAGCGTCGCATGTGCAGCGCTTGTGTGAAGCGACCTTGACTTGGAGCTAGATACAGTGTACAAACAAACCAAGTAAAGAAAGGCACATTCTTCCATTCACAAACGTGTCCTGGCTTCGTTTCAACTAAGCGAACGAATTGCGACCAAGCAATTTTTTTTTTAACCTCCTTGATTGCGACGACCCGCCGGCGGCCGGCGGACGAAACGCTGGGCCGACTGACTCTGTCGGCCGGGGAGCCGTGCAGTAGCGCAGCCGTGGCGCAGCCAATTGCCAGCTCATCCCCTCCTGACGTCACACGAAAACGCCACAGAAAATGGGCGAGCGTAAAGAGAGGAGGACAGCGTTTTCGAATTAGTTTTTCTACTAAATAAAATCGCGTAAACGCGCCTAGAGTGGTCGAAACATGGCCTGGGGACTCCGGACTACAATTTGCGCTAGTAATCCCGCAATGTTTACATATCACTTCAGTGTCCCTTTAAACGGCAGCCACGTGCGTCGTGCCGACAAACATTCAGCCTAGTACATGCAAGTCCGTTATCCCGTGCCTACCAGAATCTGAATATAACACTGTTTGTTGATTGCGTGCCGGGGGTGATTTTGCTCACGGCATCGGACAGCGCCCCCATGGGGTGGTGATGTCTGATGTCTGCTTATGTCTGCTGATGTCAGCAGCGGCTTGTTTCCCTAATCAGCAGTCTTATGTTTCTATCACCCTGCAAATTAAACCAGCGCGAAATATGCTTGCAGCAATAATTTGAAGCGCAACAACAACAAAAAAAAAACACGGACGAAGAACAGAGTAGACGAGACAGGCGCTATCTGGTCTGTAGCGCAGCAAAAAAACACGGACGAGGAACAGAGTAGACGAGACAGGCGCTATCTCGTCTATCTCAGGCGCTATCTCGTCTATCTCGACAGACGAGATAGCGCCTGTCTCGTCTACTCTGTTCTTCGTCCGTGTTTTTTTTTGTTGTTGTTGTTGCGCTTCAAATCATGGCAACTATTCACCTACTAGCCCAGCAAGAAGTTATTCTCTGCTTACAGCAAGTACTGCCAGAGAGCGTGCGCGCTTATCTTCAGCTTATTTGGGCCGACTTTACCGCCGCAAGTGATCTGTTCGAGCTATCCCACCTCAAGCCACACCGGAGTATAATGCGCAATTTCGTGTACGACTTGGACGCCGAGGTTACTAACGACATTACCAACCAGCCCGGCCCTTCTGTTTCTGAAGGAGCGTTCGACAACGTGACGCATGAGGCGATCCTCGGGAACTTAGCCAACACATGATCCGGGGAGAGTACCTACAACTACACTATTGACTCTCTTTCCAACCTCAGAGATACACAAGATCGGGGACATCACTTCTATTTCCATCATCCTCCGGTGCAAAGGCTCGGTCCTCTTCCCATGGCTGTTCAACATCGCACTCCTAAGTCTCCCAGAGAACTAGAAAGAATAATAAAGTTGAGCCATGGCTCATATGCAATGGAAGTCTTTGGACTTGTTGGTTCATATCACCGAAACAAAACAGCGCTCAGTGCGGACCTCCTCTTTGTCCTCCTTTTTTGTCCCGTCGTGAGCGCTGTTTTGTTTTGGTGCCTATATACAGACGATGTGACTCTCTGGAGTGGCCACGATTACCGAGGGAAGTTGCAGTACATGATCCAGTTCGCTTCCGAGAGAGTGAATCAGTATGCAAAGAGTTGAGGGCTGCCGTGTTCATACCAGAAGCACAACCTACTTGAAGCGAGGAGGCACCGCACCAAGAATGATAGTGACAACATCCTAGTCACTCTCGAGGAGCATGACATCAACCAAGCATGTTTATCAAGATTCTGGGCCTTTTCATCCAGGCGGAGGGCAAGAACGACGAAATTGTGCAAGAACTCGCAAAGAACACCAGGCAAATCATGCATGTCATACGCAGGGTTCTTCCGCCGAACGAATCACCCGGGCCTACGGACCTGCGAACGATAATTCAGGTCATTATCATCATCATCATCATCTGATCTCCTTAAGGTGGGCTTTACTGTTAGCGTTTATAATACACACATCGCACATTCAAGTCCGTTATTTCAAGCTTTGTTTGAAAACAACGAACCAAAAGCTTTGCCTTCCTACTCCCCCCTCCCATCTTTTGGTCGAGCGCGGCCCCTAACCCCCGAAAAACTTCGTGGCTACGCCACTGCTGTTATGATAGTACCGGAGACTGACGTGGGCAAGGTACGGGCGAGATTGTGCTGATATCTGTGTTCGCAGGCAACTGCGCTGCAGCGTAGATAAATTTAATGCGTCGTGCAGCCTTATTTCACAACCTCGGCTCCATTCTCCGGTGATGACTCAAAGTCTTCAAGTGCAAGTAGAGCATCACCACACAATTTCACTACGATTATTCATAGCTGGTGACGCCACGGCCGAGAATCGGGTGGTAACGGCATAAGCGACGAACTCCGAGGTTGGTAAATCGCCAGTTTAACGTTTATGTGAATACCATCTACAACTCGACTGAAAAGGAACGATTATATCCTTGCATTTTCATCGCCATAATTCGGCTAAAAAGGTAAAGCTGTACCCTTCCCATTTTGATCGCCATAATTTGCTTCTAAAGGTAAGGATGTGCCCTTGGCATTTTCATTGATCATGAAGTTTCATGAGATAGAGAAGGTTGTGGGGATAAATTGGTCGCAGTTAGCACAAGACCGGGATAATTGGAGATCTATGGGAGAGGCCTTTGCCCTGCAGTGGGCGTATTCAGGCTAATGATGATGACGATTACCTACAAACGTAAGCCCATAACCCTGCCATTTTTTTGTCATAACTCACCGTAAAAGGCAAGGCCTTTGCTCTGCCACTATCGCGGGCACAGCTGGTCTCCAATGGTTAGACTACACCCCTACAATTTTCATCGCCATAACTCGCTACCGAAGGTAGGCTTTATACCTTTGCCATTTTCATCGTAGTATCTCGCCTCCATGAACTGAACCCCTATATATAGCCTTCATAGATTATGAGAAAGCATTTGACTCGGTCGAAACCCTAGCAGTCATTCAGGCATTACGGAACCAGGGGGTAGATGAGCATTATGTAAGAATACTAGAGGATATCTACAATGGGTCTACAGCTACCATCATCCTCCATAGGGAGAGCAGTAAAAATACCTATAAGGAAGGGTGTCAGACAAGGAGACACAATCTCTCCAATGTTATTCACAGCATGCTTACAAGAAGTATTCAGAACGTTGGATTGGGAACAGGTGGGAGTAAGGGATAATGGAGAATACCTCAGTAACCTCAGATTTGCTGATGACGTTGCCTTGCTAAGTAACTCGGGGGACGAATTGCAATGCATGCTTTCCGCACTGGGCGAACAGAGTAGAACCGTGGGCCTGAAAATTAATATGCAGAAAACTAAAGTAATGATCAATAACCTCGGGACAGCACAGCAGTTTGAGATAGGTGGCGAGGCAGTGGAAGTGGTAAGCGAATATATCTACTTAGGCCAAGTTGTGAACCCAGATCCCAACCATGAGGCAGAGATAATTAGAAGGATCAGAATGGGGTGGGGTGCATATGGCAGACATTCTCAGATAATGAATAGCAGCCTACCATTGTCGCTGAAGAAGAAAGTGTATGACAGCTGCATCTTACCGGTACTCACCTACGGGGCAGAAACTTGGAGGCTCACTAAGAGGGTTCAACTTAAATTGAGAACGACTCAGCGGCAATGGAGCGTAAAATGATAGGTGTAACATTAAGGGACAAGGAGAGAGCGGAGTGGGTCAGGGAGCAAACTGGTGTTAAAGACATATTAGTAGAAATTAAGAAGAAGAAATGGACGTGGGCAGGGCATGTAATGCGAAGGCAAGGTAACCGCTGGTCATTAAGGGTAACAGAGTGGATCCCTAGAGAAGGCAAGCGTTGCAGGGGGTGGCAGAAAGTTAGATGGGCAGATGAGATCAAGAAGTTTGCGGGGATAAATTGGTCACAGTTGGCACAGGACCGAGGTAATTGGAGAATAATGGGAGAGGCCTTTGCCCTGCAGTGGGCGTAGATAGGCTGGTGATGATGATGATGATGATGATGATCTCGCCTCCAAAGGTAAGGCCATTGTTATCGCCGTAACCCGCCGACAAAAGCAAGGATAGACCCTTGCCATTTTGATCGCCATAACTCGCCTCCGAAGGCAAGGGTATA